>NC_132923.1:1200000-1511066 GCF_047675955.1 Chlorocebus sabaeus | reverse complement strand
ATAAGTTTGTGTATGAAACAAAGTTTGCATACATTGAACCATCAGAAAGCACAGTTGTCACTATCTCATGTGGACAATCTGTAGTTGTTTGGCACCACCATCATTCCTGGCTCTAAATTCATATGCTACTGACAAGCAATCATTTTGTTACACTTATTCACAAATTCACACGTAAGAACTTAACAAAAATTATGACATACCATAATACAGTGGAAAAATAATGTGTACAGGGTAACTAGACAGGACAGTAGAATCACCAGAATAGAAGTGTCAGCTACTACACAACAGCAACAACAAAAAATGGCAGCTTTCAGTCTCTGCCTTTGATGCTATGTTTTCATTAAAAGCCTACTGTACCCTCTATTTTATGTCTTCAGGTGAGAAGAAACATCAGAAGCCGTTGAGGGACTGGAAGTGGGTCCTCTAGGGATGAGGAGGCATTCTGTTGGATGACTTCTAGAAATGTTTTCTATGGAGTCATCTGCCTCATTAACAAGTTTTTGTCTTAGAAGTCTCTTTTTGATTTTATAAACTGACATGATTTCTTTTTCTGTTATGACTGTATGCTGCTTTAGTCATTCACTAGGCCCATCACACATTTTTACCATGCCATCTATAGGCACTTTTTCTGCTGAGTTAACAACACCATCTTCATTGTCATTTTTACAGATTGAGTATCCCTTATCCAAAATACTTGGGACCAGAAGTGTGGAGTTTTCCACTTGTGGAGTTGTGTCAGCACTCAAAAAGTTTTGGATTTTGGAGCATTTTGGATTTTGGGTTTTTGGATTAAGGATGTTCAACCTCTACTAATGCTCCTCAAATTAGCATAAATTTAAAATAATGATACATCCAAAGACTCTGAAAAGAATTGAAGGCCATTTTTGGGGGAAGAGGGAAAGGGCTGGTGTTATCTACAGACTATTTTGAATCACAGATTTATGTTTACCGTGATTGTTAGCTAAAATTTAATCTCAAATGGTTTTAAGTTTTTTGGTATTTGTAGTCCTTTTTTTTTTTTTTGTCCTTTTTAGGGATCTGCCTGCCTCAGCCTCCCAAGTAGCTAAGACTCGAGGTACATACCACCATACCATACCCGGCTAATTTTTACATTTTTTTTTTGTAGAGACAGGGTATCACTATGTTGCCTTGCCTGGTCTCAAACTCCTGGCCTCCCAAAGCACTGGGATTACAGGTGTGAGCCACAGTGCCTGGCCTGTAGCTCCTTCTTCTTCTAATACTGAGTTACTATTACTACGTTTATGTTCAGATATTTTTGGTGTTGTGTGCATTTGTAAATCATATTAATTTAGAATACATGACTCTCCATGTTCAGTGTAAAAGATTTGTTATTTATAATAAGACAAATCCTTTTAGCACCAACAAATTTCAGAGGTTAATTCTTAGAAATCCAGGGATTACAGCAAATTTGATAGCTATTTAGTTGATAAAGATAAATAAGAAAGTATATTGTTAATGATAGTTCAAAGAGATGAATTTAGTTGGTCCCATTAAAAACATAACAAAGTCACCATAAGTGTGTGCTGCTTTTGATCCAATGTTTTAACTGATGGTATCAAATCCCTTGGTGTTGATCTTACCCATTACGTCTGCAGAAGAGACCTAATTATAAGCTGCTTCCCCTGCCACAACAGTTGTGTACCTTCTGATTGCTTTTCTTTTTTCTAATGCAGGTCAGACGGTTTTGCTATCTCAGCCTACTGTGGTACAACTTCAAGCACCTGGAGTTCTGCCCTCTGCTCAGCCAGTCCTTGCTGTTGCTGGGGGAGTCACACAGCTACCTAATCACGTGGTGAATGTGGTACCAGCCCCTTCGGCGAATAGCCCAGTGAATGGAAAACTTTCTGTGACTAAACCTGTCCTACAAAGTACCATGAGAAATGTGGGTTCAGATGTAAGTTTTGAAACTTAGTGCTTCTCTTAATGCCTGATTTAAAAACCAACAAAAAACACCTTTTGCTTTTGTTGCCTTTTTTTTTTTTTTTTTTAGAGTTTCTTATATTGCATCAAATAAAAGAGTGTGCTGAATTGCACATCTAGTCTTTGGAGGAAAATTAGGGTAAGGCTTACTATGTTAGAATCTAAGTGAAAAGGTTTTTGAAAGTCTGAAGTGGTTTGATGAAAAGCGAAGTATGCACACCTCCCTCTTTTTTACTTCTTCTTTAGAACCAACCCTCTTATTACTCTTTTCAAGCCCTTACACCCTCAACCCAATCATCCATTAATATTTTACAGATTCAAAGTTTCCTGATTGAAATGTTTTAGCAACTCTTCAGATAAGAGTCTATAGACTACTTTTTAGGCGGGTTTTATATTTAGCTTTCTTCCTTGCCCTTTTGAAGGGTTTTCACCACTTCATAATGATGACTTGCTACTGCTAGGAATTCTGTCTCTTCGTGATTATTTGGTACTTTCCCATTTTTGCAAACCTTTAAATTTTCTAGCATGTTGTAGGGATTTCTTATGATTTATAAATCACATGGTTTCCTAAGACCTGTCACTCTCTAAAGCCAGTGACCGCACTTGTGAACTAACCCTTGCCTTCTTTCAAAATGATTGGAAATAACTCATGTTATGTATTAAACAGTAATTGAACATTTTGGTCCTAAAATTTAATGAATGTTATATAGTGAAACAGTGGATTCTCTAAAGTTATGATTGGGAAAGCAAAGTGTGTATGTTTTCTTTAAAATAAAAATGGATACTCCTAGTTGTTAATACTACTACTTCATCCTTTCTTTAGGTAGAATGCATTTGAAAAGTAATTTTAAAATCCTGTTGGTTATGCAAGGTTGTTTATCAGACTACTGTCTGATCTGTCTACCAGAATTTATTAACCGGCATGTCAGTGACCCATTTAATTATAAAATTGCTCCACAGTTGCATGAACAGTAATCTCAGCCAGCAATATTGTAAAAATTCATAACAAAGGAATATTGTCCAGTGAAAGGAGAGCATCCAATTTCTAGAATAAGAGTCCCATCGTTTGTATAGGTATTGAAAACAATGCATGTCAAGACATGGAATAGGAAAATTAGTGTTGCTATGAGACTAGAGATCGTGGACAGTACACGATTAGGCTTGACTGTTATGTTGGTTTGTTTTGAGGACTAGAAGAGGTAAGCACAATGCTTGTGGTGTAATAGGCTCTAATACATAGTGTGTGTTTCAGTTGAAGATGAAACAATATGTTGCTGGGATGGGAAGGTGGTGAGCACAGGATAGAGGCAACTGGATTGGCAAAATGTTGATAATCATGGAAGCTGGGTGTTTATTTTTCTATCCTTTTGGTGCATGGAAAAATTTCTACAATATGTAAAAAAAAAAATGACAACAACAAAAATCCAAAAGCTTTCTGTGATATTTTCAATTAAAAAGTTGTGTGACCAATAAGAAAAGAGTATGGTTTTCATGGGAGACCAACCAGGTTAAGAATGATGAAAAAGGATTTTTTAAAATAATCCTTCGAAATTTGTTTTTAATACTCTTTAAATTATGAACTTGAATGTTTCTTATATTACCAAATGAAACTTGCAACAGAAAATATCCAAAGTTGCCTTTATGTAATATGTTAGTACATTTAAAAATTTTTTTTTTTGGTTTTGTTTTTGTTTTTTTGAGACAGAGTCTCGCTCTGCCGCCCAGGCTGGAGTGCAGTGGCCAGATCTCAGCTCACTGCAAGCTCCGCCTCCCGGGTTTACGCCATTCCCAGCCTGCCTCAGCCTCCCGAGTAGCTGGGACTACAGGCGCCCGCCACCTCGCCCGGCTAGTTTTTTGTATTTTTTAGTAGATACGGGGTTTCACCGTGTTAGCCAGGATGGTCTCGATCTCCTGACCTTGTGATGCGCCCACCTCGGCCTCCCAGAGTGCTGGGATTACAGGCTTGAGCCACCGCGCCCGGCTAAAATATTTTTATGAAATATTTTAGACATGAAAAAAAGATAAAGACTAATAGAACTTTAAAAATACATAGGTCAACAGTATATCACTGTTGTTAAAAAATATTAACAATATTAATTTAAGTCATCCCAAACATGGAAAAGTCCAGAAAAGCATAGCTAGGATGGGGAGAATATCTAGAAACCATGCCATAGGTAGAGGAGTGGGTTAAGGGTTGGAATGATTCAGTAAACTGAAGAAGAGAGGATGGAAAGTAGACCGGGGAGCCATCTTCCAGGAAAGGAAGATTGTTATGTGGAAAATAGAATTGTTTGGCTTGTTCCAGAAGAGTTATCTGGAACAGGCGCAGGAAAGATATAGAAAGGTTTCTTCTAAACATGAGGTTTTTGGATACAGTCATTGTATTTAAAAACCAGAAGAGCACCCCCCGCCTTTTTTTTCCCCCACTTTTAGGCTTACTGTCTGAATAAAGAGCATCTTAATGTTGGCAATCATCACTGTATGCCATTGACCCATTTTATACTCTCTAAACATAGTCCAATTAATTATATATTGGTCTATTACCCAGACATCCTTTATTAGTTGTCTGGTGTGAAAGACCGTGTCTGTTCAGCTTTTGTACTCTTAAGGGGGCTCTGTAAATTTAAAGTATTTTTAATGAACTATTTTAGACATGAAAAAAGATAAAGATTAATTAGAACTTGAAAAATATATAGGTCAACAGTATATCACTGTTAAAAATATGAGAAAATATAGAACCAATAAATACTGCTAGAAACAAAAGCTAATACTTATTAGTTCTATGTTTTCCTATCTCACACATCCCCCAGTTCTTCCATGTTAATTAAGACTTTGTCAGCAAAGTCTCAATGTATGAATGTAAAATGTATGAGTGTGTACATTTATTGTATGAATGTGCATTTAGATTATGTTAATTTTTTAACAGTGATATACCATTGACCTGTGTATTTTTAAAGTTCTAATTAGTCTTTATCTTTTTTCGTGTCTAAAATATTTCATTAAAAATACTTTAAATTTACAGAGCCCCCTTAAGAGTACAAAAGCCGAATAGACACAGTCTTTTCAAAGTTTAGAATTGACAGGATTATAAAAGAAAGATTCAAGTACTTTATGTTTAATGCAAAGAGACCTAAGGACAATTAGAATAATTTTCTAGTCAACCTGCATTGAGGTTTTTGTGCTTATTTTTACTTGGCCAGCACATTGAGACATGAGCCAAGCCTTTCAATATGAGGTTTTTTTTTTTGGTAGAAATTTTGACTGAATGTTTATTTCAAGTAAAGAAGCATTAGTCTCTCCTAGCAGCAGGCCAACCCACTCAGGAACCCAAAGTAAATCTGTTCCAGAAGGTGTCGCAGAGCAGAACTTTGATCAGCTTGTGTAGTCTTCTGCATTAGTAACTTTGTTGACCTCAGTATTACATGTGTCTGTTAAAACACTAGTCCTGTTAAATTAGGATAAATTTGAATTAATATAAATTCCTAATTTAAAATGGTCAAAAAGAAAATGTTTTTATCATATACTTTTTGTACTTTTAAACCAAAAGTATGGTGAAAAAATTATAAATCACCAAGAAAAAAAATCATATCAGTTTTTTGTGGCTTTGTAATGCTGACATGGCTTCTTTTTCTACCTTTTTTAGTTCTTTTGTTTGGCTGATTTCACTCTCTAGAGGCCTGCTACTGCCATGGGTAGCGTTTTTAGCATACCATATTCTGCAAACTGCATTAAATGCCACATTTTCTGTTATGAAACAGTTTGCCTGGTTCAAATTATAATCTTACTCTTCCTGCCTTTTGCTGGCAAATCTGTTTTGTTTAACTCTTGGAGACCTCACCTAAGTTTTCAAGAAATATGGTTTGTTTTTGACTGTGATCCTGATGGAAAAAATGAACATGATCTCTCATTTCAGTGTAGAAGTTCTCTGTGCAGTTTCTTAATAAATGGCAATCTTGGAACTACAAAGTTGACTTTATAGGAGAGCATGCTTATCTTTCTTTAAAGGGCTATTTAATGTTGCCACACGTCAAACCAAGGGCTTAACAACAAGCAGTCTGTTTAAATCTGCATTGCACTCACTACTTCCACCTACCCATCATAATCCCATAAAGTTTATGAAACATTACTGCCCTGGTTTTAAGGTTATAGGAATTACATTGTTTTAGTTATTGGCACAAAAGACCAGAAAAAAAAGTGGTAAAATTCTACATTTTCCACAGTGGGCCACATTGGAGCAAATACTTTTAGTGGAAATCACCAAATGGGAATAATGGAAAGAAAAGTTTCCAGAACTAATACAGAACTAGAAATAACCTCAGATGTGAGGTTGATGAAGGAATACAAACTACCGTTAGGAGCCTCCTTCCTTCCGGCTCAGTCACCCCACTGAATACCTTCCAAACTCTTCATCACCTTTCACCCTGTTTCTAAATCCTATAGTTAGGAAACTTGATCCCCTCCATCCCAAAATGACTACCTTTTGGGAATCCCTGCCTTGGGTTCCTAGAACCATCATGAGAAGGTAGGTGCTGGGGGGAATCCTTTTCTACTGGTTTGCAGGTATTAGAAATGGCGTGAAGGGGATTCTCCTGTCATACCAAATTAGAACTTTGTAGTTCCTTTCTCTAGAATTGGTGTACAGTTAATTTAGGGATTTCAGGTATTTTTAGTATTGTTCTATGGAAGTGATGTGATATGGGCCTAGATGGGTGCCCTGCACACAGTGTTCCTCTCTTGCAGTGGAGGAATGTGAGCTTGGAGAATCTATCATGCTTATAGCAAGCAGAAAGCAAGCCTCCTCATTGTCCAGAGGGAGATTTTATCTCATCCTTCAAGGTTGCTTGTTGGTAACTGAACCTTGAGAATGGCCTGAGAAAAGAGTGGTCCGGGCCTTGCATTCTTTGCTTACCCAATAAGACGTGTAGGAGCAAAACTCATAAGAGACTCCCTGGAGGCGTGTTTCTCAAGAAAATATGTCTATAATAATCTATTTGCAATGCATAGCAACTCAGAAAAACAGAGAGTGCCTATGTTTTATTTCAGGGAAAAAGCAAAACTTCAATAGGCATTTAAGTTGCTTGTATTATCTGTAATACCCAAGAATAGTACTCTGGTTAGGTCAAAATGTGAGCTGAATCTCCTTAAATTATGTGGCTAGCTTAGATATCAGAAGATAAATAATGAATAGGCACTTTTTAATAACTTCTAACAACCAAGAAGTTGAGATCATGATATTTCTTTAGGCTGCAAAGTAGAGGAAGCTATCAGAACAAATCCAATAGGAAGGATTTGGAGAGCTGGAGTTATCCAGAGTTTAGTAAAAAAAAATTACTTCTGTGCTCACTCCATTGTGGCTTTGCTGCTACCAGGAACTCTGCAAATAAAAGAAAATATGCTTTGTTAAAATATTGCAGTATCTCTTTAAATGTAGGTTTGGAGCTTCTAAACATTTATTTTGAATAAAGATTTTGACAGTTCAGTTTCATTTGAGGCTATAGTAGTTTTGGAAGGGGAAGTGAGCAGGGTTTTTTTTTGTTTATTTTCCCTTCCTGATGCATTGCATTAGGATAAATTTATGTTATGGCAACCTTAGCATTCTTTATTCTGTACTTTTTGTACTTTTTAGTTTGGCATTTTTTTTTCTTTTTTGAGACAAAGTCTTGCTCTGTTGCCCAGGCTGGAGTACAATGGCGTGCTCTTGGCTTACTGCAACCTCCGCCTCCCAGGTTCAAGCGATTCTCCTGCCTCAGCCTCCTGAGTAGCTGGGACTACAGCTGTGCGCCACCTTGCCCAGCTAATTTTTGTACTTTTAGTAGAGACGGGGTTTCACCAGGTTGGCCAAGCTGTTCTCGAACCCCTGGCCTCAAGTGATCCACCTGCCTCAGCCTCGCAAAGTGCTGGGATTACAGGCATGAGCCACTGTGCCCAGCAGTTTGGCATCTTTGTAAGAATAATAAATAATTGTTTTTAAGGATTCTGATTTTTATCTTAATAAACAATGAAATACTTCTCTCTCCTTTCTCTAATTTCCATTCTCAAAACCTTGTGGGGACTCATTCTAGGGAGACAGTCCTTTTATGCCCCAGAGGCTTTCTTGCAAATCAGTTTTCCTGTCTGGTAGTCATTCTTACTAGTTTTGTGTGCATTCTTCTGGAGACAGTTCTTTAATATATAAGTACTTATAGTTTTATTTATTGACCTATTTTATAGAAAAGGTAGTATACTGTACATGTCAACCTGCAGCTTGCTTTTCTCACTTATACCTTAGAGATCTTTTCATATCAGTGCATAAAAAGTTTCTTTCTTGTTCTTTTTTTTTTTTTTTAAAAGACTGTCTGCCGCTCTGTTGCAGTCGTGTGCAGTGGCACGATCATAGCTCACTATTGCCTTGAATACCTGGGCTTAAGCAATCCTCCTGCCTCAGGTTCCTGAGTAGCTAGATATGTGCCACCTGGCTAAATTTTGATTTTTTTTTTTTTTTTTTTGTAGAGATGGGGGTCTTGTTATATTGCGCAGGGTGGTCTTGAACTCCTGGTCTCAAATGATCCTCCTGCAGTGGCCTCCCAAAGTGCTGAGATTACAGGCATAAGCCACCGTGCCTGGCCTTTTTCTTATTCTTTTAATAGCTGCATTTTAATAGCTATATAGTAACCTACTTCATAGGGGTGCCATAATTACTGTAAAATTTTGCAGTCTTTTTCTTTATAAACATTTCTACATTGAATAATTTGGTACTTATTTCATTTTGTTCATATACAAATATATCTATGGGAGAAATTTTTAGAATTGGATTTGCTGGGCCAGAAGGTAGGTACTTGTCAATTTTGATAGGTTTTACCAAATGGTCCTCCATTGAGATATTTCTAATTGAGAAGTCACAGGGCTTAATGGAGTCCTTGCATGGGTTTCAGTGTTTCCATATCAGCATGCTGTATTAGTCAGTTCTCACACTTCTATAAAGAAATACCTGAAACTGGATGATGTATAAAGAAAAGAGGTTTAATCGTCTCATGGTTCTGCAGGCTGTACAGGAGGCATGACTGGGGAAGCCTCCGGAAATTTACAATCATGGCTGTGGGTGAGGGGGAAGCTGGCACATCTTACATGGCTACAGCAGGAGAAAGACAGAGAAGGGGAAAGTGCTACATACTTTTAAACAACCAGATCTTATGAGAACTTACAATCATGAGAATAGCAAGGCAGAAATCTGCCTCCATGATCTAATCACCTTTCACCAGGCCCTTCCTCCAACATTGGGGATTACAATTCAACATGAGATTTGGGTAGAGACACAAATCCAGATCATATCACACCCCTTTACCCCACCTCACCCCATCCCTCATATAGTTGTTAGCAATGTGCATGTGCATTTGTCTGGGGAGTCTATAACCTCTTTTGTTGTCTTTTTTTTTTTTTTTTTTTTTTTTTTTTTACAGCTTCATTGAGATAAAATGCACATTCCATAAGGGTCACCCTTTTGAACTGTACAATTTAGTGGTACCATCACTGCTGTCTAATTCCAGAATATTTTTGTCACCCTAAAAAGAAAACCCCATGGTCCATTAGCCATAGTCTTTCCTCATTCCTCCCTTCCTGTAGCCCCTGGTAGCCATTTAATCTGTTTTCTGTCTGTGTGGAGTTGTCTGTCCTAGACATTTCATATGAGTGGAATCATATACTACGTGGCCTTTTGTGTATGGCTTCTTTCACTTACCATATGTTTTTCAAGCTTCAGCCATGTTGAAGCATGTATCAGTGTTTATTCTTTTTTATGGCTGAATAATATTCTGTTGTATGGATATACCACATTTTTGATAATCCATTCATCAGTTGGTAGACATTTGGGTTGTCTCCGCTTTTTGTCTGTTATGAATAATGCCACTTTGAACACTCATGTATATTTTCACAGTCTTTTAAGAACCATTTTTAATATATAAAGGTATAAATCAGTGAGAAAAATGCAAATTCAACAATCAATGGACAATATATACAAATAGATACTTCACAAAGAAGAATGGTAAATTTTAAAAATGAAAGTGTCGATGGCTGTGTATTCTTGAAGAGGTATTCCCTCTGAAAGATTACTGTTTTATAACCATGTGAAAGAATATTAATTGTTAGCAGGAGAGATCTTGTGGCTGCTTACAGGTAGTTCGAGAATGATATTCAAGAATTTGAAGTGTTATGGTTAGACTTTTCTGTGGCTCTTATCTCCCTTGAGTATGAGTTCTAAAGGAAAGTATCTTATGGCTTCTTATAACTTCCCAGTGTGTGTACACTGCAGCTGTGTGTGTGTGCTCCCACATGTTAAACTTTGGTTATTATATGGGTGCACATGTTAAACTTTGTATTTGGTTATAATTTTAAATTTCAAAAAGTACAAAAACAAAAACAGTACAGAGAACACTCAGGTATTCTTCAGCCAGATTCACTTGTTGTTAACCTTTTACCCAATTTGCTGGCTTGTTCTTTATCTACCTACCTACCCATCCATCCAGCATCCGTCCATCCATCCATCCATCCACCATCTAACCATCCATCCATCCCTATACACACAATTTTTTTCCTGAACTATTTTAGGGTAAGTTACATACCTCACAGTATTTTACCCCTAATTTTTTCTTTTTTTCTTTTTTTTTTTTTTTTGAGACGGAGTCTCGCGCTCTCGCCCAGGCTGGAGTGCAGTGGCCCGGTCTCAGCTCACTGCAAGCTCCGCCTCCTGGGTTTGCGCCATTCTCCTGCCTCAGCCTCCCGAGTAGCTGGGACTACAGGCGCCACCACCACGCCCGGCTATTTTTTTTATTTTTTACTGGAGACGGGGTTTCACCGTGTTAGCCAGGATGGTCTCGATCTCCTGACCTCGTGATCCGCCCGTCTCGGCCTCCCAAAGTGCTGGGATTACAGGCTTGAGCCACCGCGCCCGGCCATTTTTTTCAGTGTGCATTTTTTTTTTTTTTTTTTTTTTTGAGAGGGAGTCTCGCTCTGTCGCCCAGGCTGGAGTGCAGTGGCGCAATCTCGGCTCACTGCAAGCTCCGCCTCCCGGGTTCACGCCATTCTCCTGCCTCAGCCTCCTGAGTAGCTGGGACTACAGGCGCCCGCTACCGCGCCCGGCTAATTTTTTGTATTTTTAGTAGAGACGGGGTTTCACTGTGGTCTCGATCTCCTGACCTTGTGATCCGCCCGCCTCGGCCTCCCAAAGTGCTGGGATTACAGGCGCGAGCCACCACGCCCGGCAAGTCTCAGTGTGCATTTTCTAAGAATAGGTTCATTCTTTTATCAACTTCAATAATTTACATTAATAAAATAGTTCAATCACCTGTCAATATTACAATTCTGTCAGTCGACCCAATATTTACTGGGTTTTCACAAAGTCCTTGTGAAGGGGGCATTTATTCCCATTTTACTACTGAAGGAATCAACTAGCTAAGTGATTCAACAAATGTCGTATTGCTAAGATGGCTAATGTTAATAAAGTACTATGTGCCAGGCACTTTTCTAAGTGCATAACTTGTAAATACTGTCTTTAAATCTTATAACAGCTCTTTGAAATGAATCAGAACCCTGAGGAATACAGAGTAAGGAACAGACAGAGTGCCCAGGGGAATGTTAAGTTTTAGGCACTTTTTCTGCTTCTGTAGTGACTAAATAAGATTTCATTCTTTTGTGTGTCTGTGTGTTTTAATTTTAAAACTTAAAATCTGAAAATGGGAGCTGGAAAAGGAGCAGGTATTTTCAATATTGCTTTAGTTGCATGGTATATCAGAGCAGCTGTGAGTTACATTCTTGATGGAAGTAATAATTTTGCCTCCTCTCTCTCTCTCTCTCTCTCTCTGTGTGTGTGTGTGTGTGTGTGTTACATAATTTTCCTGAAAGTCGTATTTGTATGGTATATTATAGCTTACGGAGAACTTTCATATGTATTACCCATTTGATTCTCACCCCATTTAAGGTGAGATCATTTGACCACTTATAATTGAGTTAGGATTCAAGCCTAGCTCAATTTTAACTGGTCTTCTCCTAATCTAGTGCTGTCGTCATTACTCTGTGCTCCATTAATAGAGGCTTTACTTTCAAGGTAGTCCTGATGCAGCTCAGACTTTAAATTACCCAAGTCCTTTGCTTACAACTTTATGGGAAAACAAAAAAGAAAAGAAAAATAAAAAGAACAAATTACCCAAATCTCGAAACTTGGTGCTACCTTTTTTCTCCCCTTACAAATGTTTTTTCTTAATTCATAAAAATTAAGATAGTTTTAAGATTTAATTTTCAAAAATTAAGATAGTTTTAAGATTTAATTTTTAAAAATTAAAGTAGCAGATAGTTTTAAGTCATGAGGGACAAAGTTTTAGAAAGATTGACCTTATTTGAATAATTTGGTGGTATCAAATGAAACCTTTAGCAAAACTAATAAGATCCATATTTTATTATATAGTAGTCATTATTGTGCTACGTCGTTGTGCCAATTAAATTAAGTGTATCTATTTAGCAGCAGCTCTAGAATTATTTAGTTTTCGGATTGGATGAGACCTTTAGAGGACTAATGAAGTGGCTTTAAACTTTTTTATCCACAATCCACAGTAAGAAATGTATTTAACTTCTCTTTCTCTCTTATACACAATCTCATGAAACAACTCTTACTACATATAAAGCACCCTTTTTCTTTTGTTCTGTCCTGTGCTTTTCTGTCAAATTGTTTTTAAAGGCTGTAGTGATTTACTAAAGTGATAAACCTGATATTGGGTTATAATAATGTCAAAAGCACTATTCTGGCTTAACTCTCTCTTTTTACTAATATGTAAATAGACCCTACAAGGCGACGTGACTTTTTTTTTTTTTTGATTGTTCAATTAAGTCATTGCAATGCTGGGTCAGGAATTAAGGACACCTAACTTCCAATTTTGTATTTTCATTTAATGACTTAAATTACTATTACTTTTATTAGTTACATCAAGTATTTCTTTTGTTTAGTTACATGAAGTATTACTTTTTTATAGTTACATCAAGTGGAGTCATTAACTGAAATACCAGGAAACCATTTTGCGGCTCCTTTGAAGATCCCTGTGTACAGGACTTGAGTCCCTCCATTCTTCAAGAGGCTGTGCCCATGGTGTGGCTTTCCTAAGAGCATGTGGTGCATACTCCTGCTTTTACCTCTCTTTTGGTTGTTCTTTACCTTCATTCAGAAGATGAGATTGGTAGGGTAGCCCCATCCTACAATCTAGCGGGGACTTTGTCTGTTATCTGTTCTCATCCTGGAAATTATACTACATATCAGAAGGTATTCTTCATTTAAAAAATTAGAAGGAAATAGTTTGCAGGATGGAGATTATCTCCTTGATAATCTGCCAAATAAATGGTTCAGGTTGCCAGTACGAAGCTTCTTTAATTTTTGGCAATTGGGAACTGGTTATATGCATACATACACACAAAACTTAATAGAAAGAGTAAAATAAAATTTTGACTGTCATGAGATTGAGAAGAGTAGAGAAAGTGGAAGTCTAAATTTTCTCTTTTTTCCGGCTTTAAACAATTTAATGAGAAAAAAGAAGTGTACGTAAGATTCTTAACAAAAATCAAGTTAAGTTTTTAAATGTATTTGAATATTTAAGGATTGCCACAAATTAAATTTGTCAATGATTTTAACTATATGTGTTTTTCAATAATGTATCTATAAATATGTTTACTGCAATACATATGCAATAATGTATGTTATGTAATTTTTATTTAATTGAAAGATTATATTTTTATTTTTGATCAGATACAATGAAGAGGTTAATCAGTAATGGTTTCCACTTTATCTATCAGTTTAGAGGGCAAGATTCAGCCAAATGAGATTAAGAACTGTTAGAAAGATGTGCAGCAAGTCAGTGATTACTGTGTGATTCATCCATAGGTTATCGATACTTGATCTGACTTGAATTTACGTGAAATATTTGAATGTATTTCTTAGCGTAAAAATCCCATTTTAATTTTTTTTTTTGGAGCTAGGCTCTTACTCTGTCACCCAGGCTGGAGTATAGTGGTGCGATCATGGCTCACTGCAGCCTCAACCTCCTAGGCTCAAGTGATTCTCCTGCCTCAGCCTCCAGGGTAGCTAGGACTACAATTGTACACCACGATGCCCAGCTAATTTTTTATTTTTATAGAGACGAGGTCTTCCTATGTTTCCCAGGCTGTTCTCAAACTCCTGGCCTCAAGTGATCCTCCTGCCTCAGCCTACCAAAGTGTTGGGATTACAGGTGTGAGCCACCACTCCTGCCTCCTAATATTATATCTAATTTGATTTATAGTAATTGAGCTTATCTCTTAGCGACATCACAGAAACAAGGCTTTAGTGAATTTTGTTAATAAAAAGAGACTATCATAGCTTTCAGTGTTTATCAATCAATAAGGTTTTTAAAATTAAAACCTTAAATTAAATTGATAATTAGATTAAAATAAGCTGGGCCAGCACTTTGAGAAGCTGAAGCAGGAGGAGGATTGCTTGAGCCCAGGAGTTCAAGACCAGCCTGGACAACATAGAGAGATCCTATCTCTACAAAAGTATATACTAGCCAGGCACTGTAGCATGCATCTGTAGTCCCAGCTACTGGGGAGCCTGAGGCTGGAGGATCTGTTGAACCTGTGAGGTTGAGGCTGCAGTAAGCCATAATTGTGCCACTGCACTCCAGCCTGGGTGGCAGAGTGAGATTCTGTCTCAAAAAATTAAATTAAAAACAAAATGTGGACGTACTTGAAACTTTGACTCTTACATTGATGCAGCCTTCAAAGGAAGTTGTCCATTTGTGAAAGTTTTCCTTTTATATAAGTCTTTCGTACAGTCAAATAAGTGTTTACTAAATGAAACACTACATTTTATAGTGCAGTGGCACTAAAAGGAAACTATTTTGCAGCCGTGGAGTTTTTTTCTTTTGTTCTTTTTACTTTTTCCAAGGCAAGATGCCTGGTGGGAGAGTTGTCTGGAGGCAGGATGATCAGAAGCAGGAACTGGCCAGCTATTTGCTTATTTCAGTCTGTATTATATCATCTGATATGCCCATAAGGGAGATGTGTCAATTGGTTAATGGGCCAGAGTATTGATTTTATGTTTTCAGATTGCTAACAGAGAGATTAGGCTTCCAGATACAAGCAGTTCCACAAGTCTCTGTTTTCAGACAGGTGCGTAATTAAAGTAACCACACAGTTCTCTGAGGTTAGAGTTCCATGCTGTGATGAAGCCTCTCTATTTGGTATTTAAAAGCAGTTTGAAGCTATTGTGTAACTATCACTGGACTTGAAGTCAACTGACCTAAGTTCTAGCCTTGGCTCTTCTACTCTCTTAACAGTGGATTAAATGATGAGGCTTATTTTAAAGAATCTTGAAAACTATAGTAATTTCAACAAGAGGAGATTAATTGAATGTATTATGAAACATCAAGATAATTGAAAATCTGTGCTGCCATTATTGCATGTCAGAAGTCATTGTGATACATTGTATGTGCAAAGGCAGTTTACCAAACAGAATTACATACAGTGTAATCGTTTTTTTCTTATATAGGAAAATACCCACTTCCCCCTGCTTAAAGAAATACCAGACACCACAATGTGTATGTGTATTTAGCCTAAAGATCATATTTTTTTTTGCCTAGGAAGTATAGAATAATTTAAATATTTTATATTCAGATAGCTGAAGATGGCTTGCTGAGATAAAACATTGGAGCCCTGTGTTTGGTGATTGCTGTGGGTTTCATTTATTTTTACTGTCTTTACCCTCTGTATTTATTGGTAGTGTTGAATATTTATTTTCAGAACTATTATAATGTATCTTTTTCTATGGGAGGACGTGAATATTTGACCACAGATGGTTTTCATTTTTTTAGTATGAGGCATGTGGATTGACAGCCTTTGAAACTTGAATGCTGTGTAATATGCAGGTGCTTTTATTGTTTATAGAAATGCTTAATCCTTGTTTGAAATTTATTAAATGCTATGCCATCTGTAAGCCCCTCTAAATTCCACAGATTAATTAGCCTTTAAAGTAAGGTTGCCTTTTGTCTAACTTTTAGTATAAACTCTTCCATCTGGGGACTTTCACTTTTATGTCCCTGTTCAGTGTTCTGTGTACTTCAGCACTCTAGTATTAATTATGGACACTGGCATTCTAAGTAACAATGAAGATCACTAAAAATAAAAGTAGACTGAACAAAGTGGCATTGTCCAGAGAATAGTTTGCATTTGGTGAATAATCAGTCCATCATGGCTTTGCCATTGCTCTTTGTATGTGCGTGTGTGAGTGTGTGAGTGTGTGTGTGTGTGTGTGTGTTTAGCATTACTTACAAGTGAGATAGTTATTATGCAGGGACATTTTTACAGATGATGGTTTCATGAAAATCAGGATTTTTGTAGTTTAAATAAAAAACACCCTTTTTGACATTTCATGTAACATTTCTTTTCCTTGTGGGTTCTGATTTAAAGGTTGTTGAAAATATTTGGTGTTGGGAGTTCACTTGGTTGATTTTGGCATACTTTTCTTTCTAGGAAATGTAGTATCAGGGTGGGAATTGTGTTGTTGTTTTAAAAGAAATAGATTACGTTCTTTAACTTTATTTACTGGTCTCAGTAAGAGTTGTTGAACACTCTAGAGTGTTACTTTTTAAAGTCTATTGCAAAATATATAGAAATTAGTAATGCAGCCATCTGTATACTCATACTAATCAATTTAATGTAGGTTGGTGCTTTTTATGGACTTAATTTTGCCACCTCTCTCACTTCCCCAAAGAAATTAGACTAATGTGTAATAATAGGCTTCATAACTTAATTTAGAAGATATAACAAAAATAATTTCCCTCAGTAAGTTTCTATTGTAGTAGATATTGTTGGTATATCCTACAAAAAAGTAGGATCAGATGTGGTTTGGCTTTCAACCTATAAAATTCAGGTGGGGAAAGAGAGAGAGAGTTAACATTCTTGAAACAATTGAGAGCATTAGAGTGTTCCAGTGTATCCTCCAAATTCTAAGGGTATAAGATGTTCAGAGAAAATAAAAAATAAGGGTGGGTTAGAATAATTGAATTTGAATGGGCCTTGGAATTAGATTAGTGGAGGAGATAGCATTCCAAGTGGAAATAAACTATGTGAATAACGAAACAAGTTAGACATGTATGGAGATTATGGAGTAGCCTTAAATGATAAGATTGGAGGAATGTGGCTTGAATAGCTGTAGATTTAGGGCAGAAGGTCTGGTTAGGCAGTGGGAGGTCACAATATGGAAGACCTTAAAAGAAAAGATGGGTAGCAGGGATATATGACTAGCTTGTTTTTGTAATTGAGTAGTAAGATAAAAATATCTTCTTGGGAGAAGTTATCTAAGAAATGGTAGACAGGATGAGATGGAAAACAATTGAAATAGGAGTCTGTTGCAGTAGTACAGAGATGAGTTAATGAGTGCCTGTATTAGGAGAATGGAAGAGGGAATAGAGAGAAAGGAATAACTGAGACACATTTTCACTGGAGTAAACTTGGTCATTAGTATATACTTTTAACATATTCAATGAGTGAATGAGGGATTGAGAAGGGCTGAATATAGTGAATAAAGAAAAATAATAGTTATTATTGATAGAAGTTACTATTGATAGAAGATGGATAGATTTTTAAAAAATCTAGTTAAAGGGAGATAGTTCAGTTTGCACATAATGGATTTGAAGTGGTAATAACTGTGTAAGTAGAAGTGGTCTTATAATTAATTGACTATATGGTTCTGGGGCATAGCCATTTCAGGGCCAGAGATGTAGATTTAAGATGTATGTATATATGCGTATGTATTTAAAGATACTTTCTGAGGGAGTTTCTAAGGGGAAAATTAGAAGATTAATACATGAGCCTTAGAAAACATCAGAGGAAATTATTTAACATTTGGGTTTTAGAAGGCCTTATTTAACCATTTGATTTTAACATATTTAGTTTGAGCAGTGTTTTTTCAAACCTGTTTTGAAACAACTAGTAACCTGTGCTTTGAAAAAACAGTTAAAAATAATTGTAAAAATTAGTATATTCTGATCTATTTCATCTGATTCTAAAACCAGGATATTCTGATTCATTGTAACTTTTTCTAGATTGCTGTGCTAAGGAGACAACAACGTATGATAAAAAATCGAGAATCTGCATGTCAGTCTCGCAAGAAGAAGAAAGAATATATGCTAGGGTTAGAGGCAAGATTAAAGGCTGCCCTTTCAGAGAACGAGCAACTGAAGAAAGAAAATGGAACACTGAAGCGGCAGCTGGATGAGGTTGTGTCAGAGGTAAGTGTTAGTAATAGGGCTGGGTTGAGATGGGCTAAAGTATCCCCTGGATAAATAAATAGATAAACTTTTACATTTTAAATTAAATTGTGTAAACAATTGTGCTAGGAAAAGGAGGGTACAATCAGTCCTAAAACATTTGCAGTAAGGATAAAGCCTTTGAAGAGGACCCTTTGAATTGCACTCTCCAGTCTACATAGAAAAGTTGTCTCCTTTTCCTGGGTTTCTCTTCACTCATTGCCTTAACACCCTCTTTTCTGACTAAATGAATCACATTGAGGCTTCTAAATAGCCCTGCCATATTGTTCCTTTTAAAAAAGAAAGCAATATAAAATAAAAGTGTTTTTATTTTTTCTCAGTCCACCTAACAACTAATGTGATTTTTGCCTTCTGTTACTATGCTGACTCCAAGAGGGTTAATCTCCTCAGTTCTATTCGGGCAATTTACTGTTTTCAGAATTTCTCACTGCAGTGCTGAACCATACAGATGCCTATCAAATGGGACTTCTTACACTATTCTTTTTCTCTTGGCCCTGAGTACATGGGTATACTCCTGTATTTTACTGAAAACAATGATTTAAAAAGTTAGGGAGGCAAACTATAGAAGTGTCTCAAAATTCTTTGGGGATCCATAAAAATATAAAAATGTTGATTCTGGCCGGGCGTGGTGGCTCACGCCTGTAATTCCAGCACTTTGGGATGCTGAGGCGGGCATATCACGAGGTCAGGAGATCAAGGCCATCCTGGCCAACATGGTGAAACCCCATCTCTACTAAAAATACAAAAGTTAGCTGGGTGTGGTAGCGCACACCTGTAATCCCAGCTACTTGGGAGGCTGAGGCAGCAGAATCGCTGGAACCCGGGAGGCGGAGATTGCCGGGAGCCGAGATGGCGCCACTGCACTCCAGCCTGGCGACAAAGTGACACTCCGTCTCAAAAAAATATATATACAGATATATATTGAATTCTTTCCTCTTGGGTGAAGAGGCAACTGCAATGGAGTGGCTGCTGTGTTTTTTTCTCTTCTGCTTCTCTCCTTTTCTCTCCCTGCTAGAAAAGGGAACTTGAAAGTCTCTGCTCTAGTCTTGAAAAGTATTATTTATGCACCTTTGATGTTTTTTTAAAAAAATAAGACAAAGTATTTATAAGACAAGGTATTTACGTAACTGGTAAAGAGGAAAATTCTAATCTTAAGTGTTGCTTTTTCTGAAATTGATGTGTAGTTTAATTGTATTTAATGTGGTCATTTCCTTTAGAACCAGAGGCTTAAAGTCCCTAGTCCAAAGCGAAGAGCTGTCTGTGTGATGATAGTATTGGCATTTATAATACTGAACTATGGACCTATGAGGTAAGTGAATAGATATTTGTTTTGGTTACTAATGCTAAAAACTTAAATTCTCATTATTCTTTAGCTTTCATCATAAACTAGAGAAAAAATGATTTGTTTTTCAAGATGTATAAGGAGTAATGAGACAGGAGCCATGCCTTCAAAGATCTCATGATCCAGCTGGGAGGAGAGACAAGTAGAAGGATGACTATGGTATAATGTGATGAACGTAATAATAGCAGGGTTAATGAGTCCTAACATAATACAGAGTACGAGTTCCTTGAGGTGAAGGTTCTTGTCGTATTGATGGGTACTCGATACATTTTTTGTTGAGTGACTGAGTTATAAGGGAGATACCTACGAAGGAAGCTGAACATTGAACTGTGATATCAGTTTGCCATGTGCAAAGTATGATAAGGGCATGCCAGGCAAAGGGAACAGCATGTTTAAAGGCACAGTTATGAAATGGTATGACATGATCATAAAAAAGTAAAAAGTTCAGTGTATCTTGTATATGTGGGGAGTCTGCATGAGGCTAGATGTATGACTAGAGGTATAGGTGCTGCTGTGTATAATGAGGCACCCCTAGATTTTAGGTGGAGGGTAACATAATCAGCTTTGCATATTAGGAAGAGGATTTTGAGGGTTGTATTGAGTATAGAATGGAGTGAGGAGAGACTATTGGCAGAGAAAGCATTAGAAGACTATTGAGGTATTTCAGGTAATAAATGAGAGTCTGAACTTATACTCTGGTTATAAAAAGGATGGGCAATCTTAGGGTACCTCTCTTATGTAGATTTTGTGGGATTTGTTAACTGGTATAATGTGGGACATGAGGAAGAAAAGAGGGAAGTTAAGGATAATTCAGAAATTTCTATCTTGAGGGACTGAATGGTGGTGCTGTCATCTGAGGAAGCAAACATAGACAGACAGTTTTATGAAGAGAGACAATAGTTTTTAAGTATAGTAAGTTTGTGGCACTGACTAGATATTGAGAATTAACATTATAAATAGGTAGATAGACTGACAGACAGATAATGTTAGTGGAGTAGATGGGATTATCCAAGGAGAACAAGTAGAGGAAGGAAAGTAAGAAGAATCTGCGGGACACCAGTATGAATAGTAGATAGCCTTGGGAAAAGAAATTAGGGAATCACAGCAAATTAGGGGAAGAACTGAAAGAAAGTAGCTTTTTGAAGCCAAAGTAAAAAGAGTTTCAAGCAGGTCTTGGGCAGTGGTATCACATGCTGCTGAGAGCTTGGGAGACACAGAAAACTGAATTTGGCAATTATCAGATCACTTGTAATCTTGGAAAGCAGATTTAGTAGGATTAGGCATGAAGAAGTCTATATTAAAATTGGTTGAGAATTGAAAGGAGTTCAAGTTGAATAATCTTTTTTTAAAAAAAATTTTGTTATGAAGATTTTCAAATATACAGGAAATTTGAGAAAATGATATAATCAACCCCTTGCTCTCATGACATTTATAATCTAATATAGGTGATATATACTAATCAAAATGATTACACAAATAAATGCAAAATTGTAACATTAGGTGCCATGAAGGAAAGGTACATGATATCATAAGGCCATATAATAGGGTCACTTGCCCTAGTTAGGGAAGTAAGGCCAGGTTTCTCTGAGAAAGAAGTGATTGACTTAAGATCTAAAAGAAGATTAGGAATTATTTAGGTAAGATACAGGAAGAACATTTCATATAGAATATATAAACATCTATACCCACATTCGTGTTGTGTCTTTGTGTTTATATGTATTTAGTTTAAAAATTTTGGTTTTACGTGAAAGAATTATATACAAATTGTGCTTTCTTTAAAATATGTGAATAAGTTATTCTCTTTTAATACTACATAGTTTTTTTGTAGTGTAAATGTGCCATTATTTAGCAGTTCTCAAACTTTAGGTCTTGGGAATCCCTTTGTAGCTTTAAAAGTTACCAAGGATCCCAAATAATTTTTGATTTTGTGGTTTATGTATACTGGCATTTATTATGTGAGAAATTAAAACTTTAAAAATAAAATTAGAAAATTTTTCATTTAAAAATAATGAACCATAAACCGTTACTTTATGTGTTAACATAAATAACATGTTAATGAAGAATAATTATATCTCCCAAACCTCCAAAAATTTGGTGAGATACAGAAGAGTGGTAGTACTTTATAGTTTTGTAAAATTCTTTTTTCTGGGGAGGAGGGAACTCAAATACATCAGTTTTAGTTTTTCTCTAAATACACGTTTATTTGCTACTAAAAATTGAAATAGCATATTGAAATCTCCTGTTATTACAATCCAAAATTTTGAAAACCAGAAAACCAAATTAATTATTATTATGCTCTAGCCAGACTACCCAGTATTTTCCTTACATTCTTTCCCCACAGGTTACTTTCCTTTAAATTCTTAATGTTGGATTTTATCTCACTGACTTCAGGTTTCTAAAACACATGGGGATACTTGAGACCTATTGTTGCTTCTTTAGGTCAAATCAATAGTTTCGTAAAAATCTTTGATGTCCGACTTAACAGAATCTGGCAGGATTCTCTCATCTGTTTTTTCATGTAATCTGTTATATTGTTGGGTTGAAATAAATGAAGAAAATTTAGACTCACATAGGTATGTAGTTGGAAAAGGGAGAACTTTGCTGACTTTGAAAGACTTTTAGGATGCCCAGAGTTCCTTGGACTGCTTAAAACCCCAGTGCACATTTGCACAACTGCTGCTGTAATTTATTTAACCATCTGTTGATAGGCAGCTAGGGTATTTCCAGTTATTTATTGATATGTGTGCATAAAATGTATTTCCATATATCTATGTGTCTGTATGTATATGATAGAATCTAGACTAGAACTAGAGGTTATGATTATCTGAAATTGTGATAGATTTTGCTAAACTGCCTTCCAAAAAGACTGTATCTGTTTACATTCCCACTAGCAGGAGAGAGGAGTATCCATTTTCTCATGTTTCCTAACATTGGATATTGTGTTTTTAAAATATTTGCCTATCTTGTGGATCAAAAAAGTTATTATTAGCCTGTCACATTGGCCTGTGTGCTCTTTCTCAAACACTCTAAGCCTGCTAGCACTTCATGGTCTTCACTTTTATTCCCACTGCCAGCAATGCCCTTCCCTCAGAGATTCTTTCTGTCAGGTGTTAAGCTCAAATACCATGTACCCCCGAACTTAAAAGTTAAAAAGAAGTGATTAAAAAACATTAATTTTTTTTGGTCAAAAAAAAAAAAAAAGCTCAAATGCCACCCCAGTGAGGCTTTCTTGGACTACCTTTTCTAAATGTCCATCCCAGCTCCTGCCATTGCATTCCCAATCCTCTTTCTTTCTTTACTTTTCTACATAGCACCTCTGACCTTCAAGTATGCTATGTAACTTATTTATTTTATTTTCTTTCTTTCCCTGCAGGTATTTTTATCTCCTTTGTTTTCCAGTGCTTAGAACAGTGCCTGGCACATAGTAGTTACTCAATAAATACCTGTAGTATGAATGAATGAATATCTCCCTCACCCAATTAGTAGGAATTATATATGTTCATAAACTATTTCTCAAAAAAACTGTGTGTTCTTTTAGTTCCTCATTTCTTATCTGAGGCCATATGTGGTACTTGTTTATTTAGTCAGACATACAACAAATATTTATAGAGCACTTAATGTTTGCCAGGTACTGAGCAAGGAATCAAGGATGCAAATATGAATAAAAGTACAGTCTAGTAAGAGAATCAGATATGTAAACAATTGTGTGAGAAAGAATTATATGGATGTCATATGAATATATAGGAATGAATAAAAGGAAAAACTTTTTGTTTACACACTTCCGAGACCAGATATGTGGATTTTCTACACTGAGCAATTCTCCAATTCTCTGGACACCAACTGGATGTCCTACAATTTAACTAAATTCTTTTTTAAATTTTAATTTTAAAATATTTTTTATTGAGACAAGGTCTTGCTCTGTTGCCCGGGCTGGAGTGCAGTGGTGTGATCGTAGCTCACTGCAGCCTCCATCTTCCAGGCTTAAGCAATCCCCCCAACCTCAGCCTCCTAAGTAGCTGGGACTACAGGTGCACCTCACCACGCCTGACAAAGTTGCTCAGGCTGGTCTCGAACTCCTAAGTTCAAATGATTCTCCTTCCTTGGCTTCCAAAGTGCTGAGATTACAGGTGTGAGCCATTATGTCTGACAAATTTAACTCACTTCTGACACTAACTACCTGGAGTTAGCACAGGCTCCTCCAGTTTAAGGGCTTAGTCCCTAAAGACTGCCCCCGACTTCAGTCCCCAGTTGCAAGTCCCAGGTTGTGACCTGTAACTTCTGACCAAGTGGCTGTAAGTTGCGGGTTCCCACAATCCCCTCTTGAGGTTTGATAATTTTCTAGAATAGCTCACAGAACTCAGGAAAACTCTCTTATTTACTATTACTGGTTTATTATAAAGGATATGTGGGGCAAGCTAAATGGGAGAGACTCATAGGGTAAGGCATAGGGGAGGAGTGCAGCGCTTTCATGACGTCTCCAGGTGCACCACCCTCCTAGTACCTCCTTGTGTTTGCTAACCTGGAAGCTCTCCAAATCCCATTGTTTACGGGTTTTTATGGAGCTTCATTAGGTAGGAGTGATTGATTAAACCATTGGCCATTCATACTCGGAGGTTGAGGGATGGAGCTGAAAATCCCAACCCACTAATTATGTGGTTGGTTTCTCTGGCAGTCAGCCTCCATCATCCAAGAGTCACCTCATTAGCATAAACTCAGGTCCAACTGGAAGGGGCTTATTATGGATAACAAAAGATACTCTTCTTACCCCCATCACTCAGGAAATTCCAAGGGTTTTAGGAGCTCTGTGACAGGAACCAGAATAAAAACCAAATGTATTATTTCTTATTATATCACAAATTCACAGACATATTCTTGAGGGAATATAGAAGTAACCAGTAACGCTGCTAGTGGCAATCATGGGAGGCTTTATGCCGTAGTACTCAATGAAGGAATAAAGAGTATTAGATTATGCTACAGGAAGTGACAGTGGGGTTGTGGGGACATCTCATTGTAGAAGCCCTCATGAATCAATAGAATTTTAGGAAAGGAAGGACTGGAACAAAAAAACTTTTTTTGAGTGCCCGTGCCCACCAGACAAAAAAATTTTTTAAATGGATTAATGATCTTCACAGCTGCTGAAGTAAAGGGGGCAGGTGGGGATGGATCTCATTTCTATGGTAGATTGATTGATGATGAAAGGAAGAGATGATGGTCCCTATTTTATCAAGAAGTGGTTTGTGTTCAAAAAGGAATTAGACAGTAGAAAAGGGGGATAAAAAATTGGAGAAAGTTTAAATATTTGAAAATCTTGAGGATCCATCAGTTAAGATCTGTATCTTTCTCTGTGTGAGACTTTAGGAACAGCCAGCCAAGAAGTAATGGGAATATTAGGAACTATTGAAGTTAAAAAAACATGTTAAAAGGCTTAAATTGAAGAAAAACATCAAGGAAAAAAGTTGGAAGAAATGAGGAAATATAGAAAAGTATCTTAACAAGTCAGAGTATCTTTAGACACCAACAAGGAAATAGGGAGGAAAATGGCTGTGAAATTCATAAAAACCAAGAACTATTTCTTATAGACAAAATTTGGCATGAACAGTGAAATATTAAAGCCCAGAGAGCAACAGTGATTTGAAAGACTGAAACTTGTCCCTGAATCCAATGTTGGGAATTGAGATGTTTCATTATTTTTGTTATTCAAAAGCATTTCTTGATTGGCCTCTTTGTTTTCAGTCTTTTTACTGCAAGACCGTGATCTTCTCTGGTCTGGGAGTCTGCCAGAGGAGCAGGAACTTCTCACTTGAACCTTGTTACTACCTGGAAGATATTTATTGAACAAGTGTCCCATCTATAGTCTGGTGTGTCTAGAAACCTTAAGCATGCGTTATTATGTTTTAATTGGAAACTGCATAGGCTTAAAAAGAAAACAGATTGTGAGCTGTATCTGAACTTTTCTTAAGTACCACAAAATTAAGTTTATCAGACAAATAGACATTTGAATCAGATTCCCGAAGTGTTTTAAATTTAGGAACCTAAACTCTTTTAGAACAGATCACATTACCAAGTAAAGTAATTAATGTGGTTTCAGATGTTCAATGTAGAATTGAATGTTTGTGCCTTATTGGTATGGGCCAAAGGAAAAAAATGTAAAACACACAAGTTTGCCAAATATTGGTATGCCTTAAACATTTCCTGAGGGCATTTGGTGATGAAATATAAATATATCTTTACATATAAAGTAAGAGAGTTTTGTCAAAGGTAATGTGCAGCAAAGCTGACTAGTTTGAAGAGGTTTGGGTTACTGAATAGGCATCACACAGAAAAAGAAAATAAACTAAATGGACTTATGAGGGTTAATTTTTCTGACCTTATTGATATTTTGTGGATGGTAAAGAAGCCATCTAGCTGTTTCTTGCATAGGATTCAAGGAGCTGGCCTACTCTGGGTGGTCTATAAAAATAGTAACTCTGGGCAGCAGGGATTGGCTAAGCAGGACAAATGTGAATTGGTTAAAAAGAAAACCCACTTCTTATTACTCATTGGGGTTAATTCTATGATTTTTCATCATATTTTATTGTTGAAAAACCTAAAATTTAACCCAGCTTTTTTTTTTTTTTTAAATTGTCACTACAGACTCTGCCTTTTCTACTATACTGTAAAGTGTTACTTTTTTTTTTTTTTTTTTCCTACCTTAAGATTAAGGAACCTTAACCTTTTGTTTTGGCAATATGGTGGGCTAAAGATACAGAGAAACTCATTGCAGTTTAGCACACTAGAAAATGATGGTTTAAAAAATAAATCAAAACTTTTATTTACTGGCTCAACTGGAGACAAAGTAAGGGCTTCTCAGAGGCCAGAAATAATAAAAGATAAGATGAATCTATAATGGTAAGCTAGCATTGGAAGTGGTGCTTGTTCTGGATATAGTTCCTGATCCTTGTAGCCTAGTGTCTGGGGATGGGAAAGAAAGCTCTGGACCCAAGTGAGGTGGGAAGTCACAACTGAGGCCCCCCTTTTCCTCTACCCAAATAAAGCCAGGACTTCCAAAGAATGACACTCTTGGTTGCCAAAAGAGGGGAACAAAAGTTGCCATACCCCACAGGGAAACTGTTACTAAGTACCTATATTGGTTTTGGCTTTAGTTAGTGTGGAAACAAATGACAAGTCTTTCCTGATAATTGTTTAAGCCCCTAACTAATCAGGTTAGAGCCTAAATTTATACTAGTAGTGTGATCCCCCCCAAATCAAGCCAAAAATGCAGTTTAGTTGGGCTTATGTTGGTGGTACCTGTAGGCACCTGAAGGAATCGAATGCAGAGTCTTCTCAGAAGAGACACTTTAAAAAAGAAAGTGTCCATCCTAGAAACATTTCCATGGATAGAGGAGCCAGTTGAACATGACCACACGTCTGCTTCTTCCCCTCAAAAGTCATTCAACACACCAGGAAACCATGCCACCATGAGTAAGAGTTAGAAAAAATAAACTACAGAATCACACTCTGAAAGACTATAGATATTTGAATTATCAGATAGGAATATAGAATATATTAAATAAAAGAGGGAATTAAAGTTTGGTAAAGGGACAAAAGACTACCAGAATTGGCCAGAATATTTTGAAAAAAAAATCTGGAAATAATTTAAGTTAAAATTATAAAAACAATGACGAGGTTAAGACAGCAAAATAGGTATACTTGAAGAAAGAAATTGTGAATGGGATGATGGATCTGAAGAAATTATATAGAATGTAACACAGGGAGACAGAGAGGTAGAAAGTGTGAGAGATATTGGACGAGAGGTTATGCCACCATACGTAAGTAATAAAGTAACATTCCCAGTCATGAGACATATTGACATCTGCAGCTCCTGATGGGATGCACTGAGAAGGGCACAGTATCACTTCTATGATATTCTTGTCCCTAAAAATGTATAACCTGAATTGTCTTTAATTTTATTTTTTATTTTTATTTTTAGAGACAGGATCTTGCTCTGTTTCCCAGGCTGGAGTGCAGCAACATGATCATAGCTCACTGCAGTCTTGAACTCCTAGGCTCAAGCCTCCTGAGTAGTTAGTACTCTGGGTACACGCCACCACACCTGGCTCATTTTAAAACATTTTTTTGAAGAGATGACATCTTGCTATGTTGCCCAGGCTGGTCTCAAATTTCTGGGCTCAAGTGATGCTCCTGCCTCAGCCTCCCTAAGTGTTGGGATTACAGATGTGAGCCAGCATGCCCAGCTCTTCTCTGGAATCTTAAAAATATTGCTAACTGAGCCCTACCCAAGACCAATGGAGTCTGATAGGATATAGCTTAAAGGCATTTGTTTGTAAACAAAACATTTTTCCCAGGTGATTCTGAAGTATGTCTAGGGTTGAAAACTGTTGTGTATAGTTTTGTATTTCTTTCTTCCTATACATTGTTGTGTATAGTTTTGTATTGCTTTCTTCCTATACATTAGCCACTATGGAAATTGTGAAAGCACTTATTCATTAGATTGTAAGATAATGTATATAAGGGAAGTTTTTATTAAAATGTCTCTAGACAGACACCTCTATATAGGTAGGTTTGTCTTATATACTTGAGGAAATTTGTGGACCTCTGTTTTGGACAGAGTAGGAGCCACAGCATAGTCTGTGAGGGGAACTTCTTCCTGGCACATAGGATTGCAGATTATAGATTCCTTTGTTATGTTTTCCGCTTTCTATTTTAAAGGTCACGATAGTCATCCTCCTTTACTGCAAATCATAAATGAACATACTAAGGAGGTTTTAAATATGTTTTAGTTAGGTCTTAAAAAAATTAACAAATGTTTGGAATTGACAGTGCTTTACCCTGTTTTTGTACTGGGTTAGTGCTGTGCCCTCACTAGGTCTGGAATCTTGATAGTTTGAGACATCAGACTTGGATGAGGAAGGGTAAATCATGCTACTAGAGGGCTAGTTACTCTGTGGTTTTCTTATGAGACTGTGCTTTACGGAAAAGGTAACCATGGAGCATATGGCATTGAGTTTGAGTCATCTGGAACTGGTTAGAAGTAAAATGTTTCTATTCCATCTTTCTCTCAGTTTGTCAGCTTTTCATTATTTTATAGGAAGAATTCTAGCTTCTTATCCTGAGATGAGCTTGTCCCCAAATCTGGTTCCAATTTTTGTTGTTGTTGTTGTTGAGCACATTTCGCCATATGATATCACTATTGGCTATAGGTTAAAAGTTACTGTGTAACTTAAACGTCAGAATTCAAACCACCGAGTATACACGGTTTTGTTCAGCCAGATTTTTAAATGAAATCTAATTTGAGTTTTTGACTAAAAATACTTTCCACATTTATCAAAGTGACACATGAACTGAAGAAATACAATGTATCTAAGGACCAGGTGCTATTGAATTTGGAATTGCAGGAGGGTAACAGAGCCAAAGACAGTCCTTTCCCCAGACAGTCTAACATATTCATGTTTGTCAAAAATGTGTCTGCACAAAGTAATTGGTTCTCTTTTCTCTGTAGACTTCATCCTTTGTTGAAAAAGATGTCTTAGAGCCTATCAAGTGCGGAGCTGGGTTTTGAGGGCATGGAAAATTCTGCTGATGCTTTTCTCTAGTTTTGGCTTTCATGTGAGTTGTACATAGGGAGGCTTATAAGGAGCATCCCAGTGGCTGTATCATGTATCACTTGGCTAGTTTTTCCCCACGCTTCATTGTTACAGTGAAGGGAAAGGCAGTTGAAACCAGAAACCTACATCCCTTGCCAACTTAAGAGAGAAAAGGAGATAAAGTGGTAACTTCTGCTTTCTACCTAGTGAGAAGAGGTCAGTGAGAAACTAGACCGGTTTAGAAAACTACTCTCAGAGTTTAAGTTGAGTACTTCGATATGTTCTTCAGACCATACATCTTAGTTAACATAAAACAAGGACTAGTGGATAGTTTGTTGAAATAGCCTTCTCAACCACCATTTTCTGTACTTAATATAGCCAGGTAGAATCATGCTGTGTAAGCACTGCAGAACATAAATAATAAAGGAAATAAACACCTTAATTTTGTAATAAGTGAAGGTCTAGGCTAATATTAAGGTAGTATAGGATACCTTTGAAACTTTTGAATGTACAGAAGTACATATGTAATTATTATATATTGCTTAGATTTCTAGGCAGTTTGCCATTCATGTCTCTTTTTGTGTCCAGACTGAGCTATTTTGTCACTTCAGTAAGCATTTGAAACATACATTTTAAGTGTCATTCTACAAATGGTTCTTAATTGATTTATGACTAATGTCAGTATGAACTGTAGGTGTGTGCCGTGTCTTTGGACTTTTTGGTGTCTGTGTGTTCTGAACATAAATTGGCATTAGTGTGTTATGCACACAGTCAGTTTATTACAATCCATGGCCTCTGAGGAGCCAGAATTAGGGAATGTACAGATGATCTATATACCTTATATTATTTTCTGTCTCAGCCCTTTCCCGGAATTCTCAATAAAGCAGATTTCTTGATTACTTGCTTTTATTTTTCCTTTCTCCCTTTTTTTTTTTTTCTTTTGGTAAATTAGACAATAAGAGACAAATGGAAATAAGGCAGCTGGAAGAAAAGAGGATGAAAACAGGTGAAGATTCTTAGTTTTGGAATAAGCTAGGTTGGCTGTATGTTGATACCATGTGTGCTTGAGTAGTAAAGGTAGCTAGTTTTCTCTGCGTGTTGTATTAAGCCATTATTTGTCAAACACTAATTACTTTTTATGCACTAAATACTAATCCAAGTATTCTATTTGATATGTGGATTAATTCATTTGTTTCTCTTGATGTCATGAGGTAGGTATTACTATCCCCACTTTACAGATGAGGAAACCGAAGACACAGCTAATATGTGGCAGAGATCAGAATCACAATCTGCCTGTGGAGCCTTGGCTTAATCACTGACAGAGCAACAGCCACTCAGGCAGAGAAAAAGAAGTTGGCATTTACAGTTAGAGGAGTTAGGACTCTAGTACCCTGCCCATTCCCTTAAAGCTTAGGATTGACTGTGATAGGGGAAAGTAGTTTATGAGTTGACTGGATTGATGTAAGTGTAACAGAAAAGAGAGATTGTATTCAAATTTGCAGCCATATTTTTTGACATTTAGAATAATCAGAGGATACCTTTCTGTAGTGAGAAATATACAAAGAGTTGTTCACACACACACCTTTTATATTAAATACTGACTCGGTGATGTCAGCAATCTAATTCTTATAGAGTATCAGTTATCTAATACTGTGGAACAAACCATCCCAGAACCTAAAAGCTTAAGACAACAACAGTTATTATTTTGGTTAAAAAATCTGCAAATTGGGCAGCGTTCAGGACAGACAGTTCTTTGCCTCCATGGAGTGTTAACTGGGGTGGCTTAGGTTGGAGGACCCACTTTCAGATTGGCTCATTCACATGGCCAGTAAGTTGGTGACGGCTTTCAGCTGGGACCTGAGCCTGGGATGTGGGCCAGGGTTCTTGGTTTTTCTTCATTTGGACCTCTCCACAGCTGCTTGGGTTTCCTCACTGTTTAGTGGCTTGGTTCCAAGAATAAGCATTATCTATTAGAATAGTGCTTGCTTTATAATTGCTTACTGAATGAATGAAAGAATCTCAGGTTGTTTTCTTGCTCATGTTGGCCCATTTGGCAAATAGCCACTGTAAAGTGCAGGTTTCTTCCCAGAGCACGGTAATCCCTGGCTCTGAGAACTGCTATTTAGAGGGTTCTTTTATCTTGACTTGAAGGTCTATTTCTTAATTTAACCACATTTATGTTTCTAATAAATTACCCCCAGTTACTACTAGGCTGCAAAAATCATCTCTGAACCATTCAATAAACAGAGAAAAGAAAAGCTTTTTAAAATTTGGAAACTACCTTGAAAACTCCCCATTTTTTCTCCTTTTAGCCTCAGTTGCATTGATAATTAACAATGTTCCGTTCCTGGATCTGGAAATGGTGTAATAGTGACTTCACCACCTGCCATTCTTGAGTTGTGTGTTAGTTTCCCTAAAAAGTAGATCTTGACAAGAGGCAGATGGTGCATAAAGTTTCTTTGTTTATTTTTTGAAAAAGGAATGCCTCCTATGAACGAGGAGCTGGAACACCCCTTAGCTTAGATTCTAGCGAGAAGAGAGACAGTAAACATAAGTAAAATGAGAAAATTATAAATTTTTTGAACAAAGGGTTAAAGTATAGTAGGGTAAATGGTTTTACAGGTGGAAGGGTGGTTGTTGGGACTGTAGTTTTATTTACTTATTTTTAATTTTTTTGAGACAAGGTCTTGCCCTGTTCCCCAGGCTGAAGTGCAGCAATGCAATCACGGCTCTCTCAGCCTTGACCTCCTGAGCTCAAGTGATTGTCCCACCTCAGCCTCCTGAGGAGCTGGGACCACAAGCACACTCCTCCACACTCAGCTAATTATATTATTATTATTATTATTATTATTATTATTATTGTAGAGATGAGGTTTCACCGTGTTGCCCAGGCTGGTCTCAAACTCCTGGGCTGAAGCAGTCTGCCCACCTTGGCCTCACAAAGTGCTGGGATTACAGGTGTGAGTCACTGTTCCCTGCCAGGACTGTAGTTTTAAATGGTGATCACTGTAAGGCAGGTGTTTGAGCCGAGGCTTAAAGGAGAGGAAAGGGTTAGCCATATGGATATCTGGGGAAGAAGAGCATTCCTGTGAGAGGAAACAGCCATTGCAGGCATCCTGGGGTGGAAGTGTGTCTTGCATGTTCAAGGAAAAGCAAGGTGGTCAGTGTGGCTTTGCTAAAACGAGAGTAGTAGGAGATGATGTCAGAGAGGTAAGATACAGGGAGGGGTCAATTGAGGTAAGACTTCTGTCATTTTAAAGATTTGGGCTTTTACCATGATAGAAATGGGAAGCCATCAGAAGGTTTTGAGCAGAGGTGACATAATAATCTGACCTAGATTTTAAAAGATCACTTTAGTTACTATGTTGCCACTAGCCTGAACCTGGTAGGCAGGAAGACAAGTGTCCTGCTCTGTGTCATCTTTGGGCTTTATAAACCATGTTCCCGTCTATTGCCTCATTTGAATCTCCGGAAAACCTTGTGAAATATTTGTTATTTTTCATGTTTTACATGTGAGGTATTGGAGGCTTAGAGAAGTTGACCGAGTATCCCAGATATACTCAAGTGAGGAGTCTCAGAGTAACATCTTGAACCCAGATCTCCTGTTTCCAAATTTTGTGCTCATTCCACTATTTCACAGTAAAACCTGAAGATCTCCATGCTCTTTTCATCTTAAAGTAATTTCAGCTTTTCGTGTGTGGCTCTTTGAGTCACAGAGCAGCAGCAGCATGCAATTTCTTTTGAGGATAAGAAGCAGTATGATTCTTACCTGCTGAGATGGATTGAATTCGAAATTGACCTACTTGTACCATAAGGAAGCAGGTTTGCAAGGAGTAGAATAGACTTGGAGATATGCCATTTTTTTGTTCAGCTACTTGGTATGAAGACTGAGTATGTGAAATCACATTGTAAGGATTAAGTGGCTTCATAAATAATCTAAAACAGTTGTTGGCTTTTAGAATTTAATAAATGAAAAAGTAAGGTAACAATTCTTATAATACTTTTTCCAGACTTTCGGAGAAATTGAAATCATTTGTGCTTTATTAATCCATGCTTTTCAGGACCAGTGGCCCACAATATGAGCAAGGTTTATTGGTGTAATGATTATTTTGTGGCTTAAAACTGCTGTGACTCTGTGGACTAGCATGTTTCTGATCATAGAGACATGGAGACTTCTTCTATTTTCTTAATATTTATAGCTTGTTTTAAACGTACTAGTAGAACCTGATTTAAGCTAATTATACAAAGTTTGGTTAGATTGCTTTATTAATATTATGAGCTAGAAACAGTCACCAAATGCACAATCATTATACTAATCCTTACTATGACTGAGTCATTTCTTCGAGTTCTTGGAAATTTAATTTTTCTAAAATTAACAAAAGAGGGACATTTGAATGATGCAAAAACACTCGTGTCAAGAATCTAAAAGTTCATATAAACAATAATTTTCTCATACTCTTTTGTACATTTGACCATTACAAGAACTGTCAAATTCTTCTCTTAATATTTGTGGTATCACAGTCATACTAAAACAATCTTGAATTCTGGCAGCGAAATGAAGTTCTTACCTGTCTTTCAGATATTAATAAAAATAAGGGAAATACAAACCTGTAGTTATTCAGATGGTTAAAATTAGTTTCTGTGGGTCATTTCATACAGTTATACTTTGTTTTTTTAGCTGAATTGGACAATCAGCTTGTCTGTAATTTAGCTTAAGAGAAATTCCATTTTAAGACAAAAAAACTATAGGAAATGGAGGCCAAAAAATAATAACCAAAAACAAACAAGTGAAAAACTTTAAAAGATTCTTAGCAGAATTTATTAATATATTACCTCTTCAAAATATATTGTAGCCAATGGAGAGATAGTAAAATTGAAATCCACAGACTATTTGGATCTTAAATTTTGCTTCATCATGACTCCCTTGTTGGAAATACTTTATTGACTCTGTATAATGTAAATAAGATAATTTTCGTGAAGCTCATTGAATGCATCTGAGCTCCTTGGCTCAAAAAAGGCTAAAAGTTAACTGAAAGAGCTATGTTTAAGGGTATATTGTCTTTACAATGTGATAATCATTACCAAGTGGGCAGTGGGAAAAATAGCGACCACTTATGAGCCAAACCAATCAACATTAAAACTGATTTCCAGTAAGTACAGCTGCTAAGTGATTAGAGGACAGCCTGGATACAGATGGGATAGACTACACTGATAGTTAAGCTCAAAGCATTTGCCTGTTAACAGCCTTGAATGGTGAGTTTGAATGCCAGTTTTCATAGTGTTAGTAAAATCATTAAACGAACAATGATTAGTAGAAGAGTTGTTTACAAACTTTAAAGTAGCAATAGTTCTGAATTAATTAATTCAATTTATAAATTATCCATAAGTCATACAAATAGCCACTTTGTTTGTACCCTTTCATGCCCCTCCGAACTCCCCCAGTCCCTCTTTCTAAACTATCCACTTCTGTTGAATTCATCGTAAAAATGCGTACCTTTTGGGGAACTGAGACGGGAAAGATGTTGTGAAAAACAGGGTTAGTTTACAATAATGGTTCTCAAACATTGGTAAAGTCACCTAGACTAGTACAACCACTGTGGAAAACAGTGTGGAGATTCCTTAAAGAACTAAAAGTAGAACTATCATTTGATCCAGCAGTTCCACTATGGGGTATCTACCCAGAAGAAAAGAAGTCATTATACAAAAAAGATATTTGCTTATGCATGTTTATAGCAGCAAAATTTGCAGTGCAAAAATGTGGAACCAACCCAAATGCCCATCAGTCAACGAGTGGATAAAGAAACTGTGGTATATGTATATGATGGAATACCTCTCAGTCATAAAAAGGAATGAATTAATAGCATTCACAGCAACCTGGATGGGATTGGAGACTATTCTAAGTCAACTAACTCAGGAATGGAAAACCAAACATTGTTATGTTCTCTCTCATAAGTGGGAGCTAAACTTGGGATATAGGTACACCAAAATCTCACAGATCACAACTAAACAACTTATTCATCTAACCAAATGCCACTTGTTCCCCAAAAACCTGTGGAAATAAAAAATTTTAAAAAACAAGATAATTATTAATCCAGTTTTTGGTAAAACAGTGAAGTGACATGGTTATAGTAGTGGTGGTTTAAATCAAGGAATAAATGTTGCAAAGTGAAAGGAGCACCTCCCACTACACAGTTCAAAAACAGTCACAAATATGGCAGGCTTGCTGAGAGCTTTCATTCATCATTTATTGTCATGCACTTGTATGATTATTGTATACTGTACACATTTTTATTTTACAATGATTTGTGGTCATTTTCCAATGTGTTTATTGCAGTTCCGGGTGGTAGATGGCTGGAGCCTATCCTGGCAGCTCGACACACAAGTAAAGAATTAACCCCAGACAGTGTGCCATCCCTTTGAAGGGTGCACTCACACATGGTCCACACACTCATTCAGACTGGGGCCATTTAGACGTGCCAGTTAACATGCACATCTTTGAGATGTGGGAGGAAACTGGAGTACCCACAGGAAAAATCATGCAGACTTGGGGAGAGTATGCAAACTCCACACAGACAGTGACCTTGGCTGGGAATTGACTTTTTTCTTGTCATCAGTGTTATCACAAAATGACATTGCATGAACCAGCATTATTTGAAGACTTGCTGTATTCTGATTTTTTTTTACCTTTCATCTTTGAGTCATTCGCACCAAATATAGTTCTTAGAACGTAATAGGTATTTACTACATACATGAATAAATGAATGGATGAATCATTCATTCCTGGGAAATGTGGTCAGTGCAGTGATGGAATTCCAATCCTGAATCCAAATCCTGACTTTATTAGTTATTTAGAGCATAACTTTGGGCAAACTGTTTAAACTCTTTGAGCCTCAACTTCCTTTGAGCCTTCATTCCTTAGTACATAGTAGGTACTTAAAAGTGGTAGCTACTGTTAAAATATACTGTATTTGCATCTTAGAAGAGCATTTAACATTCTTGTGATATCTTTTTGGTCAAGATGGGAAATTTTGATCCAGGTGATATTTCAGTTAATTCATAAGTAGATAAACCTACATTTTTACAGATTTTACAGAAGGAGCTTTTTATTTTAATAACAACTCAGTACAGGATATTGATAGCATGCTGATACTTTCTTGGAAGAACTTCTTTTGCTAACGAGGAGCCTAAAAGTTCTTGATTGATTAGTAGGCAAATATTTTTAAAGGAATTGATATAAATTATTCAGCTGGATCCTAAAACTCAGTTACATCAATTCAGAGTTGAGGTGGGATAGGAAGAGAAGCGAAAGTAATGGTTCAAAATTGGTTTGTGTGAAAGGACTTAGGGTTTTAATTACACTGGGCTCAATATAAATAGAATGTAATATAACTGCCAGAAAAGCCTATGCGATGTTAGACTGCGTCAGTAGAATAACAGTGTCTAGAACAAGTGAAGGAATTATCCTTTTCCATTCCGTAGTGGTCATGCTACCTAAGAAGTACTGTGGCCAATTCTGGACATCACCTCTGAGAAGCATATTGATAGGAGAGTGACCAAATATGCTAAAGGAACTTCAGACTATGCTATAAAGAGGGGCAGGTGAAATAATCAAGAAACTATAACCTTGAAAAAGAAAGCCTGGGGTAAGGGGGATGTTAGATGTCTTTGGACATTAGAAGAAGGCTTACTTAGACTGTTCTGGATAGTCACAGAATCCAGAACTAGTATCAAAAGGTAGAAGTTTGTTTTTTTGTGTTTTAAAAAGGAAGTACATTTCTAGTTAAAACAAGGGGAAACTCTTAATAATTAGGGTGGTAGAGTTACTGGAGGGATCAGGGAGTAAGTGTTCCACCAAACAGAAACATTAGTATGTGGATATTTCACTAATACAATAGCAGGGTCAGTAGGGGTTGAATTGAGATTCTCTAACTTAGGGGAAAGTTCTTAACTTTGATTTTATTCATAGCTTACTTTCATAAGTAGAATTTTTGGCACCATGCTTGAAAGAAAAAGTAAACACTTTTTTTCAAAGTTAGTTTCCAAAAGAAGAAATAAAATTTCTTAGTTATCATCAACTCTTCGTTTGACTTCCCTCCCAAATTGCTATTGTTTTCTGCTTCTCTCATGTTTTCTTAAATACTCATCAGGGTGAGTTTTCTTAAGTTTAGTTAGACGTTCCACTAGGCCTCTTACCTCATTTGTGGCAAGGTTTGGTAAACATTTAGTTTGAAAGATATAACTGTAATGAAATATAGCCTCAGTTGTAGCAAAATTAAATTTTACGCAATGGCTTTAATTGGTGGTATACCTTTGAAGAGTTTGCAGTATGCCCAGGTGCTACAGCATACCATATGAGAATCACTGGGTAGCAGTGATTTCTGGGGCTGAAGAATTGAGGAGAATGGAAAATATATTAAGGGATCAGAAAAAGATTCTAGAGAGACGTGTCTGTTCCCTGTTTTCCCCCAACACTGATTTCCCCAAATTTGGAGGCAAACTACTACATCTCAAAGAACGGCTTTTCCTTTAGAACCACAGGCTCCTTAACTATACCCTTTTTCATTAGCCTTACTTTCCTCTTGCATTTTATCCCTCCAAATACAATCTTTTGTGCTTCTCTAGGGAGATTCCCTTTGTGTTGAATTTTAAGATTATGAGTAGTGTAAATTATGTGGGTTGCATCATAAAACAAAGTGTGAACACACACAAAATCTTACTGATGAGTCAAGTTCCTAAGCACTATTAATAAGTTGAAAGTGTTAATTAAGGCTGGGCACAGTGTCTTACATCTGTAATCCCAGCACTTTGGGAGGCCAAGGCGGGAGGATAGCTTGAGCTCAGGAGTTTGAGACTAGCCTGGGCAACATAGCGAGATCTCATTTCTACTAAAATTAAACAACGAAAAGAATTAGCCAGGTGTGGTGCCACATGCCTATAGTCTCAGCTACTCAGAGGGGCTGAGGTGGGAGGATTGCTTGAGTCCGGGAGGTCAAGGCTTCAGTGAGCTGTGATTGCGCCACTGCACTCCAGCCTGGGTGACAGAGTGAGACCCTGTGGAAAAAAAAAAGTGTTAAGTAAGTAGGGAGTATTTGCTTGTATGTATATATTTTGTTGTTTTCCCCAAATCCTTATGCCTCTGAAGAGGATATACATTGATGAATGAAGATATTAGGAAGGGTAGGGAGAAAGAATAGAAGTTTTTACGTATAAATACAAATAGAAGTATTTTAAAAATAATTTTTTCTTAGCTTAATTGATACCCTGCCTTCTGGAATTGTGAAAGGCTAATAATGAATTTGACTATTGAGAAAGAGAATAATTCCTACTTCATTTGAAGTATTCCCTCATTGAAAACACCAGTTTGCACCATCCAGAAGGCCTTTTTACTTCAGTTATTATCTGAGTTTAAAATTTGTTTTTAGGTGTGTTATATTTATTTCTACTTCATATATGCATGTAATTATAGAGTTTTTAAAGCATATGGAACACTATTAAACAGTTTATAAATAAGGTACTTTTATACTTATAAAAATTGTTTTTGATATGTGCAGGTTACCATGCTACAGATTTGAACACATCAGTACACTATTTGTACTTGCTTCTATGCCTAGCATTTTTGTTACATGCATGGATCTACAAAGGAATGGTGGTTTGTTTCAGAGCTGCATGTAGCAGGCATATGTGTGATGTATTTTTATTTCAGCTATTATTTCCTGTTTTTTAATTTTCAGCATGCTGGAACAGGATTCCAGGAGAATGAACCCTAGTGTGAGCCCTGCAAATCAGAGGAGGCACCTTCTAGGATTTTCTGCTAAAGAGGCACAGGACACATCAGATGGTATCATCCAGAAAAACAGCTACAGGTTAGATGGCATGCATCTATCTTTTGGCCTAAGTGATTTAATGAAGCTGAAACAAGAGAATTATCTGTAGTATAACATTGCATCTAAATTGTTCATGTATCATTTTGAGTAGCAGAACACATAAATTACTGAAACCATTAATAAATTTTACTTTTAATATTCTAAAACTAAATTTACTTTGAAACCTTTTGTAGTTTTAAAATTCCTTTAGAGGTGTAATGTTAAAATCTCAGTTTGTATGCATTAATATACATATTGAAATATATACATATTATATACAATGTCTTTAATAGTTATTTTATCTATCATGTGTTTATACATATAACACATCTAATATTTGTTACTGTCTCACCTGTGGATGGATATGATATGGTGGAATAATATGATCGAACCTATTTGCAGTCATTAGGTAAAATCATTTATACTCATTTATTGTGATCTTTGTTGAATCCCTCCCTTGTTGCAATTTAATAATGACTTGATAAATTTCCATATTGCTTGTCAATAGCAAAAGGCTTTAATTGTATAAAAATGGAATTTCTGTATTAGGTTAACTAGAAGAAGGTATAGTGGACATTTTTATAGTTGTATACTTTTTGATAAACATCTACCTGTGTTATTTAGAATTTGTATTAGAGCCAAATGGGGCCAGCTCCTTTACTAACTAACAAGGCAAAGAGAGGTCACAGTATGGTAACCCTTGCAAAATATAATGCTTGAAAATTATTACACATTTGTTTACTTTTATCTCTTTAAGGATTTATAGGGCAATCATTCTTTCTGATTTTTACTGTTACATCCATACTGTTGAAAGATGATCACCACAATCCTGCAGGCTTGTCTCCACTTAGCCTTCCTGAAAAAACTGTTATTTTTGTGGAATGCAGTATGCTAAGTCAGTGGAGGACCCAAAGGATTTTATGGCAGTAGCTGCAATGCAGCATAGCAGTGGTAGATGTCATAATGTTGGAAAACATAACATTTCCTGTGTTTTTACATGCCAAAATTCATCATACTTCTTAAATATTGACCTTGGTGATCTCTTAACAGTGCCCTTGAATATTGGTAGAGTTTAATAGTATCTTTAATTTTACTAAATAATTTGTCCAGGTTTGCCCTACATGTTCTATAATTTTGAATTCTGTTAGTGTCCACATAAGATCCATCAAAAATTAAATTTAAACCTAATAGCCTTTGGATTTACAAGAGTCGGGATGACTTCTTGCTAAAGAATAGAACAAGTTATGGATTGAATTCTTGAAATTACAGTTCAGGTAAGCTTTACAAGAATATTATTTCTTCTGCACTAACTATAGCAAATAGAAGCCTTCACTTTTTTGTTCACATTAGCATAAGATAACATGGTGGCTCCCAGAAAGCATGGTAGTCTGATCATACTAGTTCAGCCTAGAAGTCTGAATGACTTTCTGGCTGAAATCTATCAGCTTTCAAAGTAGTACATGGAATGCAAACAATTTTCTCTCTCCCTACTCCAAAGTCACCATCGAGTGAATAATCTGGGTTACTGGTCTTGGGGAAAAAAAACAACCCAGGAAAGATTATGGATTCTTGATTACATGCAAGTCTCTTGAAATATTATTCAGCAACTTGAGAGATTTAAAAAAATGCCAGTCCATTAATTTGATGTTCTTGCTCTTATCAGTATAAATACTGAATAAAAGATACCAAAAAATGTTTGTGAAACATTTGAAAGCACCTAATATTACTTTGTTCTGTGTTCTGAACTGAATTTTAGATGTTTTATCTATTTTCAGCCAGGATACCGATACATTTTTTAATGCAGCTTACTTTATGTTTCTTTTTCTAAGGAGAGCTATGAGATATGGTTCCAATAAAAAAGTAGATTCTAATCCCATAGTTTATAATATTGTATTAGCATATCATTTAGTAATTAACTGCATATATTTTTTCAGTCATAGAAATGTGTGGCATATAAATAGTATGACCGTATAATGTTCTATCAAACTGGGACACTTTTAAGAAGGAAAGGTACTGCTAGTAATAATTACATCAGAACATCGGTACTGCTGTCTTGGATAAATGGGAAAGGATGGTCACCCTATATATATAAGATGTCACCCAGAACTGATCTTTACTCCAAGAATTCTCATTAACTCTAGCTCCCTAGCACTGTCCTTTACTTCAGTGATTTATTTGCTGATTTTTTTTCTCTTGGCATAAAATGTTTGCAAGCAGACTCGAACTCTGACTGTTTCTGGGCTAATGTAATGTTGGTCTAATTGTCTCCAGATTTCATGTTGGCTGATTTTCTCTCTCCTTTAACTCCACCCAATCCTTGTCCTGGTGTTTCCCCTATCAGAATTTTTTTTTTTTCTTTTCTGAAGAATATTTTTGGCTGATAGAACAAAAGCCAGTTAGCACAGATGTGCAGAAATTGTTACTAGAGTTCAGATCAGAAATACATTTTCAAAGGCAGTTTTGGACTTTTCTCATGGACTACAGTGTTTGTATTTTTCTAAGTATGCAGGCATGATTTTTAAAATAATGCGTATGTCATAGATTTATAAGAAGAGGTGCTAAGCAGCCTTTTCTTACAGGCATTCAGATTTATCAAACACAAGGCAGATTTTTTTTTCCTTCTCACTCAGTGCTTCATTTTAGGCTGATCCTTTTCTGTTTGCAGTCATTACCTGTGCACCAACATGTCTGTTTTATTCCAAACAACTTAAACCTGCTTAACCCTTACAGCCGCAAGAGAGGACATTGAGAATATTCCTGGTGCAAGTTGCAGGGAAGAATGTTCTATATATCCTTTGCTGTTGTTTCTTTTCTCTCTTATGGGGCATAAATAGATATCTCTAACTTTTAACTTGAAGTTAACCTTCCACTTTGCCAAAATTATTTCTGTTAAGGGGCCAGTGCTTTCTGCCATCTTACTTGCCCTTTCCTCAGCATTTGGCTATGTGGGTCTTTTGCTCCTTGAAAGACTTTCCTTTTGTGTTGCTACATTTTTTTAGTTTCCTTTTTTTATTGGCTGCTCCTTCACAGTAATCTTTGTGGGCTCCTTTTTTACCCAAATCTCGAGGTTTGGAACTGTGAACTTTTAAAATTTTCTTTCTGCCTAGGCGACTCATCCATAATTTCATGCACACTCCATATCTGTATATCCTGATGACTCTCAAATTTATATTTTGAGTCCAGACTTCTTTTCTGAGTCTCCAAACTCACATATCCAATAGTCTCTTTGACATCTCTGTTTTAACATTTCAAACTTAACACGTACACTGTGGAACTCAGTTCCTCTCCCTCTTTTACTTCCAACCAATTTTCTACAGCTATGTTTTTTCCTTTCCATTGCTTAAGCCAGAAATTCTGATTCCTGCCTTTCAACAAGTGTTGTTGATATTCTTCCCCAAAATTGTCTTGAATTGGTCCACCCCTCTCCGTCTCTGCGGCCGCAAACCTAGTCCATGCCATTATCAGTTCTTGCCAGGATTGCCATAGCTCTTTCCGCATTGGTGCCTTAGCTTCTCCTTTTGCATCCATTGAGTCCATTTTTGGTACCATGGCAAGGTATAAATGTAAATTGAAATGTATCACTTCTTTATTTGAAACATTTTTGTGACTTCTTATTATATTTAGTAATTCCTTATTATGACCTGGTCTCTGTCTTTCCAACCTCATCCTGTTCCCCCTCTACCTCCCCGCTTGCTTGCAACTTTTCAGCCAGTGGTCTTTTTAAAGTTCTTTGAGCCCACCTTTCCCCCATCTGCCTCTTTTACGCCTAGAACGCTCTTACCCCAGTTTCTATAGAGGCGGCTTCTTCTCATCATTTAGGCCTTGATGTAACTACCATCTCCTTCTCGGACCATTTTATCTAAAGTATATACTACCATTGCTTTTCCATTTCAACCATTTGCTTGTTTCTCTCATAGCACTTACCAGGGTTTGGATTTATTTTATCCATTTATTTTCTTCTATTTGGTCCATCTTCCCCTTTAAGGTCTTTGGGCACAGAAAGTTTGATTCTCTTATTCCCTACTGGATTCTCAGCACCTAGCACAATACCTGGCACACAGTTGGTATTCAGCAATTTTTTGTTGAATGAATAAATGAAAAGTGTGAATCTCACTATATTCAGTTTTATATGTTTACATGTTTTCTTTTGAGATATTAGCATATCTAGTTTTCTAAATCCAGATCATCCTATATAAAGAAATTCAGGAGAGGTGCAAGTTTTCTTAGTGAGATTAAGATTGCAGACTGAAGAGCACAAATAGCAGTAAATCTCAAATTCTAACTTTCAACTCCAGTTTTGCTTCCTACATCACACCTTGGATGTGAATTCACATGATCTACATCAGTGTGATGGCTAGCAAACTATGTATTTTTGAAGCAAATAGAGTAACTAGTTAATGTCAGTCACCCTGTTGTTTTACTAGTGGTTCAGATTCTTCCATGATGCCATAGTATATATTCGGCTTTTCAACTCTTTCACTTTTCTTCTGCCAAGCATTTTATGTCTTACCCTATCCCTAACACATACACACACACACACACACACACACACACACTTCTACCTGTTTTGTGGGTACTATCCAGTTTTATTATCGTAGAACTGTGAATAACCCCAAAACTTTAGTCTGGTCACGTAATACCGGTTGATTTTCCCCTCAATTACCCCATTACTGTGTTACCACCTCTGTACCAGCAGCATTGTGCATGTCTTAAGCTTGTTGAAGACATGATGAACCATGTGTTATTGTATCCCGTATTCCAAATTAATTGCTTAATAAATGGTGACTAGACAAATGTGAATTACCATCCTGTCTCTGTAGAAAATCAGAAAATGACATTTCATGTAAAATAAGTTTTTATATTTTATACTTTATCTTGCAGTATATTCTGTTTACTATATTTCCATGAAAAGTTAACACTAATGATGATTTTCTTATAGCAAACTTCTTAGGAATTTAAGATATAAGGAAACCAACTTTGTGCATCCATGTTTCAGATATGATCATTCTGTTTCAAATGACAAAGCCCTGATGGTGCTAACTGAAGAACCATTGCTTTATATTCCTCCACCTCCTTGTCAGCCCCTAATTAACACAACAGAGTCTCTCAGGTGAGTGTTGTAGATTATTGCAGAACAACTCAGAACATCTGAGTTGGTTCCCATGTTTAGCTTTGGAACCTAGACAAGTAATTAGTCAGGTTCACTAAGTGACTGAGAGAATCTCTGAATTGTTTGTTGGATAACTGTAGGCATATCAGTCGTCCAGTTTCTCCACCAACCTGATAGATACGGTGATGGGTCTATTTTATGTGATGGTTGCTTACTTAAATATGTCTTCTTTGAAAACTACAGAATGAAATTAATATTAAAATTTCAGGGTATTAGGCTTATAGTTGGTAACATTCATAGCAGAAAGTACCTTTTTCTTCTAATTAGGAAGATAATAATTTGTGGATATGTGATTCTGGAGATACTTTACCATTAGTACACACTTCTTTATCAGCTTTTCCCTTAATTATTTTTCCTGTGATTTTGGACCTTATCCTTAAAACCTCAAAAGCTACCTCAGGTTTTTTGTGATAGGTAGTAATCAACTACAGTTAAATAAACATAGTTTAACATCTTCACAGCTGCTGTAAAAAGTAAGCAAAATAAAGGAAGTTATATGTGAGCTACACTTTTATTTCCTGTGTTGAAAAATTTGCATTTTTTTTTTTTTACCCCCAGCAATTGAGTTCATTCTTTTTCTTCTCCCAAAAAAGCAGGATTTTCAAGAGTTTTAATACATCTATTTGTTGTTAGGGGTCCTATGACTTTTATTTTATTTTTAGACAGGGTCTCGCTCTGTTGCTCAGGCTGGTGTGCAGTGGCTTGATCATAGCTCACTGCTTTCCCAAACTCCCAGGCTCAAGTGATCCTCCTGCCTCTGCCTCCTGAGTAGCTGGGACTACAGGCACATGCCACCACGCCCAGCTAATTTTTAAAAAAAATTTTCTGTAGAGAAAATTTGTTGTGTGTTGCCCACACACTGTGTTGCCCAGGCTAATCTCAAACTCCTGGACTCAAGCAGTCTTCCCACCCAGCCTCCCAAAGTGCTAGAATTACAGGTGTGAGCCACCGTGCCCGGCAGGGAAATACTTTTTTTGGTTGAAAAACCTTAACATCCAGTGTTTATATTTGGGAGGTATTTAGCTGTAGTTTTCTTTGAATTTTGAATGCGTGGTTGACAGGTTTACCATGTGAAAATGCGTGTCTTATTAAAAACAACATTAGGTGCCAACTTTTTCAAATCAAAAAGCAATATTGAGTCATCAGGCACTTGGAATGCACTTTAGAACCTACAAATGATTAGATTCATTTCCAACCACAGGGTGAAACATTCATTTCTGTGTTTAGTTAATTTCTATGTTTAATCAATTAAACTATATTTTATAGGTTAAATCATGAACTTCGAGGATGGGTTCATAGACATGAAGTGGAAAGGACCAAGTCAAGAAGAATGACAAATAATCAACAGAAAACCCGTATTCTTCAGGTTTGTTTCTGCTTGTCTTTGAACAATAGTTGGCATATTTGTTGGAAGGCTTCTCCCAGCTGGGTTGCTGTGTTCCCTAGAAAATTTGGTAAGCTTAAACTTTAGACACTTCCCACTGTCTCCTGCTGCTTCTGATGCAGCTGTCATTGCCACTGAAGTCCTCCTCCCAGGTTTTATAGCACTAGTTTAGGTTTTATAGTATTAGTAGTTCCCTGATCAGGCATCATGCTATTTCTTGCTCTCACCTTCAAATTTACTTTCAAGCCAGGAGTTCCTATGCATGGATATCTATATCAAATGTCTTTGGCACAATGGTATAATAAATAATACTGCTTATCTCCTCTCTTCTTAGAGCTTTTCAAAAAGAGAATGTTGAGACATGGGGCAGTTTGGAAATGAAGACATATCCATGTAGGGCATTTCTGAACTTAGACATGTCCCACTCTGGGTTAATGACAGGTCTTACTTAGAATCTGTTAAGTGTGTGTTCCATCTCAATGCTGTTTGCCACAAAACACCATTAAGTCATTCCATCATTCATCAAATATTTGTTGGTAGAACTCAGACCAGCAACTGGCGTCTGCAAGTTCCCAATAATGAACCAAGGACTGTTCTTGATCCTGAAATAAAGTAATGGGTATGATATAGTCCGTACCTTAATGGATCTCACACTCTAGTGCAGAGCTAAACAATAAGCAAGTAAATAAATACACTAAAAATTAGAGCTGAGTTCTCTAAAGAAACACAAAGCAGCATAGGAGGTTAGAAGTTGAATCGAGAAATGAGTGACTAGACTGAGTGGTCAGGGAAAGCTTCTCTGAAGAAGTCCCACTTTAAGACAACATCGTCAAGGTAATTAATGCTAGCTGTTTTAACAGCCCCAAAATCTCAGTAGCTTAATGGAATAAAATTTTTTCACTTGCACAAAATTTGACTTCACTTTCTAGGATTGCTTTTCTCCAAGCAGGGAGTGAGGGATCCAGGTTCCTTCTATTGTGTAGCCCCAACAACTTGAAATTCTTTGCTTCTTGCTTGGGATATTAGGGAAGAAAGAGTTTGGTGTATTGTGCAAAATGTTTTAAGAATCAGGCCTGGCTTTTAGCCAATGTTTAGTGGGCTAAAACTCTGTCACTTTGCCCAGCCTACTGTAAGAGGGACTGGGATCATGTATCTTCTGTGTGCTCAAGAAGAAGACAAGGGTTTGGTGAGAACATTGCTTTTGCCATAGGCAGAAAAATCACTGAAATAACAATGTAAAGATTTAGGGGGGTCGGGCGCAATGGCTTATGCCTGTAATCCCAGCACTTTGGGAGGCTGAGGCGGGTGGATCACGAGGTCAGGAGATCAAGACTATCCTGGTTAACACGGTGAAACCCCATCTCTACTAAAAAGTACAAAAAATTAGCCAGGCATGGTAGCGGTTGCCTGTAGTCCCAGCTACTCAGGAGGCTGAGGCAGGAGAATGGCGTGAACCTGGGAGGTGGAGCTTGCAGTGAGCTGAGATCACACAGTCTAGCCTGTGTGACAGAGTTAGACTCCATCTAAAAAAGAAAAAAAAATAGATTTAGAGGAAAATCTGGAGAAAGAGCTTCTAGACAGAGGGAACAGCAAATGTAAAGACCCTCAGGAAGGAACAGTTTATATATTTAAGGAACATGAAGAAGCTGAGTACAACTGGAATGCAGGGGCTGAGGGGAGAGTGGTAGATGAGATTGGAGAGGCAGCAGATGTAAGCTCAAAGAAAACTTCATAGGCTTTGGTGAGAACTTTGGATTTCATCCTGGGTTTGAGGGGATGCCATTGAAAGGTTTGAGTACGGGAGTGACTTGATATGATTTATATTTAAAAAAATTAGTAGTTACTCCATAAAGTGGACCATGATGGGGAGTATGACTGGAAGTAGGGAGACAAGTTAAGAAGCCATTTTAGTGAGCTAGGTGAGAGAGATTGTTTGTGGTCCATACTAGTGTGGTAGTCATGAAGGTGGCAGAAAGTACTTGGATGCCAAATATATTTTGAAAGTAAAGCTGATAGAAATTGTTGATATAATGATAAATCCTATGCTTAGGTATTGGATGATTGGTGATACCATTTACTGAGACCAGTCCCGGGGAAGGAGCAGTTAGAGGTGGAAGTCAAGAATTTTAGATGTGTTAAGTTTGATATGGCTATTAGGCATTCAAGTGGAGAAGTCAAGTGGACAATCAAATATCTGGGTCTGGAGTTTAGGAGAGAGGTTGAAACTGGAAGTTTAATTTGTGGTGCTACTACCTAGAGAGAAGCACAGAGGAAAGAAAACAGAGTGAGGTACCAAGTTCTGGGCCATCTCCAACATTACAGGCTGAAAGAGAAAGAGGAACCAGTACTTGAAAAGGAAGAAGAGTAACTGGCCAGTAAAATAGGAGAAAATGTAGAATAGTGGTGTCCCAAAATTCAAGCAAAGAAAGTTATTAAAGAAGGGAATGTAACAGTTAATTACAGGGGCCAAGAGAGCTAAGAGATGATAATTAAGATAAAGAGTGAGGAATTACCTTGGAATTGACCATGAGAACTTGTTAGTGATCTTCGTGAAAGTTCTTTCATTGGAGTGGTAATGGCAAAAGTCAACTAAAGTGGATTCAGGGAAGTAATAATAGAGGAAGTGAAGAAAATTATTTCAGGATGATCCCTATACATGGGAATAGAGAAATGGAGTAGCTACAGGAGTCAGAGAAGAGTTTTATTTTTGGATGGGAAATACTTCACTAGGTTTACATGTTTACATGCTAATGGAAACATCTTAAACTGATTATTTCATGACTAATTGGAAGCAGTATGTGTTATGTTCTAAAGTACATTAAAAGGATAACAAGAAACGTGGGGTTTTAACCATTTTTAACAGTTTTAACTGTTTTAACTGTTTTAACAGTTTTAACTGTTTTCATACATAAAATGAGGGCTAGTCCAGGTGAGCTCAAACTCTGACATTCTGAAATTCTGTAATTATCTACTGTGTGCTTCCCTTGGCCTCTCCAACAACTTTTTTCACCTAATATAGTAGGCAGCTTTATTAGTTGTTAATACTAATAGAGGCTGCAGGTAGTCATTCACAATATCACATATACCCCAAAGTCCCAAAGCTGCTTATTGGCATTGGAATGTGGAGTCTAGTACTTCAAAAATTCATGTCTGCCAAAGCCTACACATCAGCTGCTACCATGGTCAGAGGAAAAATGGACCTTGTCTCTCTTCTGCTTTCCACATCTGAAGCAAATGCATCTTATTGGCAGAATCTAAATTATATCCAGAGCTCTGGTGGCAAAATAGTTTGAGTGATATAGGTTTCAGGTGTCCGTCCTTTACTATACAGAAGAAGAGCACAGGAATCAGGAATAGATCATTGCCAGTAGGTAATCCCACACAGCTAGTATAATGAACTTAATGAAAAGTTAGATTAAAATTCTTACCCTAAATGTTTTTTTTTTTTTTTTTTTTTTTTTTTTTTTTTTGAGGCGGAGTCTCGCTCTGTCGCCCAAGCTGGAGTGCAGTGGCACTATCTCGGCTCACTGCAAGCTCCGCCTCCTGGGTTCACGCCATTCTCCTGCCTCAGCCTCCCGAGTAGCTGGGACTACAGGCGCCTGCCACCACGCCCGGCTAATTTTTTTGTATTTTTAGTAGAGATGGGGTTTCACCGTGTTAACCAGGATGGTCTCGATCTCCTGACCTCGTGATCCACCCATCTCGGCCTCCCAAAGTGCTGGGATTACAGGCTTGAGCCACCGCGCCCGGCCCTAAATGTTTTTTTTTTTGGCCTTACCATTAGATGTAATTTGTCATGTTTTTCTTTCCTGTTCGTTAGATAAATCAATAGAACATTTACTGTGGAACGGGTGCTTGGTATTCTTTGATCTTAAAGGAATTCTAATGTAAGAAAAAGAATTTTGTTTTAGTTTTACTGTCTTTGTTCATTTGAAGGAGATGTGTAGTTTAAAGTCTTATTTCATTCAATGCTATTTTGGGTACATATCTTTCTGTAGGGAGCTTAGATGTGCTTGGAAATGTGAGAATCTTAGCTACTATAGAAGGGAATGATGGGGAAGAATCTATATTTGTCAATAGTAAAGAAGTTCCTGGTTAGAGGAAGGAGAAGAATTATTCTGCTTTTATGCTGTTGTCAATGCCAAGCATATTAAGATTTAAAAAAAATTCTGTTTCTTAGTGTAAAGAGCCTATAACTGCTGTCCTTTTTCTTTTCTCATTTCAACCTTTTTTTCTTCTAGTTTACATCTTTCAGTTGCTAAGAGTATCCCAAACTCTTATAAAATATTCTGTAATTTTAGTGAACTGACATTTCTTTGAAATATCTGTTGTATCTGAGTATTATGTCTTATAAAATATTCTGTAATTTTAGTGAACTGACATTAAGTCTTATAAAATATCCTGTAATTTTAGTGAACTGACATTTCTCTGAAATATCCGTTGTATCTAAGCATTATGTCTTTGATTTGATTTGTCCTATTTCATAGTTCTATCCTCTTCCTAGACTTTGAGTTTTTAGAAAAGGTAAAGGGGAAAATTAATGAACTATCTCTCAAAATGAAGGCAAAATAAGGACATTTTCACATAGAGAAAACCAAGGGAATTTGTCTCCAGAAGACCTGTGCTGTAAGAAATGCTAAAGATGTTTTTTTAAAAGACTTGGGTAAATGATACCAGATAGACCCCCAGATTAACAGGAAGGAAGAGCATCAGAATGGGCAAATATTTGGGTAAAAAGACCAGACCTTTTTTTTTTTTTTTTAAACTATCTTTATCTTGTGTGTGTGTACTTAAATGTCTTTAGAAGACTATTGTGTTTTTAAAGCAATAATAATAGCAATTTATTGTGGGGTTTATAGCTTATATAGAAGTAAAATATAAGACAATAAGAACACAAAGGGAGGGAGGGATAAATGCAATTATACTATTAATAAAGTTTTTATGTTGCTCAAATAATATTTCAAGATCGACTGTGGTAACTTAGATCAAAGTATAATCTCTAGAGCAACTACTAAAAGCTAACATAAAGAAGTACAGCTAGAGCTAGGCACGGTGGCTTGTGCCTGTAATCTCAGCTACTAGGGAGGCTGCGGCAGAAGATTGCTTGAGTCCAGGAGTTTGAGAAGCTGCGGTGAGCTATGATTTCATCATTGCTCTCCTGCCTGGGCAACAGAGCAAGACCCCGTGTCTTAAAAAGAAAAGAAAAAGTATAGCTAAAAAGACAATGTAAGAAATAAAAATGGAATACTAAAAAATATGCAGTTCAATGAAAAGAAGATAGGAAAAGAGAAACACATAAAGAACAAATAGAATAAATTAAAAATGCATACCAAGGTGGTAGACTTAAATCCAACCATATAGTAGTTAAATTCAGTGGGCTAAATACATCAATTAAAAGGAAGAGATTTTCAAACTAGATTTTTTTTAAAAGGAAAGATCCAACTATATGTTGTTTATAAGAAACAGCATTTTAAATATGAAGACACTGACAGATGGAAAATAAAGGTGAAAAAGTATGTATGCCATGCAAACGTGAAGCATTAAAAAGCTGGCATCGCTATATTAATCAGAAAAAGTAGACTTCCAAACAAAGGTCATTCTAAGAGATAACAAGAAATTTTTTATTGGTAAAAGGAGCATACAAATAAGATAAAACAATTCTAAATGTATAGACCCCTAATAACAAAGCTTCAACCTACGCAAAGCAAAAAGTGACAAATTGAGAAAAAGATCTACAGCATAATTGGAGATTTTAACATCGTCTCATTTCTTTGTAAATGCCTCTCACATTTTTGCCAATTATGATCTTTTGCTAAACCCACACAGCTGAAAATGCAAAAGCTCATGACCAGTTTTTCAGAGGTTCCTTAGTTAATTGATACAAATCTTGGATAGGTAAACAGAATATCTATTTTCTGTTTGCCTGATATATCTGTAACTTGGCTTTCCCTAAGGCCTACCCATTCCTTTCTGAGACTAGGGAAAGAAGTCTGGCTTCTTTCAGACTTCTTTGCTCATTTCATATGGGCCAAAGTAGCACAAATCATTTAAAATTCACCAGCTATTTAATCTGTTCGTTTTAAACCTTATCTTTATCAACTAGCTATAATTTAATTTTGCTTTTATTTACTACTTACTGGATAACTATGCCAGTAAGTATAGTACTTTATTTTTTTACTGTGTTTTTCTTTTCATTTTGTTGGTGATTTTTTTCATTTGTTGTTAAACAAGACATTTATCAAATAGCTACAATATACAAGACCCACATTAGATTTTTATAAAATAAGATCCTTGACTTATTACAGAGCCAGAAGTGGGGACCCCTATATTCATCCCTGCATATTGGTTCCATCCACCAAACAAAATTGTTTCCTTTTCTTTTCTCCCTTAAACTTCTGTACTTGCTTCTGTTTTAGCACTTACCACATCGTATTGTTTTCCTATGTCTGTCTTCCCAGTTAAACTGCAAGCTTTTTAAAGGCAGAAGTCAAATATTTAATTTTGTACCTTGGGCGCATGTAGGTGCTTTGATTACTGAAAGACGGATATATGGACACAGTAATGAACAAATGATTAAACAATTATTTAAACTGTTGTTTGACAGGGTAAGATTACTTTCTAATGTAATAGAACTTGGTAATATGCCCTTGAATTCTGATACCCTGACAAACCTCTTCTGAAAATCAGCTCACAAAACTACCAGGGAGAATAAAAAGGCATAGTGCAAAGCAAATGCTATGTGAAAGACAGGTGTCCAGTGTAGCATATGTGGGCCACTAATGGGTGTAGATAGAACTGTTCTCTTGCCAAGAGTCATCAGTGAGAACTCTTTAATGATGGCTTAGTTCATAGATGTATTTTGGCATGAATATCTCTGTTTAACTCAGTAAACAATAGGATCTAGTTTCATAATGGACTTTTCATACTTCTTAGGAACTTGTCATTGGGAAGATAATTATTTTAGACAAGTATACATTGTTATATGTTCGGTAACACTTATATGGCTTGGTCATAAGAGTGGTGCTTGTACTAAGCTTTTGGGCTCTTTCTTTAAACTTAATGGGAAGTGCCTTAAATGCCTTAATCTCCTTAAGACACTTCTCCCAGATCAGAATGGACCTAAAGAGTTCTAATATCTGTTAGTGTTTAATTATTTGAACTGAATATGTCAGAAATCTTAGCAATGGAAGTTTAACAATTTAAGTATAGAATGAGCCAGTATAGGAAGATTTCATAAAATTTCATGATACAGTATTAAACTTTTTTTTTTAATATTCCAGGGTGCTCTGGAACAGGGCTCAAATTCTCAGCTGATGGCTGTTCAATACACAGAAACCACTAGTATCAGGTAAGACAGTGCAGAAGCTCTTGGCCAGGGAATTTAAAATAGCTGGTATTTTAAGAAAGTTGAAATTCACACTTCCCTTTCACCTTAAATTTGTTCTCATCTATGAGTTTTAGTCATATACTCAGAGAGAGAGAGAGAGAGAGAGAGATATAACATGTACTACTGAGCAGTTGGAATAAAGCCAGATAATTTCAAAAGTTCAACTCTCCCAAATCCCTTACATATAAATTTAGTCAGAATGCTGTTCCATCATAATTTTGATGAAAATCTTGAATACCTATAGCTCTCTCGCCCTTGATTTGCATCTGTTTCATGAACTTAGGGGAAAGGAATATTATTTTTTGAGTGCTCTGTGCCAGGTGTCTTCCTGAGTGCTTTACATGCATTTTATCTTTAAATCTATATAAAAACTAAAAGTATATTTTATATATAGAAAAACTGGTCAACTCATTTTTTCTTTTTTTTGTAATTTTCAGAGTCATAAGACCTAGTGGCAGACTCAGCATTCGGATCCTAGCTGTTGTACTGACAATGCATTTTTCACTACATAATACTACTTAAGATTTTGAAAGATTTCAAAGAGAATGTTGTATCTAGAAGTTTAAATGTCTTCAAAGGGAAAGATAATATGGGAAGCAATATGGTATCATGGTTAAGATGCTAGCTTTATTTGCCCTGTTGGGCAGAGTTCAAATTGTAACTCTGCCTCTTACTTTGTGGGCTCAAACAGATTACATGCAATTGAAGTTTCCTTATCTACAAAATGCTGGCTGCACAGAGATGATATAATGGTTAAATTAGATAATATATTTAGAGCACTTAGCATGGTACGTAAATGACAATGGTAAATGATAATGATGTGATGTTATTGACAACAGTATCACTGAAGTGAAAGTTGAGAATCTCAGCTTCCATCTGTAGCTTTACCACACACTTGTAGTTCCCTTATATGAATTTAACATTTATTTAGAATATACTGTGTGCCAGTGTTGTAGGCACTGAGAAAAAAATACATATAGATAGATAGTAAAAATGTAAGTCGAAAGCTATTTTATTCATTATACTAATAACTGAGAATTCCTATTAAATGGCAGTGAGCAGCATATCAGCAATCATGAATGGTTAAAATCCTGAGATTGTATTATCCTGCTGAAATTGATAATTCAAATATATTTAAATAGTAACTGATAATTCTCTGCTAAGCAGAATATATCCTTCAATTACAATACATTTATTTTAAAAATATATCAATTTTTAGATGCATGGTTATGATGGCGTGGTATTTCTTCATTAGTTAAAATGTTTTAGTGAATTACAGCCAATTTTCATTTTTTGTGGATTCCGTATTTGCTAATTCACCTACTAAAATCTGCTAAAAGGTATTTGTAACCCCTAATATTAGCAGTGCTTTTGTCATCGTTCGCAAACATGCGTAGATGCTCCCTGGTGAGGTTGAACAAGGCAGTGTTCTGCCTTCTAGTTTCAGCTATATAAACAAGGTCCTTTTCACAGTCCACATTTTTCATATTTTTGTGCTTTTTGTTGGTAATTGTGTTGTTTGAAATGGCCTGAGGCATATTGCTGAATTGCTGTCTAGTGTTGCTAAGCCCAAATGGGCTGTGGTGTGCTGTGTGGAGAAACTACACGTGTTAGATAAGTTTCATTCAGGCATGATTTATAGTGCTGTTGGCTGTGAGTTCAAGTTAGTGAATGAATATGTTAAAGAAGGTGTCTTTAAACAGAAACACATAAATAAGGTTATATATTGATCACTTGACAGAAATATTGTAACCAGAGGCTTGCAGGAACCGAACCCTGTATTTCCCCTAGGAGAATGGTTTAGGATTCACTGAGTCATTGATGGCAGTGACTTTTTAGAACATAACTATCACAAAATGCAAGAAGCGACTATATATTCAAAATATTGTAATCAGAAATGGCCTAGTGAACAAATGGAGTTGTTTCAAAGGAAGTTCTTATAACTCATTTATTACTTCCATTTAGGTCAGTCTTTTTCTCCTCTTAAGTTAATAATATTTGATTGATACATACAAGTTTTCTCGTTGAGGAAAAACGAAGCATTACAGGATCCCTTTACCTCTTCCAGATATTGGTCCTAAACACTAGAAAATCTTGAACACATTAAGAACTCTATTAGAATCATTTGACTGTATCTTTTGGGGCATGATGTGGTTTGAGGTATTATCATTTTAGTTTTTAATTTTAGTAAGGCACACACATGGTACTTTTAATATCATGACTAGCAATTGTTGAGTGAATCCTATGGGACAGGATCCATGCTTGGCACTTTACATATATAATATCTCCAATAACAGTCCTGCAAAGTTTGTGTGGTTATCCTCTTTTTATTGATGAGGAAACAGTTTGCTCATGGAGGGTGATTTCCCCAAGAGTGCCCACTTGAGAAGTGAAGCAGGAATTCTAAACCAAGTCTGTTTTCAAATCCTCAACTTTTTCCACCTTTCACACAGCCTCGTAGGCAAGCACATCTTCACATATTTGACAGAGTGACGAAAAATGACTTTTCCTCAGATTTAATTTGTATTACTAAAAAAATTAAAAATCCTTCAAACCTATGTAGAAATCTCTCTATTTTCTGATACTTTGATTATTTTTATGTGCTTTGCAATGTGTTTGACCATCTAGTACATTTTAGAGCCTTGATTCAGAAATCAGAATTTTAGCATTAGTGAATGGGTTCTTCTAAAATATCCTGGTCCTTGGGCTTTACAAAATGTTGTTATAAAAATTACTGCCAAAGTGCAACTAATATTTTGGTTGAGAGAGATTCTTAGAATTCAGACACAGCCTTAGAATGGGAAGTATTTTGGGAAGACATGAAACTTTTTATTTTAGTAATACCTTATATTTTTCTTACTTTAGCAGGAACTCAGGGAGTGAGCTACAAGTGTATTATGCTTCACCCAGAAGTTATCAAGACTTTTTTGAAGCCATCCGCAGAAGGGGAGACACATTTTATGTTGTGTCATTTCGAAGGGTAAGTTCTTCTTGAAAGAATTGAGTGCTTGCCGTACATAAGACATTGGGCTGAATATTGTGGAAAATACAAAGATGTGAGAAATAGGAAGCAATATAAAATAAATTATGTGAGTGGAACAGTCTAGGTACTGTAATACATGCTTTACTTTGAGCTGTTGAGTATTATAAAGATGAACGTGGAATTGGTGTCAGACTATGAGTTTATATTTAGGAAATATAAACTACTTGTTGATTTTTACTGTTTGTAATCCTGATAGCCATACTGTTTATAACAAAAGAAAAAGTAAAAACATAAAAATATTCTATTTAGGCTTTTCCTATTTAGGCTTTTAAACCAATTCCCATTTGATTATTGAGAAATAGACTTCTGAAATGTAGATTTGAGATGGATTATAGGCTGATTATTAATTGTGGAATGTTTGGATCTGTGTTCCTAAGACTCTCTATTCCTCTTTTATCTCTTCTTAATTAAACATTTGGTTGGTGAAGAGTGCATTAGATAATCAGTTAGCTTATGTAAAAGTAAATGTTTATACTAGCACTTTTGAATGTTATGAATATTAGGCTAAATGGAAAAAATGCATAGCTATTTATATTTCATCTACTTTTTCTATAAAATGAAAATAGTTTCTTCATAGAGTTGCCATGTGAATATCTCTGTTAGAGTGCTTTATGTTAACCCAGGAGCACATGAATGAATTAGAATTCCTCAGTGGTGGTTTCTATCCCAAGCTGTTTTTTTCTTTCTCTCTTTTTTTAAACAAAAGAAGGGATCTCACTATGTTGCCCAGGCTGGACTCAAACCACTGGGCTCAAGTGATACTGAGTAGCTGACTTTTTTTTTTTTTTTTTTAAGAATACACTGGGTGTGGTTAGAAGTAAGTACAGTTGACCCTTGAACAACACAAGTTTGAATGAAGCAGGTCTATTTATATGTGGATTTTTCTCAACCTTAGCAGGATGCCAAACTCACTTATATGCAGGGCCAACTTTTCACACATGTAGATTCCACAGGGCTAACTGTGGGACTTGAGTGTGTGCAGATTTGGGGATACACAGGCGGCTCTGTAACCAGTCCTACATAAACAGAGGGACGAGTGTCTATACTAACAGTAGAATGAGCAAATTCGTTCTCTGATTATTACCACTTACTATCACTGAAATTCTCAGTTAACTAGTTAATTCTTTTCCTAAGGTATAAATATCTAGCAGCTCAGGTTTTTAGGACCAGAGAACTTTGATACTTGAAAACTAGGGAAATCAAACATCTTATATATTTTCAGTTATTAATCAAAAATGCTAAGAGATTTGGAACACTTTAGCCATAGCGTCTCATGATCACTGCCTTTTCACAAAATTCCCTGTGTTCACCTTACTCTCTCAGATGTAACTGGTATATTTCTATACAGCACAAGCCTTAAAGTTTCTTTTCAGCAGCAAGGGGGCAGCTAAGAACAGTGTTTCCCGCAAGGCTCCAACTATACTGGTCTATGAAAACAAAGTATTTCCTTTACTATTGACATAATTATGTTCAAAGTAGGAGAAAAAAAGTAAACTTTTAAGAATAAGATTCAGCACTGTGAAGAAGAAACCTGCTGGGTGTTAAAATGATTGTGTTGAAGTATATTTTATGGAAGTTACTGTAGAAGAATGTTTTTCATACTCAATAGACAGTTTTTCTGAGGTTCAGGGTAACTACTGTATTATTTGATCAAAACAGTATAACAGATATTAGAAGTAACACTTGTCAAGCCATGAATTGAAGTCATGATTAGTGCAGTTTTTCTAAGGGAAGAAAACAAGTATTTTTTTTTTTTGAGACGGAGTCTCGCTCTGTCGCCCAGGTTGGAGTGCTGTGGCCGGATCTCAGCTCACTGCAAGCTCCGCCTCCCGGGTTCACGCCATTCTCCTGCCTCAGCCTCCCGAGTAGCTGGGACTACAGGCGCCCGCCACGGCGCCCGGCTAGTTTTTTGTATTTTTTTTTTAGTAGAGACGGGGTTTCACCATGCTAGCCAGGATGGTCTCGATCTCCTGACCTTGTGATCCACCCGTCTCGGCCTCCCAAAGTGCTGGGATTACAGGCTTGAGCCACCGCGCCCGGCCTAACAAGTATTTTTTATAGAGAAAACAATCCTAGCTTTTTTTTTTTTCTTTTGAGATGGAGTCTCTCTCTGTTGCCCAGGCTGGACTGCAGTGGCGCCATCTTGGCTCACTACAACCTCCACCTCCCAGGTTCAAGCTATTCTCTTGCCTCAGCCTCCTGAGTAGCTGAGACTATAGCCGCATGCCACCACACCTGGCTATTTTTGTATTTTTAGTAGAGACGAGATTTCACCATGTTGGCCAGGATGGTCTTGATCTTCTGACCTCATGATCCACCCGCCTCAGCCTCCCAGAGTGTTGGGATTACAGGTGTGAGCCACCGTGCCCAACCAATCCTAGCTTTAAAGGGACTGTATTTTTATAAAAGACAATGAAAGGTGGTTTAAAAAATATATATGCATTGCATTTTTTTGCATTTGTAAAAAGTGATTTCTCATTAGTTTGCTATAAAAGTGCTGTTAGAAAATTATTGAATTCCACTCCCCTGGCAACCCCTTGATGTTCAGGAAGACTGTTAGGACTGTTTCTCACACAAATACTATTAGGAGTATGTCTAACATTCTGTTTGGATTTTTCATTTTCACATTACTGATTTATCACATTTTGGTGTTTTCTATCAAGGGAGAGTAAAGATAAACCTGAACTGAATTAGATAATAGTAGTTAGACAACATCCTTTTCTATTTTTTCTTGTTTTAGTTCAGTAGTAGGGAGAAGGAAGTTAATTTTATGTTGATGACTGTAAACTATGTTATGGGACAGGAATTTAGTTCTTAAATGCCTGGATTGTTCTTTTTGCTCTTGCTGAAATGAAAATGAAATAATAAATTACCTCATACTTGGTCTTCTCTTTCATCTTTCAATATAAAATATTCTAACAGTTTCATTAAAAAGGTGAGTGGCATCATTTCTTGTGCAGAAGGATATAGACTTTTGCTCCCACTTAGGTTCTTAATTTTATTGGCAAAAATTACTGTAGTTGATACTACATTGGAAATTCAGAAGAAGATTCCAGAGCCCCACACATTTATAATGAAGTCAATAAGCAAGCCATGTTATTTTATTTTATGAATGGACATGTATTTAACAAAATACTTTAATATTTATAAATGTAGAAGTAGCCATTGACTGTTTAGTACTGTTATTTAAGCCACTCTCTCCCAAACTGACACTCCCTCACACCCTGCATTCCTGCACCTTTTAATCTCTTTACAGTTGAGCTGTTGAAATTATTTTCTCTAAAGCAGACACACTCTTGGGTAACTACTGAGTTCCTGTTATAGCTCAGCAAGAAAAAATGCTTATGATCCCAGTAGTTCAGACAAAGGTCCAAACTGCTTCTGTTCTTTTGACTTTCCTTAAAGAGTTTTTTACCACCAACATAGTAACCTATTCTGCCTTCTTTGCTTAGTTCTAGTTATTTGTAGCTTATTTTCCTGTAAATACTTTGCCTTTTCCTCCTCTCTTTGATTTGTTTGTTTTAGTGTGATTTGGAGAGGGAGGTTGAGGAATAACTTTTTCTCAAACTTCCAAGTCACTTTGAGTGTAGAATAACTGATACATTAATAAGAAAAAATCCAATTAAGTTTAATGCTCTTTTTGTTTGTTTGTTTGTTTTGTTTTTTTGTTTTTTAAAGAGACAAGGTCTCTATTGCCCAGGATGGAGTACAGTGGTACAATCATAGTTCACTTTAGTCTCCAATTCCTGAGCTCAAACAGTTCTCCTGCATCAGCCTCTAGAGTATCTGGGACTACAGGAGAGCGCCACCACACCCAGCTAATTTTTATTTATTTTTTGTAGAGATGGGGTCTCACTTTGTTGCCCAGGCTGGTCTTGAACTCCTGGGCTCAATAATGCTTATTTTAAAAATGCTTTTGTATGATAGACTATTTAGGGAGGGAGGGAGGAGGTTGATTAAATAATATAACAAAATGAATTCAAGAGCTAAGACAGAAACAGATAGGAAAGCTCAAGTAAAGTTAATAAGAAGATGATTTTAAAAGGGCAGAAAAGAAACATTGAGAAGAGGTGGGGAAATGATATTAATTTATTATTTCAATACACATTTAAATACCATCCTTACATGTTGCTGTCTCATCCACTAATATATAGGGAAAGCATTTCTTCCTGGGGCAGTTTTTCATTAAAAACAGGTTCTCTTTGAATCAGATGACTATGAATGTCAGTTTGCCATATTATCTCTACTTGTTTAATATTTTTTGTTTTACAAATGAGATGGATGCCTACTTTGGGAACATTTTTTATTTCTATTACATTTTCTGTTTTCAGTACCTGTCTCAAATTGTAAGTAAACAAGTAAAGTGTCTTTTCATCGTTTCAAATACATACATAATATTACAGAAGAACCTGAGCTATAGCCATATGACTGCCTGAGAGGTGTCTCTTTCTCTTCTCTTTCCAGGTATTTTATATATTCTAGCAATAGTACCATATTTGGGTATTTACCCCTTACTGATCCCTTATAAAAATTATTAACACTATCACATATATGGCATGGATTATAAGGGTAACCTTAAGTAATAGGGACTTGTTGTAAGATACGTGAGATTAAAGAAGCACAAGAAACTGGCTCAGAATCCAAATAATCCCTCTGTGCTTGTGCTTCCTAGGGTGGAATATATACTAGTCTTCATGGAGAATTGGAATAGGTTTATTGTCATTTCTGATTTGACAGCAGCTCCAGTGATTCCACTTTAGTCTTTTTTACACATTACTGATTCACACTTCTCAAACACAAAGACCTGATTGGGTAGTTCTGTTCTGTTATGCAGAGAATTACTATGGCAGCTTTGGCTTATGATCCATAGTTACTCATTTGTGACAAGCAAAATAGGGTTGGCTTCATTAAATGTATTCTCTTGCTTTGTAAGCCAACAGCTTTATGCAGAAGGAAGAACGTGGGGCTGCTCTTCTGAGGAAATGATTGTGGCAGGTGCTGGGAGCTTCATACACTATTATACCACAAACCTGTTTTTTTAATTATTATTATTTTCCCCCCATTCTTAGTAAGTGTGCATTAAATTCTTTCTTGTATTGGTTCCTAATTGTTTGATCTAAAAGGCCCATCTTTTCATCTATATGATAAGCCTTTTGAAGGCAGGAAATATCGTATGCTTCTGTGACCACCCCCGACACTCAGCGATGCCTATCACTGAGTACTTACTGAGCAGAATGCTTTTAGACATGATCCATTGAGAGAAGTCACAGTGATGGAAGTTTGTTGTTTTTCATAATCATTTAAAAGGTATTTTTTACATTGTTTTGCTTAAAGAAATTGGAATCTATTTTACTGATCTGAGAAGTAATATAAGCTGTGCTGAACTCCAGTAGAAGGTTTAGTTAGAGATGATCTCTGTTTTGTCCATTTATAGTTTGCACTAGCCAGGTATGATCAGCTTATTATTGTCTCTGAATCTAAGCTGTAAAGCTAAATAACTCACCTGGGTGTAGCTTTCTATGTCAGTAAGTAGAACTTTGAGGTACTTGCATCTTTATTTAAAATTATTTGTTGGGAGCAATTTGGAGTAGATTTTTGTTAGACCTAACTGATTTCTTTTTTTGGAGAAGGGATGGATTCTACTATTTGTACAGAGTCAAGCAGTAGGAGCCAGAAACTTGAAACTTTGGAAACATTGTAGGAAATACTGTAATTATTGCAAAAAAAAGTTTGACTGGTGATGTTATTTGTTCAAAATGTTTGCCAGAGGTTTAGTCCCACGGATGGGCGTAAAAACGAATTTCAAAAATAGCAATGATATTTTATACCTTCGTACCTAGATTAATACCTAAAACATGAAGAATGGCATATTTTCTTAATGCCTGTTATTTATTTCTTAGAAATTTATGTTTAGTTTATATGCATATATAAAAATTCTATGTACAATTATATGTATATATATAAAATCTTCAGAGGCAGGAGGAATTTCTTTAGTATCAAAGGAAATTAGTTTATAAAGTCTACTTCAAAAGGGTACAGCTCCTTCTTTTGTTCCTAAGACCTCAAAACTTGAGCGTACACATGGATCTTGGAGTTTGGCCATTTTCTTATCTCCACTTTCATGGCCTTTCAGCCAAATTCTAGCTGGAAAACAGTGTGAATAGATGAGTTTGGAAAGATACTTGCATTTTAGAAAAGGGTCTTATCTCAGAAGAGAGATGTTTTAAAAAATCTTTTAGAAGACTTTTTAAAATTAATTTTTAACTTTAAAATATATTCTCATTCAGGTCTAAAACACATACAAAAATAGAGCAGAGTTGACTGAGTACCCTAGGTTAATAAACTTAACCTAGATTTATTTAATCATTATACCAATAATGTTCTTTTTATATGTCCATTTTCTGTTTCACTTTATTATATACAAATATTAACACTTTAATGTAAACTACCTTTGTAGTTTACAAACCTCTTTCACATGCATAATCTTAGAAATTCCTTACATATAAGCACATAAGTATTCTTAGTCCAATTTTATGGCTGAAAAAGCTGAAGCAAAGAGAGGTTAAGTAGCTTATCTAAGGATACAAAAATGGTAAGCATTAGAACTAGGGCAATAATTAATGAATTCTAATTTAATACAGTGATTTTTTTTTCTTTACATTGTGGTACTTTTTTCTTTATATCTGGTACTTCTAGATATATTACAGCATATGTAAATAACAAATTAATCTAACTCTCCAAAAGCAAGATATTTCATTGACAAATCTGCTGGACAGTTTTGGCAGATTCATTACACAACTTCAAAAAGTTTTTGTTTGTTGATTACCTGATTATAGATTAAGTACTTTATTAGATTATGCTTTCATAATGCTGGAGAATAATATAATGGTTTAAAATATTATAATATAGCTTCAGATTTCAAGTCAGGAAATAGAATAAATAGGCCTTGAAAGTTTCTGGTTTCTTTTTAAAACAGTATCTGAAATTTCCAACATGGTGGAAAAGAAATGTCTTTGCTTTGTCTTAAAGAGGAAGTAGTTTAGCAAAAATAGAAGCTGTTTTAATTATTGATATTCTAGAGCTTCTCATTGAAAAGAGTGGGATTTTTGTGTGTGTAAATACATTTTATTATGTTTTCTGTACGTGGCATGCTAGGTCTTTGAGAACAGAAGCATTTGATCTCAAACTCCTTGTTAAATGTGAATTACTGTTGTGTGGTTTTAGAGAATTTAACTATTTGTTTTTTGTCTCTATAACATTGCTAGCTAACATAAAAAATTTTTTTTCTTACACTTTTCAAACACAAAGTCTAAAGTAACTTGCTTTATGTTTGAGAAATGATTGTTCAATAGTCTGTAACTAGACTTGTATATAGCCACAAACAGAGAACTTGTAACTCAAGAATAATATGAAGTCTTCAAAATTCTCAGAATGGTGGGCAGATCCATCCGAGTCTTGATAACTTTTCAACTGTTCTTATTTGCTTGCGCTATCTGGTAGTCTTATTATTGTAAAATATGTTTTTCATATGCATTTGTTTAATCTCCCCCTTTTAGGTTGTATGCTTTCTCTGGGCAGGGATAAAGTCTATTCATTCTGTTTTGTCTTTTACAAGATGTATTGCAATGCATTGCAGGCTGTGCAGAGTAAGTCCTAAATAAATGTTGACTACTCAGACCACTAACTGTTTATTTGTGCCGTTTACCCTTATTTTTTATGTCCTACTCTTCAAAAGATTACTAGAGGTGGGGTTTGCAGAAACAAAGGAGGACATTTTTCTCAATGAATGTTTAAAATTACTTCAGTGACTTGGATAGCAATGAAAATTTTAAGAATATATAGTCAGCTTTGGTGTGGGTGGACTTTTAGCTTTGGAATAGAATAATTCCTGAAAGACTTCTAAAGTTACATTGAAAAAAGGGTGGGAGGTGGGAGAGGAGCAGAAAAAATAACTATTGAGTAACTAGGCTTACTATCTGGGTGACAAAATAATCTGTACAACAAACCCCTGTGACACGAGTTTACCTATAAAACAAACCTGCACATGTTTGTTTGAACTTAAAATAAAAGTTAAAAAAAGGAAAGAAAAGGTAGGATTTAATGATTGATAGTTTAAAGTTCTCATCAAATTTTTTGTGATGAGGGAAGAAAATATTTCCCCAAAGCAGAACTGCTTTCCCAGGAAGAACATTTCTTCACATCATGAATATGTGAGGAAAAAAAATACATTTTAAACAACTCATAGGTACAGACCCTAGGGACCTGCATTCTAGCCCCCATTTTGCCACTCAGTGACATCTGCTATGTGACTTTAGAGAAATCACTTAGTACCTCTCATCTTCAGTTTCCTTATATGTTAAGTGATAAAGTTAGTGTAGATTTGCTTTTTTCTTTCTGGCTCCAGAAATCTATAGTTTTCTTCTGTGTGTTTGTGTATGTGCACACTTTCCTGTTAGAAAGCTGTAGTATTGCTTTAAACTCTTTGAAGTTACTAAGTGATTCAATCTAGTGGAGTCAGTATATTTTAAGAGTTCTGAAAAACAACCATAACAAAAACAACAAAATGTGAAGTTACAAGGTGGGGCTATAAATTAGTTTGTTTTTTGAATAGCTGGCAGTTTTGTAATTTATTTAATAACACACAGTACGCAATACGACAACCTTTAATGTTTATAATATTCCTGAGATAGGTGCAGTTATCATCATTTTACAGTTGAAGAACCTGAGGCAATTGTGTCCATTGTGAACTCCAATAAGAAAGATTTAAAAAAAGGAAGAAAAAGTCAGCGGTAGAAATGAAAAAACAAATTTATCCATTGTGACACAGTTTAGAAATGGTAGAGTCAGAATTTAACCAAGAAAGTCTGGCTCCAGAGTCTATGTTCTTGATCATTTCCCTCTATTGCCTATTTAAGATATCCAAATATCATATCTTTGAAGGTAGTCAACTTGGAGTTTAATTCCATTGATCTCTCTTTTCAAAACATATTTTGAGTTGTTTCAGGATCATTTTCCAGAGACCAAGATAAAGCCCTGTGGAAAACCAAGCCACATGTTACTCAAAGTAATAGTGTGGGAGGAACAAGAGCCAGCAGGGAAACACAGAGGAAATTATTAGAAATATAGGATAATTGGAAGAGTACAGATGAAGGAAAATAAATCAACTTGTTTATGTTATTTTAAAACATGGAAGTCAAGGAAGAAGAGTCAGAAAAGGAGGCTGTCAGTGGTATCAGATGTTATAGAGCTCCCTGAGAATGAGAAATGAAAGAAACTCATTTGTCTTGTGTAAACATAAAAATCATTGGTAACTTGAGATTACGTTTATTGCAGAGTAATCAGAACAGAATCCAGAGTAGAGATAGAAGAGAATGAGAAAGAAAAACAATGGTTTGGTAAATTTGACACTGGAAGGAGATGGAGATATCCTAGACATAGATAAGGAGAAGAGAACTAAGAGTGTGTGTGTATGTGTTTGTGTTAAGGACAGGAGAGATATAAAGATAGGATATAAGGTAAATAGGGACTATTGTAGTTAGTTTATATACATATAAGAATAGAGTTTATGTTTTATGCTTGACAGATGTTCTAAAGGAAAATAAACAAGTCATTGTTTGTTCCTCCTCTGTATTGTTTTCTGTTTAAAGTAAAAGCATGGAGAAAGTTGAACAGTTTTTGTTTATTTGCAGTAGGACTACAGAAAAGAAAGAAAAGAGTGTATGGAATTGAAACCAGATTTTCGAAGAATAAAATCATGTTTAAAGTACTCCTTGAGATATCAAAAGTCTTTTAAATCTTAAATACGAAGCTGGTTTTTAATAATGGTAAAGAGTTTTCAAAATGTTAAAGTTGATAGAACTGTTTCTCATTTAACTTATATGTAAATGGTTTTATAATTTTTTCTCGTATTAAGTTAGAAAACTAGCAAAGTAGCCTACATAAAATTTGGTATAACCTTTCTGATGATGTCATAAAACTTAATTATGGAGGAAGCAATTATTATAATTAGGAAAAATTGATGACTTATGATCTAACTCAGGACCAAGGTCTGAAACACTCATGTCATTTCCTCCCCTCTCCTATATACAGTGATTTGTTCATTTTGGACTCTTAATATTTTAAGTTTTGACACCACCAGCAAATCTAAACACTGACAGTGTTTTCCTGAAAAATCTTAAGACTGATAATTGTGTGATATTTATTTCAACACATTGCTGCTAATCTTCTATAAAGTTCTTATTATGGGTAGGCTTTCAGGAGACATCCAATTCATAATATGGGCATCACACTGGAAGCCTGCAAGGTGGATGGTTGGCTGAGAATAGGAGTATAGTATCTAACTAAATAATAATTATGCGATTGTTTAATGTCTGTTTCCCCTGCCAGGCTATAAGTACCCTGAGGGCAAGAACCCTGTGTGTCTTAGTCATGACTCTGTTCCCAATACATGGCATATCAGGCATGTAGCAGGTATTCAATAAATATTGAATGAATAAATGAACAAATTAATTAGATACCAAATCCATCAGTTTGATACTATATTTTCAATTAGTTTATATAGTCACTGTAATGTGATAAAGAAATCGTGATGTCCAGTTTACTGAGTATTACTATCAGGACCATCCGTGTCTCATGTTTAAGTCTAGAAATCAGTCTTTGAAAATGAGTGAATTCAAATGCATTTTAAAAAGTCTAAGTGCCATTTTGCATGAGGGAAATTATATACCCAGTAAGAATTTCTCTGTGTTTCAAAGTTGAAATACTGATCTTGGTAATACATGGACAGAAAGGATTATTTTTCAGTTAGGGTGCTAAACAGATTGTGCTATCATTTTAACTTCTGGAATGAATAAGCCCCAGACTGAATAAGCTCCTTATGTATAACATGCCTGTCTATAATGTGTCTGTGATGCCCTAGAAGGATGAGACTGTCCCCTGCAGAGTGCTTATTTCATGTATGGAGTGAATTTAAGATAAGCTTGTCAAATTGCTAAATCTGACATAAACTGTCTTTTGAATAATTTATTTGGAGTCATCTCTGTCTGATTATAATTTGCCTTAAAATAAATCTTGAAAAATTAAACTAAAATATATCATACAGAATAAACAGTTTACATGTAATAGTTAACAGTTACATGTAAACTGTTACTCAGTTTACATTTTACAGCTATTTCTTTTCTGATTCCATTTTTTATTGAATAGAAGTTCAATAACTTTTATTCTGTTACAAATGAGTCTGTCTTGGAGAGGGTCAGTGTCACATACTTACTTTGAAGTTCCTTAAAGAGGTTAGTTGAATTCTCCCCCCAAAATGTGCTTTGAATTAGCAACTTTTGAATATCTATTCTAGTAGAGGTATGAGCAATGTGAACTAGAGAGAATGATATACAGTAAAAATAATAATTTTTCTTTGACTTTGGAATGAGGATAATCTAAGCCACAGCCATGTAGGCAGACGTTTTCTGATGTATGTAGGTATGTTTGCTTGTCTATCTATCTATCCATTCCCTTGTTTTCTATATATTTGACCCTAACCTTTCAGGCTTCTATTTTGCCATCAGGTGCAAAACCAAACTGAGCGATAAGAGAGTGGAGATCCTTAAATCAGTGGTTCTCAAACTTTTTGGTTTCCAAATTCCTTTATGTTTTCAAAGAAAATGAGAAGAGTAGCATTTTTTTTTTTTAACATTAAGAAAAACCTCTTTAATGATTGGCTTAGCAGAAACCAGCTAGATTCTTATATCTGTTCTTTTTGGTCAAAATATATGAAGAAAATCCAGCCTCACACAGAGATATAGTTGGAAAGGAAGGACTGTTTTAAAAGCCTTTCAGATAATTGTGGGTATTCTTTGATGCTACACCAAAATGCAACAAGAGGTAGTTTCTTAAAGGTTAGTTGCAACATGGAAGCCAAATCTATGAACTTTTAGTAATCTGAAATTAAAATCCATTGGTTGATCTTGCACTTTGAATGAATCTTTTACCTATGCAAGGTTTTGTTACGTTATACATTGGTCATTTGAAGATACTGGTTCACTGAGTTATGCAGGTCTTCCAAATGTTGACACATTTTATTATATATTAAAATGTCACATTCTTTAATACTATCACAAATCTTATCAGAAAAGTCATTAAGTATTATGAGCAGTTCATGGTGGCAGATACAAGTTTTCCAAAATTCTAGTTTTCACTCGAAGGTTCAAATTTTATCATTGTTAAAAAATATGTCAGTTTTCCTTGAAGTAGTAGATTCACTTAATTTATTTTCAAGACATATCTATCAGATACACAAGGCTAAACAACTATAGTTTATCAGTCAGTCTTTCAAGTAAAAGTGGTCTTCCATGAAGAAAGTAGCTAGTGCAGCTCACAACTCAGTTACACAAGTGGTTTTCCTCTAGACAACAATTGTACTTTGATATGTGGCAGAAATGTTTTGTGTGTATTTCCCATTTTGTCATACAGAAATTAAAAGACATCTACTTAAGGGTCAAGATTTCATAAATTAATAACTTTTATTGCTTCATCAAAGACTTCCTTTAATGAAATTGACTGTGTATGGTATGTGCATGTATATGACCATAGGGCAGTAATACGATGAACTGTATAATACAGTTTGGTGCTGCTGTGTTAATTCATGCTAGGACACCATCATTGCTTTTGCATCATTGGTATCAACACAGTTGTTTCAAAATAAATGATGAAATTTAGGAAAGTTATTCAACACCGAATATTTCAGTACTGTTAGTGTTTGTTGCCAAGCATTCCTATAAAAGGTCTTTGTTGTTGATTACTTGGGGCTCATACTGAATAAATATAGGCAAAACATAAAGTCTATAGATTCTTCCACTTGTAAAACAAAAGCACAATTCTGTAGTTGAGATACTAACTCAGCCTTCATATTTGCAGCTAAGTGTAATTTGATGAATTAACATATGGTTGGAAAGTGCCATGATATCTTATACTGACTTTTCAGCAGACATTGAGCAAGGTCGATTATCCACAATTTTATTAGTCTCTCAGCTATTATATGTACTTTTTCAGTCATTAAGCTATATTAATAACTTACAGTGTAGGATACTTCCACGGTCTTTTCATTTCCAGTATGAAAAGCTGTAACAATTTTTTTTTTAGAGGATTCATCACATGTGTGTTTAAAATATCCAGTTCCTTTTTCTTAGTCTACATGATTGGTCTCAGAATGACATCACAACTTAATTGGCACCATTATAGTATTTGAAAGATTTTGTTGCATAAGAGATAAGAAGATAGATTATTCATACCTCTGAAACAAGAGAAAGATGACTTTCAACATATGGTCATTTTTTATTAACAATTTCAACTAGTTTCTTTGCTAGATTCCACCTTTCCATGAGTCATAAAATTCTCAAATATATCAGTTTTATCTTTTTCTGTATCTTATATGTAGACATTATAGTTGCGGGTTAAGAAGGCAAGTTTTCTTTTTTTTTTTCTTTTTTATTATACTTTAAGTTCTAGGGTACATGTGCACAACGTGCAGGTTTGTTACATATGTATACATGTGCCATGTTGGTGTGCTGCACCCATTAATTCGTCATTTACGTTGGGTATATCTCCTAATGCTATCCCTCCCCCTTCCTCCCACCCCACAACAGGCCTGGGTGTGTGATGTTCCCCTTCCTGTGTCCAAGTGTTCTCATTGTTCAGTTCCCGCCTATAAGTGAGAACACGTGGTGGTTGGTTTTCTGTTCTTGTGATAGTTTGCTGAGAATGATGGTTTCCAGCTTCATCCATGTCCCTACAAAGGACACAAACTCATCCTTTTTTATGGCTGCATAGTATTCTATGGTGTATATGTGCCACATTTTCTTAATCCAGTCTGTCATTGATGGACATTTGGGTTGGTTCCAAGTCTTTGCTGTTGTGAATAGTGCCACAATAAACATGTGTGTGCATGTGTCTTTATAGCAGCATGATTTATAATCCTTTGGGTATATACCCAGTAATGGGATGGCTGGGTCAAATGGTATTTCTAGTGCTAGATCCTTGAGGAATTGCGACACTGTCTTCTACAGTGGTTGAACTAGTTTACAGTCCCAACAGTGTAAAAGTGTTCCTGTTTCTCCACATCCTCTCCAGCACCTGTTGTTTCCAGACTCTTAACTGATCGCCATTCTAACTGGTGTGAGATGGTATCTCATTGTGGTTTTGATTTGCATTTCTCTGATGGCGAGTGATGATGAGCATTTTTTCTTGTGTCTGTTGGCTGCATAAATGTCTTCTTTTGAGAAGTGTCTGTTCATATCCTATGCCCACTTTTTGATGGGGTTGATTTTTTCTTGTAAATTTGTTTAAGTTCTTTGTAGATTCTGGATATTATCCCTTTGTCAGATGGGTAGATTGTAAAAAATTTCTCCCATTCTGTAGGTTGCCTGTTCACTCTGATGGTAGTTTCTTTTGCTGTGCAGAAGCTCTTTAGTTTAATTAGATCCTATTTGTCAATTTTGGTTTTTGTTGCCATTGCTTTTGGTGTTTTACACGTGAAGTCATTGCCCATGCCTGTGTCCTGAATGGTATTGCCTAGGTTTTCTTTTAGGGTTTTTATGGTTTTAGGTCTAACATTTAAGTCTCTAATCCATCTTGAATTAATTTTTGTATAAGGTGTAAGGAAGGGATCCAGTTTCAGCTTTCTACATATGGCTAGTCAGTTTTCCCAGCACCATTTATTAAATAGGGAATCTTTTCCCCATTTCTTGTTTTTGTCAGGTTTGTCAAAGATCAGATGGTTGTAGATATGTAGTATTATTTCTGAGGACTCTGTTCTGTTCCATTGGTCACTATCTCTGTTTTGGTACCAGTACCATGCTGTTTTGGTTACTGTAGCCTTGTAGTATAGTTTGAAGTCAGGTAGTGTGATGCCTCCAGCTTTGTTCTTTTGGCTTAGGATTGACTTGGCAATGCGGGCTCTTTTTAAATTCCATATGAACTTTAAAGTAGTTTTTTCCAATTCTGTGAAGAAGCTCATTGGTAGCTTGATGGGGATGGCATTGAATCTACAAATTACCTTGGGCAGTATGGCCATTTTTACGATATTGATTCTTCCTATCCATGGGCATGGAATGTTCTTCCATTTGTTTGTGTCTTCTTTTATTTCATTGAGCAGTGGTTTGTAGTTCTCCTTGAAGTGGTCTTTCACATCCCTTGTAAGTTGGATTCCTAGGTATTTTATTCTCTTTGAAGCAATTGTGAATAGGAGTTCACTCATGATTTGGCTTTCTGTTTGTTATTGGTGTATAAGAATGCTTGTGATTTTTGCACATTCATTTTGTATCCCGAGACTTTGCTGAAGTTGCTTATCAGCTTAGGGAGATTTTGGGCTGAGACGATGGGGTTTTCTAAATATACAATCATGTCATCTGCAAACAAGGACAATTTGACTTCCTCTTTTCCTAATTGAATACCCTTTATTTCTTTCTCCTGCCTGATTGCCCTGGCCAGAACTTTCAACACTATGTTGAACAGGAGTGGTGAGAGAGGGCATTCCTGTCTTGAAGGAGGCAAGTTTTCTAATCTCCCATCTTTTAAGCCAACAATTCATTCTTACATATAAGAAAAGTATGTAATAGATTTTTATATGAAATATTAAAATTTAAGAAGTTTTAGATTAAAAATTTAGAAAACTTTTCAAAAAACTTTAAAAAATAGTATTATAGAACAAAATAAAGTATACATTCCTCTTTGTTGTATTTAGATAGAAGTTTTAGTAGTGGAGTCCATATAACTGAGCTCCATAATAATGTGTTTCATAACTTTTTCCATTATTCTACTACTAGATCATAGGAGGCTTGTTTCTCTTAAGGTTTAGTTTTTCATGCACTCAGAAAATACTTTTTCAGGAAGTATGTACTGAGTATTCTGAGGATATGCAAGGAGCATGGATTCCAGTGATAAATAATACATAGTCTCTGTGCTCAGGGAACTTAATAGTTTAGTTGTTGCTAACCAGATAAAGTAGCAAAATAATTGACAGGTATAATAAGTATTATCATGAAAACACACAATGGACTCAGAGAATAACAAGGGTGCTCTCCTGAGACAGTGACATTTAGCTGATATCTCAAACACAGGGGGAATTCAAGGATTCCAGGCAGAGGAAAGGGCATATAAAGGCAGTTAAGTAAGGCAGGAAAGAGGTTTATTTGAGGCACTGAAAGAAAACCAATGTGACAGAAGACTAGTGAATGGGATGCAGGATGAATAATGAAAACGAGGTTTGGGAGATTGGAAGGGGCTAGATCTACAAAGCCTTATGAGCTATAGTAAGTAGTTTCGGTTTTATTCTGAGGGCCAGCGAAGGGATTTAAGCAGCAGAATAACATGAATGATTTAGTTCGTACAAGATGTTCACTGCTACATAGACAATGCATTTGAGCGAGATCTATTAATAGTAGAAGCAGAGAGAGCAGAGATACCAATTAGAAGGCTTTTTCAGTAGCTCTGGCAAAATGATGGCAACGAAGTGATTAATGGATTCTAAATACATTCTGTGGATAGATTTAGTGAGAATTGGAGATATATTAGATGTGTTCAGATTTCTGTCTTGAATTACTAGGTAGAAAGGACTACCATTTACTAAGATAAAAATATTTGGAGGGCAAGGTAATATGTTTGGTATAAATGTGGAGAGTTATTTTTGGATACATTTAAATTTGAAATATCTGTGAGACACTCAAAGGAATGTGTGCAATTGACTCTGTGAATCTGGGACTCAAGAGAGGATAGATCTGAGCTAAGAGGAAGAATTAAGAATTGTTAGCTTATACACATTTATTTATTTATTTAGAGGTAGAGTCTCATTCCATCTCCCAGGCTGGAGTGCAATGGTGTGATCTCAGCCCACTGCAACCTCTGCCTCCTGGGTTCAAATGATCCTCCTGCTTCAGCCTCCTGAGAAGCTGGGATTACAACACCTGACTGAGTTTTGTATTTTTTAGTAGAGATAGGGTTTCACTATGTTGGCCAGGCTGGTCTCGAACTCCCAACCTTAAGTGATCCACCCACCTCTGCCTCCCCTCCCAGAGTGTTGTGATTACAGGCATGAGCCACCGCGCCTGGTCAGCTTATATACATTATCTCATGGATTTACATGGGAATAATGGAATCATCAAGGAAGAGAATATATAGAGAGAGGAGGGTTCAGGACCAGATTAGATTTTGAATTGGAGAAGGATGAGAGCAGCAAAGGAGACTAAATAAGAGCAGTCAGCAGATAGGGAGAAAACCAAGAGAAGAGACTTCTGAAGAGGGAAGGAGTGGTTTATTCTTGAATACTGGTGAGACATTAGATAAGATGAAGGATTAGTTTTCACTGGATATGTCAACATGAAAGTCACTGATATACTTGACAAGAGCCTTTTAGTGATGACATGAAAGTTAAAGATGGATTAAATAGTAAGGATGAGAGAACAGCATAACTATTTAAAAATGCTTGCCTATAAAAGAAAATAGAGAAAAGGTAGGGTTTCGTCTTATTTTCAAACTCTAGATATCAATTATATATTTTAAAGGAGTGAAACCATAGATAGGAAGAAAGCAATGTTAAAAGAGAAGTGAAGTCCTTGAGAAGGGGCAAAAGGGTGGAATTCACATAACAGGTGGAAGGATGGCCCTTTGCTAGTAAGGCAGGACATCATGGTAGAGGCATGATGAGTTCATAGATAGGACCTTAGGTTCCAGGAAGATAAAGAGAAGACATTTCTAACAGTTTCTGTTTTCCCAGTGAAGGACATCTCAACTGATGTCATCAGCTGAAAGTAAGGATATTGGAGGAGGTATAGGAGATTTAAGCAGAGAGGCACAAGTATGAAGTAGTTGTCTTGGTCAATGGGATAGTGAGCCTACCAGAGACATTTGGATTGTGAGGCCTTGGTGGGGTGTCAATGTGCAGTATGCTTTAAAGTCAAATCTCTGCAATGAAATGCCAGGTGTAGAGTTACAGTTGATTAATAAAGACACAGCCCTTGTACTCAGGGAGTTTGTAATCTAAAGAATGAAAGACATATAGTTAATTACAATATGGTATGATGGTTGTAATGAACAAGGTAAATATAGGGTGTCGAAAGAGCACACATTAACCAATCTTGGAGGGGCTGTCCTATGCAAGGAGGTCTTCATGGAGACCTAACAGCTAAGCTAAGACCTGCCTGCTCTGCAAATACCTTACTTAAAGCTATTGCATAATAGCTCCAGGGGATAAAAATATCTTAGAAGGTATGATAGTCACACTGTATTATTATATCTTTATGCAGCAGCTTTTATTTCTGCTGACATCATCAGGCATCTTTGAAATTTCCTTTTTTTTTTTTTTTTTAAACACTTTGAAATGCTGTGAAGAAAAGTATCATCCCTCTCTTTCCTCACCCTCTTCTCTTCCCTAACACCTTTCTTCAGTTCTAGCTATTGGTAGCTAGAAATTTTATAAGAATTTGTAGATGCAACTTAATAATACCATTTTGTTTTTATTTGGCATGTCATTTATCATTTTTAAAATAAGTAAACTTCAATTTTGTGCTGCTACAGTCAGGAATATTTGAACATTTAGTGCTTATCTTGGGTATCTGACCTTACTACTTTCTGAGGAACTGCCCTTTATAGCAATCAGGGAACTATACCACTTGGAAGACTAATTGTCTTTATACAGGAATAAAATCCTTGTGTTCAGATTTCTGTCTTGAGTGGCTGGTTTGAATCTAATTTTCTGTTATATGAAACAAAGATTTATTATTTAACATAGTTTCAAAATTAAAATTGATAGTGAAATTTTATGTGCTATGCAATGTCATGTGTGTTCTTTTAAGTTGAAGATTCATTTTTTAATAGTTTTATTGAGGTGTAATTGACATATGATAAACTGCACATATTTAACTCCACATTTTATGTTTGATATGTATGTGTGTGTGTATATATATGTATATACTTATATAGGTGAAATCATCACCATCCTCAAAATCATCAGCATCCCCATCAGTCCCAAAAGTTTTGTTTCTCATGCCCCTTTGTAATTTTTCCCTGCCCTCTCACCAGGCAACTGATCTTTCTGTTACTACAAATTAGTTTATAGTTTTAAAAATTGTATATAAAGGGATCTTAATTATATATATTTTCCTTCCAGCAGAATTATTTTGAGATTAATCCATGGGTTGCTTGTATCAGTATTCATTTCTTTACTGCTAATATTCTGGTGTAGGGACATAGCACAATTTGCTAATACATTCACCTTCTACTGTTCGCTACTACAAGCAAAGCGACCATGACTATTTGTGTACATGTCTTTGTAGGGACATATGCACTCACTTCTCTTGTGTAAATACCTAGGAGTGGGATGGCTGGGTTATATAGTAGGCATATGTTTAGCTTTTTAAGAAACTACCGAACTACTTTGGTACAAGTGGTTGTACCATTTTACATTCCCACCAGTGGGAATAAGAGTTGCAGTGCCTCCACATCCTTGGCAACACTTGATATAGCCTATCTTTTTATTTTTAGCCATTCTAATAGAGGTATGTAGTGGTATCTCATTGTGATTTTAATTTGCGTTTCACTAATGACTATTAATTTTGACCATCTTTTTATGTGCTTATTTGCCATCCATAAATCATCTTTGGTGAAGGGTCTGCTCAAATCTTTCCCCATTTTTTATTGGGTTATTTTCTAATGATTGAGATGTCATTTTGAGGATTTTGTGTGTGTGTGGTTTTGTTTTGTTTAGCAGCTTAAAACACACACATTTATTATCTCACAGTTTCTAGGGGTCAGGAGTCCAGGCATAGATTTGCTGGGTCTTCTATTCCAGGGTTTCATCTGAAAGTAACAACCACAGTCTTGGCTAGGGCTGCAGTCGCGTCTCAAGGTTTTACTGGGGAATGTTCCACTCATAAGTTCACATGATTGTTGGTAGAATTCAGCTCCTTGTGGGATGCCGGACTGAGGGTCTCTGTTATTTGCTCAATTGGAGATTCCCCTCAGTTCCTGCCACATGGGCCTCTTAATTTGACAGCTCACAACATGGCAACTTGCTTCATGAAAGCAAGCGTTTATGTTTACTGGCTTATTATGATTAACAAAGGTTACAGATGAATAGCCCAATGGAAGAGATGCATAGGGCAAGCTATGTGTAAGGGGTGTGGAGCTTCCATAGCCTCTCCAAGTAGGCTACCTTCCAGGCACCTCCTCATGTTCAGCAGTCTGGAAGCTTTGTGAGTTCTTTATGTATTCTACATACAAGTCCCTTACCAAATACATGACTTGTAAATATTTTCTCCCAGTTTTTTGCTTGTATTTAAATTTCCTTTTTAGTGTTCTTCAAAGGGCAGAAATTCTTAATTTTGATTAAGTCCAGTATGTTAGCTTTTTATTTTATGGACTGTGTTTTTGTGGTTTTAAGAAATATTTGCCTAACTAAAGGTCACAAATATTTTCTCATTTTTTTTTCCCTAAAAGTCTTACAATTTTAGGTTTTACATTTAGGAGTATGATCCATTTTGAATTAATTTCTGTATGTGTACAAGGTGTATATCAAAGTTCATTTTGTGTGTGTGGATATCCAGTATTGTATGATATTCAATGCTGTGTTTTCATCTAATAGCTTTTAAAGGAAGAATTAAATCAAAGCCAAGTTAAATAGGTTATACCAGACTGTCAGTTTTCTTTGCGTTATCCTTGACTCTGTTAGGTTGCACATTTTGCTGGAACTTCTTAAAACAGTATCCTATGATTGGACTTCAACCTCAAATTTCCAGTCTTTATACTTAACCAATGAAATGTTATTTATATACTCTTTGGAAACATAACATATACTGTAGATAATTATAGCAAAAGTGTAATGGGTAGCAGAAGATATTGCCAAACCAAAATTCTGGAGACCAGATGAGACAAACACATAATATGTGCCTATATAGTCACAGTGATAGGAAATACACTGAAAAATGAACAAAGAACTAAAAATAAGCCTCTTATAAGAAAAGCTACTACTTCTGGGCTAATCTATTAGTAGTTTGTTTTCCTTAATTTGGTAAAGAAGAGCTTCAGAATTAGACTCTAGAGTAAATCTTTTAAAATTATATATATTATGCATGTATACACATATACATACTCTATGCATTGGCTTAAAGAATATAAAAACAGCACAGAAATAGTTTATGCTGTAGTGTTGTTCAGTCTTATTTAGAAATAAGAAAAAAAGTTTTTCCACTTAGCTGTGAGTGGAATCACCCATACTTTTTAGTTTAGTGGAGAAATTTTTAGATACAGCTTTTTTCTTTCCTTTTTTTTTTTTTTTTTTTTTTGTAGAAAATCAGGCTTTGGAGTCAGACAAGTCTCAGTTTTAATTTTCAGTGTCCTTATCTCTAATATAGTATTATTAATAGTTATCTCTTCCTGGGTTGTTGAGAGTTTTAAATGAAATAATAAGTTCAGTACTGGCACAGTACCCATAAATGGATATGACAAGGGGAGAGGAGTTTGTTTTCATTAGATTTAGCAAAATCATTCTTTCCCCCAACTCCCCAGAAAGATTCCTTTTAATGCTATTATTTTCCTTATCACCCATAAACAGACGGAAAATTGGCATGTTTCAAAAGAGTGTTAAAACTGCAAGAGTGTTGCACGGTATCATTACATTACCATTCATTATCTAACCGGGTTTATTTATGAAGGTTAGTCTTAGATAATTTAGACTTACCCTTTTTCCATTTTGTGGAGAAAGAGAATCAGAAACTTGAAAAGAAGAGCTCTTCCAAACAGAAAGATAGCTAGACTTTCTCTCAATAGTATATATAATCTCTTCTAATAATCTTTAGCAAAAGTGACTTTTGAGTTCTTTTAAATATTTCCTGTATTGATTCTAATTCAATGCCCATTTCATGTGATGTCTATAGAACTAGAGACTTAGATTACAGTCAGAAAACTGAGTGACAGCAGACACCAGGTTTTCAGCTACTTTTAGGGTTTATTCACATTGACTACATCTCATTCATTTGGATGGATTTAGTGACATCAGTTGGTAACTGTAAAGAAAGTAGCCTTTTATCTGACGTTTTCATATTGATATTACATAGGAGCCACATGACTATGTCATGGGTTCATTCACAAGATGTAATAAACATTATTTTCACGTGTAGCATAAAAGCAGTCTTTATTGTTTTTTTAGAAGCATTAAAACACACACATATATATAAAACATATGTAGATTAAAAAATTATATCAGCGTAAGTTCTGTAATTGTTAATAGATGTAATTGTATAAGGTTGCTATTCATTGTTTCTCATTTTCAGTTGAAGCCTGTCATGTGACATTTTTATGTATAATAGGAATCCACAGATTGTTAAAAACATAAGGAAATTAAGATAATTTGAATTCACATTATAAAATAGTTCAGGTCTATTCTGATGAAGCAACTTCACTTGGATCTGAGGCTTTTGGGTCAGCTTTTAAAAGTTTATCTTATTTTTCATTAAAATATGTATGTATAATACTCTATCATGCAAAGAGAAATGGTCAACAGAATTTCTGTGCATATGTGGTTGCTGGTTATTTGAAAGCCATTCTCCCCCTAGGATTATTTGACCAATTTTGTTTTCAGCTTAGATTAGGAAGAATATAGTGTCTCCTTAGGTAAAATACTTACTAGAACCAAAAAGGTCCAGATTAAATTGGTTTTATTTTTATTTTACTGCAGTTTTTTACAGTTGACCTGATTTTAAAATACAAAGCTGGGAAGGCATATTTTCCATCTACCAAAATGTGAATCTTACTTTCATTTTGAAACAAACACCTCTGCTTTAAGAATATGAATGGCAGTGATAAATACAAAAACACTAACATTTTTAAAATGAATAGCATTTGTTGATCTTTAAGAGAAAACATAAATGTGAAATAACTTTAGAGTTTTCTTCCTCAAAACTTTTAGGAGTTGATTTTATTATCCAAAACAACTTTATTTATACTAAGTGTGACTATCTGAATAATTACCTCACTTTTATAGTTTGTTTTTTTTTTTAAAGAAAAAGCTCTTCTAATTGCAATTTCCTCAAAGAATTGGATTAAGAAATTTAATAATTTTCTGTCATTAGTCCAACGAGATATTTACTGAATAACCATTATGTTCCCGGCTGTTATCACTACAAGGACTCCAGCAATGAGCAAAGCAAACAAGCCCTTGCTTTTCCAGAGCCCACATTCTAGAGACAGATGCTAAACAAATACACAGATAAGTATATAATAAAATATTGGTTTAAGTGTTGAAAAGCAACATCAGAGTAAGAAGGCAGGGAGTCATTTTAAATTAACATTGAGAAATGTTTCTATTTGAATCTTATAAATTCTTTGGCTTCTCTTTTTAAATTTGCTTTTTACTGTTTGTTGCTGGTGAAAATTATTTAAAGTAATTAGGAACTCATCATAAATATTTGTTACACTACTCTAAAAATCTAACTCCAACTAGTGAATTTAGCATTTATAAATGGAGGTGTCTATAGAGGAATAAAATCTTTGGTTAACCACTACTTTACTTTTAGCAGTAAAGTCTGCAGCTCATGAAATTTGTAATTCTGGAGTGGTTTCAGTTTGCACTATCCCCTGGGGAGCCTGTTGATACAGCACTGAGCTACAGATTATTATTCGGCTGTAGAAGTTTTATGCTTAGGCATTTTCTTACATCTTCCTCTCAGTCAGTTGAAATCTTGTATTTTTGCCAAATAAAACAAATCCCATATTAATAAGAAGCTATAAATAAACAGTAGGAGCATGAGTCAGAGCCAGCATCACCCTTATTCCTTGTGTGTACCTCTCTAGTACTCCCCAGTATGTTCCTTTTGCACAAACATGTAGTACTGCGTAACTACTGTTCTACAGATGAACTCCAGTTATTTAAGTGAGGCCTGTTTTTTAGAACTAAGTAATACTGTAACTAGTAGAATTCTGGCATGTTACCAGAGTCAAAAGCAGAATGTGAAGCTGTATGCTATTGATGGGAGGAAAAAAGAAATATATTTCCTACCTTTCCTGTATAAAGCCCTAAAGAGTTCAGCCCAGAAGATTCCTGTTAGATTTCCAAAATGAGTTTTTATATCATGTAATATCCAACATTTTTTTCAGGGGAAAAAAGAAAAAGATAAGTTGCTTGTAAGTCCCATCTCTTTTGCTAGTCAGCTTCTGTCTGATAAAATTTTACTCTGTTTTGCTTCATTGTTTATTCATTCAGTAAATGTTCATTGAACACTTACTGTTAACCAGGCATTGTGCTACCATAGACTGTATAAAGACAAATAAGCTAAAATCCTTGTTCTCAAGGAATTTATTATTGTAGAGGAAAGTGACTGGTAAATCCAAAATTTCATACTAAGATAGGAACTATAAAAGAGACATCCTGCAGAATACTGAGATTATAAATAAAACTACTATGTTTGAAGCATTTACTGTCCTAGCTGTTTTATAGAAGTTATTTCATTTAGTCCTTTTAGCAGCTTTATGAGGTAGATATTATTGCACTATTTTATTTGTGCCAAGAACACTAAATTCATGAAGGAAGGAGGAGGTAGTATCAGTTTTTTCAGAAGACAATAGAGTTGGTTATAGAAGGATGAGTAGGTTAGAGAGTGGGAGGAAGATGAGGCAGTGTGGCATTTCAGACAGAGAGGTGAATATGTAAGCACACAGGATGAGTGAGAGAATTGTTGGAATGTAGTCAGTTCTAGGAAATAAACAATGGCAGGATCCAGATCATGAAGGAATTTGTGGGCCATGCTTAAGGAGTTTGGTTCTTAACCTGTAGAAGACAGAAATATGATCGGACTTGCATTTCAGGAAGGTAACTCTGTAATTGTTTGCAATTCCTGTTAAAGGAAGAAATTTTCTCCAGCATTGACTTACACTTATTAAGTACATATAAAAACTAAATTCTAGAAACATCTTACACAGTTATGTGTCACTTAACAATGGGGATATATTCTAGGAAATGTATTGTCAGGTAATTTCTTCATTGTATAAATGGCATAGAGTATACATACACAAACCTAGATGTGTATCTTTATTTGTATTTATTTTTTCATATGGAAAACCAAATTTCTTAGCCACATTACTGAATGTCAGTCATTTCCCCTACTTGATCTGCAACACCAACATTAAGTGTGATGTCTCAGATTTCTATATATGTTCCATTATAATCTTATGGGACCACCGTAGTTCATGCAGTCCATTGTTGACAGACACATCATTATGTGATGCATAAGCGTACTTACAGTTTTACAACTATAAAATGAAGCACAGAGAGGTTACATAACTTAGCCAGTGTCACACACAGCTAATAAGTAGCAAAGTCAGGATTCCACATGTTAGGCCAACTTCATGGACTTAACCACAGTCCTATATTGCCACTCCTCTTCATTTAAAGGCATGCATGCACAAATTAGGTTTGGAGACAGTTCTAGAGACACTAAATTGGCAACTACAGTCGACAAAGAGACATTGCAGCAAGTACCTCTGCATTGTTTGTTTCTGTACCCTTAAGTTGCAGCAGTCTAGGAGAAAGAATGAAGGAAGGGAAGGGATACATTTGTCAACCTGACTACATTGTAAAATGAAGCTTTTTTTTTTTTTTTTTTGAGAGGCAGTCTCGCTCTGTCACCCATACTTAGTGCAGTGGTGTGATCTCAGCTCACTGCAACCTCCACCTCCTGGGTTCAGTCTATTCTCCTGCCTCAGCCTCCCGAGTGGCTGGAATTACAGGCATATGCCACCACACCTGGCTAATTTGTGTGTGTGTGTGTGTGTGTGTGTGTGTGTGTGGTTTTTTTTTTTTTTTTTAGTAGAGACGGGGTTTCACCATGTTGGCCAGGCTGGTCTCAAACCCCTGACCTCAACTGATCCACCTGCCTTGGCCTTCCAAAGTGCTGGGATTACAGGCTTGAGCCACTGCGCTCGGCCTGAAGCATTTTATGATGCTCGCTACAAGGTGTTCATAAGTGGTAAAGAAAGCCCTTGGGCTAGATAATGTAAGATCCATTGCAACCCGGAGATGAAGAACTTTACAAAGGGGATAATTGTTATCAGCCATCAGAGTTTTAAGATGATCTAGATTTAGTCCCACTAATTATATTTCTCCTAACTTTTATAGACAGAGAAATCAGTGAAAAATATGTATTTCTAAGGATTAAATCCCATTCCGTAGCTCAAGGCTACCTTTATGTCTAATAGTTGTGATATAATATGTTGCTTAGAGTAGTTCTATAAATGGAATTCACACATAGGACCATAGAATCGCTTCTTCACAGGGTTTCAGAGTTGGTGGACATATAAAAGGATAAATCAACCCATAAATCTGTAAGTATTCCTAAAAAAAGAGTGGTGTGTCAGTTATTGGCACCAGTACATGATGAATCCTGCTGGGCTGTGGAGAAAGGAGAAACTGACCTGAACAGCACTATACTCTACACAGCTGTCCCTGACATTCCACACCTGTTAGCATTCAGTATTAATTTCATGGATCAAATCAAGGCATGCAAGTGCATTAAATAACTTTTTAAAAAACAACTGCTGATTGCTGAGGGTCTGTGAGGGAAGAAAAATTAGGGGCTGTTATTTTCCTATCAACCATTACTCTCATTAACAAGAACAGGAAACATTATGAATAAATAAAACTCTTACATCATACCAGAAAAAAGAACAGCTGAATCCCCTAAAGGATTTCATATTCTATCATCAGACAACTAAAGAAAATAATTCCATATAAATGACTGCATTAATCATTGAAAGAAACTTCCCTGCTTTTTTAAAAGAGCAACTAGAAATATTTACTTTTTGAAAATAGAGTAACCATTTGTTAAGCCATATATACCATTGAGGATGTTTTGGGTATAAAAGGGAATTTCCATAATAATTACATAGTAATCTTTTATAGCCAAAGTTATGAAGATGATCAGAATATGGGAAAATTGTGGTCAAGATTTGATTAGCCTTATCTAAATTCCCCTAATGAGTGTGTAAAAATGTATGTCTAATTTACCTCTTGGGGGAGGTTTAACGTAAATATAAATAAAAATTCTTTCCCCAGGTAAAAAAAAGTTACATAGTGTTGAATTCTACCTTTTCTCATTTCTCTACATCCAAACCTATCACCAAGTACTGTTAATTTTACTTTATAAAGCTCTCTTGATGTGTCTCTTCAACCTCATCACCACTGCTTTAAATGAGGCATACTTCCTCATTTGGATTATGGCAGCAGTCTCTCTTCCTTTAGTCTCTCCTTCAAATCCACCTCCATCCTTCATATCATCCATCATGTATTTTTCCCTGTCTAAATTCCTTGGTTGGCTTCTATTAAATCCAAGTTCCTTAAGCATGGCAGACAGGGGCCAGCTTCCACGAGCTGGTCCATACTTCTCCTGCCTCATTTTCTGACACTTTCCCTTAAACCTTGAGATCCAGCTTGCCAGTAGTTCCCCAATACCTCCACCGCATATACAACCACATATATATACATCCTTATCCCCCCCTTCATGTACCACCCATGTATAATTCTCTCCATCTCATGCTTTATCACATTCCTACAAGCCTTGAAGCAATCTGAACATAGATACCATCTTTAATTCGACTCCTAATTGGGGCCGAACATACTTGTCTTGAACAGAGATTGCTACCTTGTTAGTATAGGTATCCTAATATGGCACATGTATATAGTTGAAGCTATAATGCATTCCCCAAGTTCCACTTCAGGACTAAAGGGTTATTTCCCAACAGCTGGAAGTCCTGCTGCCAGACAGACTTCTTCTGGAATTACCTTGTCCCCAACTCAAGACAACCCTGAAGGACCTTTCCCAGTTTTCCATGGGGTCCACTGAGGCTTTGAGATTGAACTGAAATTAACTTCCCCCTCTGCTGTAGCTTCCCTTCAACAGGTGTTTATCACAAGAACAATCGCTAATAAACTTCCTGTGAGCACACTCTCAGAGTCAGCTTGCTGGGGAACCCAAGCTATAACAACATGTTTATCTTGTTGACACTCTCTTATGAGTTCTAAATCATGGGAAGTTATGGTTATCCAAAAATCTTACTAATTGAAGATCTTTTCATCAGACATGTATTGAGCACCTGCTCCATGCCAGGCATTGTGCCAGATACAATGGAAACAAATCAAGACTTGGCCCCTGTCGTGGAGTTTACAGTCTGAGGTGACAGTTACATATGGAACTAATTGTACTATAGCATCTTGAGAATCTTTTTGATTTAAACATCAATAATTTTAGTATAACAGTCAAAAGCATGGATTTTGTGGTGTTACAAAACACAAAAGGAAAACATTTCAGGGGAAGGAATACGAATATAAGTAAGTTGAATGAAATTTTAAAAGAGCACAGAGTTTGTCTTTATAATTCTGAAAGCCTTCAGGGAAAAGTTAATTTTTTCACTTTTTATTTTGAAATAATTTCAAACTTACAGAAAAGTCACATGAATAAGAACTCCCATATACCCTTTATGCAGATATATCAGTTTTTAATGTTTTCCTTCATTCTGTTTCTTTACACGCATACAATTTATTTTTGTGAACTATCTGAGAATAGGTTAAATACTACATTATATCACTTTATACCTTAAAAATGTAGTATTTCCTAGAAACAAGGGTATTCACCTCTGTAACCACAATGCAGTTGTCAGATTCAGGTAATTTGACCTTGATCTTTAATCTAGAGCCCAGATTCAGATTTTATTAATTGTCCCAAAAAAGATGAGTTTAGGAAGAGTCATATAACTTAACATTTGTAATATAAATTAAAAATCATATGAAAAATCATAGAAGATCTCGGAAGTTTAACCTGATTTAAATACCACAGTGAAATGAACCACTTCTGATTTTCTACGGAGAAAGCAAGGATTAGGTCCAGGTTACCTGTAAAGCTGTGACTTAGGGCTCCCAGAAGTGAACGTTGCTCTGGAGAGCCCATTTGGTGAGGTTCTTTTCAAGAGATTGTATATTTTTGACCCAGGGATTGTCGATTTGTTGAACTCCCATGTAAGTATGCCGCCTTGCCATTAACAGGTCTTCACAATGCTTAAACGACATTCTTTGGAACTGTCTTTCATAGTCAGGTGCCCCGCCAGCCAGGCTGTCAGGTAGGTAGAAGGGCAACCTCAGGAACTAGATCCGGCTGGGCCTCCCCTAACAACGTGGTCTTCGATCCTCTAACCGGCTGGGCCTCGAACCTCATCACACAGAGCTTTGATAGGGCCGGGGACGCAGGTCAGCCTGACGAAGGCGTCAGGAGGAGTTGGGCAGGGGCGCGACTTCCTGCTGCACCACTTCCTTTCCAGCCACGCGGGCTTCTGGGACCCTATGACATAATTTCTGGAATGGTCTGTTTTGTGGCGGCGGCGAGGCCCGAGCACAGCCGCCCAAGGGGGATGCATAACCCAGGTCGTGTCCACCCCAAAGCTCGAGTCCTCTAGAAGCCATGGCTTTTCCGCTGAAGCTAGAGCCGGACATGCAGGGGAAAGTAGATTTGTTTCGGGCCTGTATCGCCCAGGAGGCCGAGGATCTCGCGTCCACCTTCTTTCCTTAGGAGGTCTTGGAGCTGAATAGCCGAGTTCAGGAGCTCCGGCTGCAAGACCTGTCCAGAATCCATTCGGTGCCAACCCCGGAGCCCCTGGCCACCCCAGGCACCATGGGAGATGGGCCCAACCAAAATCTGCCACCTCTGCAGACTCAGTTCTCCATCGAGGTCCCAGCACTGCTTGGCAGCGGGGGACAGCGCCTGCGGAGCAACCGGCATGTGATGGATCTGATTGATCAGGTAAAACCTGAGACTGAGCTGCTGAAAGAAAAATGCAACACAGTGCGGATTTGAGTGCACCTGCTTATCCCGAAGGTGGAGGACGGCAACCACTGCAGGGTGTCTGGATATCCAGGAAGACACGGTGGACCAGCTGTGGATTGTGGAGAGCACAGCGGCCTCCTATCTACGCGGTCTCAACCATTAATAAACAACTGTGTGATCAATTTAAGTGATTTTTAATTTCAGGCCAGATGCGGTGGCTCATACCTGTAATCCCAGCACTTTGGGAGGCCAAGGTGAGCAGATGGGCAGATCACTTGAAGTCAGTTCAAGAACAGCCTGGCCAACATGGTGAAACCCTGTCTCAAGCAAAAATTACCAAAGTTAGCTGGGCGTGGTGGTGTGTGCCTGTAGTCCCAGCTGCTTTGGAGGCTGAGGTAGGAGAATTGCTTGAACCCAGGAGGCGGAAGTTGTAGTGAACTGAGATCATGCCACTGCACTCCAGCTTGGCTGACAGAGTGAGAACCTGCCTCAAAAATAAATAAATAAATAAATAAATAAAGCTTTTTAATTTCAAAAGTACTATCTCAATGTTCAGAAATTTGAAAAATATAAAAGGAGAAATCACCTACAGTTTACTAGCCTAACAAAATCGTTACTATTTGTGTGTGTTTTACTTATTTTAAAGGATGCATATATGTTTTTACATTGTTGCAATATAGTATATGCATACTTTCATAGAGGATAAATATTTGCATTTAAATTCAATCTAATATTTTAATTTCATTTGACAGATATCCCCTGATTCAGATAACAGATACATCCATTACCCCAAATATTCTTAAGGCTCTGTTTCCTAATCGTGAAAATGATACTTGTCTGAGGCAGGAATTGTGATTAGAGTATGGAACATAGAGATCAAGTAGCTGGGAGGAAATGTGCCTATATGACTGTGAGAATGTCTACATATTTAGAATAGGATTTTACTCTGCTTTTAGGTTGGGGCTTCATAATAGCTTTAGCAACATATCTGATCATTTTGTTACTCAGTGCTTTTTCCCTGCCCCTAGAGCATTTAATTACCTCTAAAAATATATACAAGAAAGCATTCATGTCTTATACTGATTAGATGAACTGTTTCAGCTTTTGTGATTTGAGTAGGAGGGAATTCTATTTCCTCTGTCAGCACTTAAACATTTCTGGAAAATGCTGTAGTGTATTGACATCAGGCATTTTTTTAAAAAATTACTGATCTTTGAGAAAAAGTAAAGGACCCAGTGAGTTACAGAAATAGGTGCTGGACCATCCCTGTTCTCTGCATTAGAAAACTGTACTGCTAACACATAGAAATATCTGCTCACCTTGAACTGAAATTATCCATGGGAAGCCGAATACATCCATCTGTCAATTGATCGATAGATAGATGTATTTGTCTCATTCTGTCACCCAGGCTGGAGTGCAGTGGTACAATCTCGGCTCACTGCAACCTCTACCTCCCAGTTTCAAGTGATTCTCCCACCTCAGCCTGCCGCGTAGCTAGGACTACAGGTGTGTGCCACCACGCTCAGCTAACTTTTGTAATTTTGATAGAAACAGGTTTCATCACGTTGGCCAGGCTGGTCTTGAACTCCTGACCTCAAGTGATCTGCCCGCCTCAGCCTCCCAAAGTGCTGAAATTACAGGTGTGAGCCACCGTGCCCAGCCTCCATATTGGATGATTATACATTTGTATATGTTTTTCTTTGCTTGCTTTATTTTGATGAGTCTTCAAGTCAGTAGCAGAATTTTATTAGTGAAGTTTAGTAATCCCAGTTACTGAAATTTAAAATGTTTCACTAGTAAACTGAATTTAACGAATTCTCTTTGATAGACAATGTTGTGTTATTTTTACTTATTGGTGAAAACCTAGCTGGTGCAGATGAACAGGAATTGAACCTATTATCAGTAAAATTAGATTCCTTTTACAATTTGGCCATTTCTTTTAGCTTTATTATTTAATCTCATTTTTACAAGGTTTTGCAATATTATATTGGAAAAATAATATTGCTTTGAAAGTGTGAAGTATTTAGAATTTCTTGAATAAATACATAGTTTCCACTTTAGATGTTTGAGATTTAGAGGTGTACTTTTAGCCCCTTGTTTTATAGGTGAAGAAATTTAGACCCAGAGAGTTATATGCAGCACACAACTCATTTGTGACAAAGCAAGGTCTAGAAGTCAAATCATCTTCCGTTTCAGGCTAGTGCACTTTTCACTGCACTTTACTGTGTTCTAGTCAGTAAATAAAATTACATTAGAAGAGAGTTCTTTCAGAAACATGCAAACCAGTAAAATTTCAACAAATTAACATCCCTTTCAAGTTGTGTGTTGTTTTTTTCTGCAAAATGTAAGAGAAGCTGAAGTGTTTCCAACTCAGAATGGACTATAATATTTTTACTTAATTAAATATTATGTAAAGAGCCAGGCACGGTGGCTCATGCCTGTAATCCTAGCACTTTGGGAGGCTGAGGCGGGTGGATTGCCTGAGCTCAGGAGTTCAAGATCAGACTGGGCAACACGGTGAAACCCCGTCTCTACTAAAATACAAAAAATTAGCCGGGCGTGGTGGCATGTACCTGTAGTCCCAGCTACTCGCAGGCTGAGGTGGGGGCGGGTGGATCACTTGAGCCTGGGGAAGCAGAGGTTTCAGTGAACCAAGGCACCATTGCACTCCAGCCTGGGAAACAGAGGGAGACCCTGTCTCAAAAAATAAAATAAATAAAAGTATCCTACTGGCCAACTCCTCCCCCACCTTCTAACCTTCAGCGCCGAAGAACTGCTAAGTGGATTTGTCATGGCTACTGCTCCTAAAAAACCTACAGAATAAAAGGGGGAAAGGAGAAGAGCTGTAGTTTTATGTTAGGGAGGAAGCCTGAAAGGGTCATTTCCCAAAAGAAGTTTATCTTTTAGAGCTGGACTGGTCAGTACAGTAGCCACTAGTGTTGAAATGTAACTAGTCCTAACTGAGATGTGGTGTAAGTGTAAAATGCACACTAGATTTTGAAGACTTAGGGTGAAGAAAAAGTAAAATATTTCAATAACATTTATGTTACTTACATGTTGAGTGATAATATTTGGATACATTAAATAAAGTAGATTATTAAAATTAAATTTACATGTTTCCTTTTAGTTTTTTATTTTGTGTGCCCGAAATTTTAAAGTTACATGTGTGGCTTGCTTATATATCTCACAGTATATTTCTATTAAACAACGCTGCTCTGGAACTAAGATTTCTGAGGTAACTGAGATGATACTTAGAGTTGAGCCAAAACCTGCTATTGTGGTATATTTTGGAGATGTGGGTTTCCATTAAGTATAGATTTTTTTGACTCCTAGTAAATTTTTATTGATTTGTCATCTGGTTCATAATGTACAATTCAGTAAAAGCCATTCAGAGAGAGGCTAAACATTGCGAGCCAAACCTTCTTACAGTGCAACTTGGTCTTGGAACTTAGAATGCTTACAGGAATGGATGGCTAGCATGTGCTTTACGTATGCCTTCTAAATATCATGTCCAGGACTAGAGTACTAATATTCTGTATTGCTAATTCAGGGCTGCTCCATATGTTTTATAAACCGAATAGAGGTAGATTTAACATGAATATTGAGACATTTACCCAGTGTTTTTATCTGGATGAAAGAATAATGTACCTCTGGGTGCCTTGAGAGTACGTATAGGCAGTTAGGCTTTTTCTCAAGGAGCAATATTTGAACACTCAACTAAATCCCCATGATTTCATTGAATTCCCATAATACAGTTGTATAGTACTCATCGTATTCTGTTTTTTGTTTTTTTTTTTTTTTGAGACTGAGTCTCCCTCTGTCACCCAGCCTGGAGTGCAGTGGTGCAATCTCAGCTCACTGCAACCTCCGCCTCCAGGGATCAAGCAATTCTCCTGCTTCAGCTTCCCAAGTAGCTGGGACTATAGGCACACACCACCACGCCTGGCTAATTTTTGTATTTTTAGTAGAGACAGGGCTTCGCCACATTGGCCAGGCCGTTCTTGAACTCCTGACCTCAGGTGATCCTCCCGCCTCGGCCTCCCAAGGTGCTGGGATTACAGGTGTGAACCACTGTGCCCGTCCTGTATTCTGTATTTTTATGTATAGCCACACTAAATAAGTTTCTTGAGAATAGTGAAGGATTTTTTATTCACCTTTTTTCCATTATGGTGTTTTGCATATGGTAAAATTCTAAAGTATTCTGAATTAAATTGAGCTAAACCAAACCTGGATGAAACTAAAGAAAATCGTTTCTCCCCTTTCTTATTAGAGGAGGCACTTTGTTACAACAGAGGATATATGTGGATAAGTGTACCCAGGAATATGTAAGAATGTTGAGACATCTAGAAATCTGATTCAGAATTAAACAAAGGCCAGTGAAGTTTCTACACTGTTTTCTGGCTTCTAATTAAACATTTTTTTCATATCACAATAATATAATTATTTTAAAGTACTCCAGGCAGTTCTCCTTCAGTATTCCCAGTGATGTCATTAAGCCTAGTCACCCTGCAAGTTATTAGCTGCAAGTTATTCCAAACATCTATACTGAATCTTTACACTCTACAAGCCCATTTGAAATCAACTCTGTCACCCCATTAACAGCTTCAGTAATTCTCTATTACTTTTCTAACCAAGAGTTGGGGAGAAATAAGTCTAGTGTATCAGAATGAAGAATCCTGAAAATTGCTTTTCAAAACTGATTCTCTGTGGTCACGAACATAATGTTTTTATTTACCCTTCCAGATTTTGGTACTTAAAAAGTTAGTTTCTTAAATATGTAAAAGTTAGATCATTTGATAAATGCTTAAAAAGAATTTCCCTTAAGTTTATTAAGTCTTATTTGGTAGTAAATATAAAAGACAAAACATTCCAGGTAAAAATTATTTCATACATTTTAAACAGTTTAAATAGAGTAAGTGTAGTCAACTCAAAACTCCACTGCCTTATTCCTCTGGGTCTTGCATATTTATTGGTGGAAATTTTTCTCTGCTATTTTTTTACATGTTATGTTGCGGGATAAGCACAGAATTATTGAACCTGTGACCTACATATTCCACAGCTTACTTCAATCCTTCTATTAGACACCTGTCCAGAGTCGAAGAAACATCTCAGATCACAGCAGGTTCTCAAAAAATGTCATTTTGTTTAGCTTCATTTCAATATAATATTAATGAGAAAAAAAATCAGTACCCAGCTGGGGCTACTGTCTGTGTGGAGTTTTCATGGTTTCCCCACGTGTCTGCACAGGTTTTCTCCAGTTTCCTCCCACATCCTTATAGCTTTTGCTTCACAAACATTTATTGACTTAACCTACCATCACTACGACCGCCATCACTTACTGATTGTCCAAAAATTGCATAAATTATCTTACTTGTTTTTATTGGTCTTTATTAAATGTATGTATAGCTCACATTTATTTCAATATTTAAAATTAGAAGTGCTCGGGGTCTTTATTTAGAAGTTTGGTGATGTTTTTGTAGCCAGAAATATGCTGTAGGAACACAACTCTTGTTTATATCAATTAGGCTGTCGTAAAACTGGTTTCCTTTATGTCATTTCACTTAAAGAATTTATGGACAACATGAGGAATGGTACTCAACTTTTGCTTATAAATAATTAACAGATGACATGAAAAGAGACCTCTTAGGAAGCAATTTTTACGAGCCTGTTGAGCTGGGGGTTAACATTTTCCATAAGAAGCCATTCAGTCAAATATAATCTTTTGCGTTTAAACTCTACATCATTATATTATATTACTAGAAGTCTAAAGACCAAACAATATGGTAGGAAGAATAAAGTGTTATGAGTATAATTTCTGCTTATACTTTCAGAAAGAGGATTAAAAGTATTGACAACAAATGAAGTCAGAATAGCTTGATTAAAGTAGTTTATTAAAAGTATCTCCTTAATGTTATAGTATATGCTAATTATTTGCTTTGCATATGTACTCATAGTGACATACATTTATGCATTAGCTGAGACATGTTCATTCTGTAAGTTTTGTACAAAACTGATGATCTTCAGTTATACAAGAACATTTAAAAATTTTATGTTTGAAATAGATAATTAAGCAATGCTGTGTGAAACTGAAAAATGAAAACTTTGATAAAAAAAGTATTTTCTAGTATAGGATAGTACATATATATAAGAATATTTTTTGGGGTATAATTTTAGTAACATCATTATGATGTTTGATATAAAATTATAGTAGACCACTATGTTGCCCACTTACACATTCTTCTGTCCTATTAAGCAACAAACATTATTCTTACAGATATTTCTGTCTGTCATGCATATGAAATATGTAATATATATGAAATATTTGTATGTATTTATTGGAAGTAACCTTTAAGGCTAGTCTTTTTTTCATAATTTTAACTTTTATTTTAGATTCGGGGTAGATGTGCAGGTTTGTTACATTGGCATATTGTATGATGCTGAGGTTTGGGGTATGAATGATCCCATCACCCAGTAATGAGCATAGTACCCAACCAGTTAGTTTTTCAACCCTTGAGTAGACATTGCTCCAAAGGAAGATACACAAATGGCCAATAGCATATAAAAATGCTCAATATCATTAGCCATTAGTAGAAATAAAAATTAAGAAATGTTTAAAATATTTAACGTTTTATTTGAAAAGAATAAATCAATTAAAATTTTAAGTAACATTTTTAATGGAAAATAGTGATATCTCCCCAAAAAAAATTAGTGAGAAGAGTAGCATTGTTTTACAGTTTTGCAGGTTTTTAATATGTGATTTAATGGAAGATAACATGAGTCTTATATATGTTTCTGTATTCAGTCTGTTGCAATGTATTGTTTTAGTTGAAATATATGAAGAAAATCTACCTCATGCAGGTAAGTAGTTGCAAAGGGAAGGAGTATTTTAATAGCCTTTTCAAATAATTGTGAATTATTCTGTTTTGATAATACATAAAAACTCAGCAAGTGGTAATTTCTTAAAAGATTAGTTGCACTATAGAATCTAAAGCCATATCAGTGACACTTTTATCCTGTGTAACATTAAAAATCCATTGATCTGTCTTGCAGTTTGAATGGAACTTGTCCCCATGCGTGATTTTGTAACATCATTCACTGCTCATTTGGAAGATATTAGTTCACTAAGAGGCAGATCTTCCAAATAAGAACATATTTCATGATATAATATCAAAGAATAACATTCATTAATATTACCATGAATCACATGAAGAAAAAAGTCATACTCATGGTAGTAGATACGTGGTTTCCAAAATTTGAATATTCACTCAAAATCCCAAATTTTATCATTTGCAAACACTGTCAAGTGTTTTCTTTGAAATATCAGGCTTACTTCATTTTTAAAAAGTGCTTAATGGGTTACCCATGCCTGAATAACAATATTATTGGCCATTATTTCAAGTAAAAGTGGTATTGAAACAAGTGGGTTGTTCAGCTTGCAAATCATTCACCCAAGTGCTTTTTCTTGAGATAGCCATTATGCTTCAGTAGGCAGCAAAACAGTTTTTTATGTTCTTGCCATTTCATCACAGAGAATGTTAATAATTTTTACTGTTTCAACAAGGATGTTCTAAATTGAAATTGGCTTTAAAATATTTTATTCGTTTACTCATTTGTTGGTTGATTCATCGTTACTGTATGTGGCAGTGAAGAATACAGTGACTACTAGACTAGTTTGGTGCCACTACATAGATTGATGCTAAGGCTTAGCAGTTTGGCTTTGCTTTTTCACCAACAGAGTAAATTTCAACAAAGTGCAAAAAGGCTTGAAAATAGTTTGACCTGAAAGAGTCTTAGAGATTCTTGCCTCCTTAGGGAAAAAACTAGTTAAAAAGCTGTTATAATAGTCCTCCTGTAGCTAGTTTACATTATAAATCATTTGTGGATACCTACTATATGAAAGGTTGTAGTAGATCCTGGGGATTCAGCAATGAACAAAACAGATGAAAATGTCTGCTGTTATGGAGCTCATTTATAAAGGGTAAAGATATATAATAGGGATTAGAGAGAAAAGTAAAGCAGAGAAAGGAAACAAGGTGAGTGTGTTTGGTGGGAATGCATGTGTACAATTTAACTAAGGTGGCCCAGAAAGACCTCACTGAGAAATTGACATTTGAATGAAGATCTGAAGTGGGGGCAGGTAAAGGTGTGTGCCTCTACAAAGGCCACAGCTGAGGCTGCCCCTCTTTATCCATCTCTTTTCATCCTTCCAGCTTCCAGACCTTTTTTTTCTGCTGATAACTCGTACCTTTTAAAGTTTAAACCAATTTAGTTTCTTCCAACTCTCTCTGCTCTCCACCACTTCCTTGCCCCTAGCACACACACAGCACTTACAAAAGCAAAAACTCACCCGTTTACAAAAGGTACAGGGATAGAGTGGAGGCTTTGAATACTTTTGCTTCAGTTATTTTTCCCCTGTCATCTTTTATATTAAAGGAAATACAAAATAGGGATGTCTTCTTTTCCTGGTTGAACTGGTAGAGAATATCTATGGCAGTTAGTGCTAATGTTTATAAAAAGGAATAAACACAAGTGAGATCATGATGGAGAGAGACCAAATCAGTAGGGAACAAATTATAAAGAGATTTCATTTCTAGACTAAAGAGTTTGAATTGGTCATGTGTGCCTGTCATCCTTTATTTTATTCAGCAGTGGAACAATGGCTCTCAACTATGTGGTTGAGGGAATAAGCTTAAACAACAAATCTAAATTTCCTGTATCAGTTGCATTTAACTGTTGCATTTCCTCAAGGACTTCACTGTCCTCAAACTTTTTGGTCCCTTTAAAAAAAAAAATATTGAACACTTATAAGTGTTGAAATACTAACTTGTCTAATCTTTATAAATAATCGGTGCAATAGGTATTGTTACTGTCACTATTTTACTAATGAGAAAATGAGGACACAGAAAGATTAAGGAACTTGCTCTATATCCTACAGCTAGAAATTAGGTGATGGAAGCAGAATTTCTAGCTTGTCTAACTGCCAGACAAACCCAGGCAGTCTAGCTCCAGAGTCCGTCCTCTTAATCTCTGTCTGTGCCACTCTGGCCACTGTTTGTGAATGCAGAGTCCTGGAACTATCTGCATCAGAATCACCAGGGATACTGTTAAAAGTGAAAAATTCTGGCCCACCTCAAGATTTACCATGTAATAAATTGTTTTCCAAGAGTTGAGGAATGTCGGTATTTATATTATAAAATCCTGCAGGTGATTCTGATATGTATCCTTTGTTAAGAGCCTCTGTTTTAGAAGGACCTACGACTGGCACTGTGTTTGCTTCTGATCCCAGCTTCCTGTGATTAAATGCTTTCTGAAAGATACATAGTTAGTACAGAACTTAATACTATTATACTATTCTATACTATTATACCCCAGTTTGACTTTTAAGCTGTTACCACGTGAAATTTAAATGAAATTCTTTTTAGCACAATATTTGACTAAACAATTTAAAAATTGTATTTCCTACAAATGCATTATACCTTAAAAATGCACTTTAAAACTGAATGGAGGTGAGTTGTGGTGACTAACACCTGTAATCCCAGCACTTTGGGAGGCTGAGGCAGGTGGATCACCTGAGGTCAGGAGTTTGAGACCAGCCTGGCCAACATAGTGAAACCCTGCCTCTACTAAAAATACAAAAATTAGCTGGGCATGGTGGCGGGTGCCTGTAATCCCAGCTACTCAGGAGGCTGAGGCAGGAGAATCACTTGAACCCAGGAGGTGGAGTTTGCAGTGAGCCGAGATTGCGCTACTGCACTCCAGCCTGGGCGACAGAATGAGACTGTATAAAAAAACAAAGCAAAATGAAACACACACACACACACACACACGCACGCACACACACACGCACACAAACTGAATGGAAACTGATAACTTACTATTCTATTTATGATTAAAGAAAACTACTAGGCTTTATAAAGTACACCCTATGTGATATGAAAAGTGAACTCTTCTAGATTGTGGAACGGCTTTATAGAGTATCATACCTCCATCTTTAACTAGGATTGCAGCTGGCAATAAAGCTCAGCTTCTAATGCGAGCAAGTGTTGAGTTTGGCTATTTTGTTAACCCAAGATCCTGAGAGAAAATTTGTTCACTCAAGTACATAAAGCATATTATGGTTAAAATTTTTTATTCCACTTTGTAGTTTGCCTTGTTAAGACTAGTCTTTCCTAAAATGTTCTTTAGGGGCATTTTATAGTCCTCCATATTTCTTTATGTGAAGCCAACATCAAAATTGCTTTGAAAAGGATCAAGATCTGGAGTGAAGGCTGGAGGCTCATGCAAGGAGAGATAACTTTAGAAATATAAGTTACATGAAACCCCTTTTTTTCTCCCCTTCCAGAAAGTTGTAGAATCATTGATATGAAATCATGAGTTGGCCAGTGTATTTCTTTGTGTTCCCTTCCCACCCTGCTGTGCTATCTACACAAACACAAGTGGCATTTGAGGTAACTTTAACTTTTTGCTTGAAGTGTTTCCTAATAACTTTTCTCAGGAAACTTGTTGACTCAATTTGCTGTAGCCATAGACCCTCCTACCTGACCCCTTGTGGTCTCTTTGGTAGCACACCTGTAGGAGGCAACGTAATCTTCAGGAAATTCACTTCCTACAAGTAGTCCTGAGTAAAGTGAATTTTCTAAAATGAAGTATCTTGTAAACATTATATATGACACACTCCCAAATGGTTAAACTCTTTATGCATTTAGTGTTTGATCTTTTTCCTTGAGAAGACTTTATTTTTGGATTGCTGCCCTGTTGGCACTCAATAAATTACAATTGCTAACAAGTTTCAGAGACCCTAACTTATTTTCCTAAATCACGTACTTCCCAGTTTTTGAAAAGGCCTTCTATTATACCTAACAAAGTTTTGAACTTTGATTAACTCAAGTGTTTTTTTGTTTGTTTGTTTTTGTTTTTGTTTTTTTGAGACGGAGTTTCGCTCTGTTGCCCAGGCTGGAGTGCAGTGGCGCGGTCTCTGCTCACTGCAAGCTCCGCCTCCCGGGTTCATGCCATTCTCCTGCCTCAGCATCCCAAGTAGGTGGGACTACAGGTGCCTGTCACCACACCCAGCTAATTTTTAAATATTTTTATTAGAGAAGGGGTTTCACCATGTTAGCCAGGGTGGTCTTGATCTCCTGACCTCGTGATCCACCTGCCTCGGCCTCCCAAAGTGCTGGGATTACAGGCGTGAGCCACCGCACCCAGCCAACTCCAAGTTATTGAATGAAGTAATATGAAGCACATGGTTGAAGACTTCCTGGTCCTATACCTGTCCAGAGCATGTAACCAACATTTTGTCTAACAGGTTTCCCTAGGGAGATCAATCCTGACCTGGTTTAGAAACATTTTTCCTGAAACTCTCATCAAAAGAGAAGAATGATTTTGGATGCTACTATCCTGTCCTTAGGAAAGTATTTACAAGAAACCATTTTGACCAAGAAACTCAAAATTAATTCTGGTTTTTAAAAAGAGAGGCATATATCACTCTTAGATTGAACCTTATGAAATTACTGATATTTGACTCACAAAAATGACAATTTTTTATGGTCCAACCTAATACTTTTTGGTGTGAATAAAAGGGGAGGCATGGTTAATTGGGCAGTTTGCAGTGGACATCCTCCAGAGTTTGACATGAAAAGTGTATCTTAAATCAAAACTTGAATTTGTACTTATTAGGATTTCAAGCTCATTTTTCCTCTGGTGACCTTGCCAGCATTATCAGATTTGTATTAAGTGTCAAAAGTTTCCTCTTGTCAAAGCATAAACCTTGGCTCATTCTTGGGCCATCTGTTGTACACTAATAGTTTTGATTTATTCTTCTGGCTGACATGCATACTAATGGTGCAGATGCAAGCTCTACATTTCCTTTTATTGGTCTGTAGTTTTATTGCATACATTAATGGCACAAATACAGCATTCATATTAGCTATTTATATTAATTCTAGTTTTCGGGTGAGTAATATACCTTGCTTATGTTTTTACTATGCTGAGAAGCCCTGTGTAGTAGACATTTTAATAGACTTTAAATGATTACTTTCTACTTAATTTTACCACCCCTAATTGTGTTTTTTGCAATTTTTATTTTCAGGATATGTCACAATGTGTGTCTGTATATTTTCATGATTTCAAATTCCATTGCTTTAATGAATGAACACATTTGCTTTTTGATCAGGAATTACTATAACTACTAGAAAACAACACTAGTGCAAAATGTAAATTTAGATAAATAACTCTGAAAGGCCTACTTCTAGTTGATGCTTTGGCTCTAATTTTTGAGGGTTAACATGCTCTTCAACTTCTTTGACAGCTTGAAAGATACCAAATAGAGTGACAGAAGAAAACAAAAGCTCTCTAGGACAGGGACATAGGTTAGAGAAAATTTAATACAAAGCTGTTTTTGAAATAAGGCTAGGTGCTATTTTTATGTTTGATCTGCTTCTAACAGTTTCATATATTGGAAAACCAATCCCATCTCTGGAATCCAGTGGATATGGGCCAAATATAAAATGTTAAGAGGCTGTTGTTACTATTGGTCTGCTATACAAAACTTTTTCCCTAATAGAGGTCTGTGTTGATCCGTGTAAAAGCTGCTCAGTGTCACAAGTGCAGCCTGAGTTTCCTTCATTTCTAGGGGAAATTATGATAGAAATACATTCCTTTCTATTAAAGATAAAGGGCTGCAACCTTGAGCCAGAGTTTTCTAATACAGTAAAAGCCATCTTATCTATATAATGGGGACTAGTAGATGGTCTGTTAATAAACAGTACTGGTTAAAATTAGTTTTTAAAAAGATATATATCTTTATTTCATTTGATTATGTTAATATGCACTCATTGGCTAGTTTTGTATGTAGGGCCAATTTTCTTTTCTTTGAGTCCAGATCCACTCTTCAGAGTTCCATGTTGCCTTTCTTGCATAAACCGTACTCACAATTCAGCAACCATAATTTCCAGTATTGGTTACAGTTACTTTAAATTGGAATAAGAACTTAAAGGTACTTGTTAAGCAATCTGAGGGCAGACTATTACGATTTTTATGGTGGCTTTGCAAGGAGAGAACATTTTAAAACTTATTTTTATCTTTTTGCTCTCTTTTCACACTATTAGTTTATGTAATATTTTATTACACAATTATACTGACTAATACAATTAATGAAAATAGTCTTGAAAAAAGATACAACTCAATAGTTGTGGATGTTCCCTGTGCTAGGGGCACTAGTCAGTGAATTTTATAGGGGGAATGGGAAGGGTCATTTAATCAGTTTGTACTCTACATGGCTATGTAGAATCAACATTTGATAACTCTCAATAGGGCCTGAATTCTGTTGTGAGTTACCATAATTAATTTCAGCAGAGCAAAATGTGATCCTTTTCTTTTGATAAGCCAGTCTCCAATGCTTTTGTTTTCTTGAAAAGAGAAGAAATGTAACTTTGAATGCTGTGTTATGCACTCATATTTTGTTGGTTTCTAACAAATTGCTTGGAAGAGGGAATTGGGAGAACGGTATGAAAGTAGTGTATTTTCTCATGTACAATATTGCATAACATTAGAAAACTGATGCTTTATTTTCATGGGGAAATGTTTTGGTGTTTCTCCCTGCCCCCTCCCCTCCATGTTTCTCTAACTTTTTCTTGGGAATAAGAGTAACAATACATTGATCATAATATTTGTCCACATGATTTCATTCCAGAGGAAATCCTATGGTATCTAAGCCCTACGGAAAGGTTGATAAAGACATTTCAGGAGTCCATTCGAAGATGTCTTAAAATTAGTGACATAGTTTTGAGTGACAGTGCCAAAATATATTTCTTTCTATGGCAACATTCTTTTTCTACTATCCTTTTTATTTTTAAGTAGTTTCATTTTTGTCACAGTTGGGTTATTTTAAACGATTTAATTGGAGGGAAAGAAGTACAGATTTATCAAATTGTACCTCCGGGATTGAATTTCCTTCACTAGTTCCTTAATAAGTATTTAAGTAAAAGGGGGTGTGATATCAAGAAGACTAAATTATAAATATGGTTTCTATGCTGTTAAAAAATAACAATGCTGTTCTTGATTAACTATTATGGAGATTCCTCTTGACCAAATTCCTTTAGAACTGTTTCACAGATTTGTAATTTAACTAGTAATTTGGTTTAACACGGTGAAACCCCGTCTCTACTAAAAATACAAAAAACTAAGCCGGGCGAGGTGGCGGGCGCCTGTAGTCCCAGCTACTCGGGAGGCTGAGGCAGGAGAATGGCGTAAACCCGGGAGGCGGAGCTTGCAGTGAGCTGAGATCCGGCCACTGCAGTCCAGCCCGGGCTACAGAGCAAGACTCCGTCTCAAAAAAAAAAAAAAAAAAAAAAAAAAAAAAAAAAAAAAAGTTTAGGTTTGAGTGACAGAAAATACAAAATAATAGTGTCTTAGATAAATTAGAAGTTTATTTCTCTTTCATGTATACATTTCAGAGATCTAATGATAGCTACTTAATCATCAGGATCCCTGTCTCCTTCTGTCTTCTTGCTCCATAATTCTCAACTTGCAGCTTCTGTCTCATGGAACAAAGATGGCTACTCCAGCTCTAGCAGTCATATCTGCCTTCTAGCTAACAAGAAGGAGAAAGGGAAGGAGGAGGAAAGCCTTCCACCATTACCACCTTGAAGAAGTTGCCATTTCTTCTTACGGTCCGTTGACCAGACTGTGTAGCCTTATTTGGTTGCAAAGGAGGCTGGGAAATACAGTCTTTATTCTGGGTGGCATTGTGCCCAACTGAATATCACAAGTCCTGTTGCTATTTTAATATTATAGAAGAAGGAGAGCGTATATTGAGTTTAAAAAAATGGCTGTTTCTGCCACAATTCAGTGTTCCCAACAAAATAAAAACTTGGATTTATATTCTTTAAAAGAAAATGTCGTCTGTGGCACAATGCTGAATACATGACAGGGTACTGTGCTGAGTAATTTTTTTAAATGAACAGTAAGAAGCCAGTAGATATTTATTGAGTGATTACAGCTCCTTTGTTTCTGAAAATGTGGCTCACAGTATTAATGATCTAAAAAAGAGTAAGATGAACACAAAGAAACTAATGATTCAGGATTCATTGTTGTGAGGTCCAAGAAACATTTATTTTGAGGAAGTGGAGGTAAATATTCAATGAAGTAACTACATTGTCCCAGATACATAGATAAGATAGATAGATAAAATATATGTGATATATGGTATATAGACACTTATTTTTATTACAAGATATGTACTGTTAGAGTTGGTAGTATACCAGCTTTGGTTCCCTGCAGTCTAATTTTTGGGCCTCTTGGTAAACAAGTACTTAAAACTGTTACTCCAGTTTGCAAACCTTTAATAATTAGAGACAAGGCAGGTTAACTTTAATAATTTGTATGCATGCAAGATGTGATTCTTCTTTTTCATAAATCATACAGGGTTTTTAGCTTGCTGCTGCAAAAGTAACTAGTTTGTTAAAAAGTTAGTGAAAAGAGAAAGTAGGAGACAGTGTGTTCAGAAGATCGTGTTTAAAAACAATAATTAGTATGGCATCTATATCTTAGCAGGAAACTCAGAATTAAGTCTGAGCCCGACCTTAACCCATGACCAGTGGAATCTAAGTGTGTTTATTTTTACAATAGCCTTAATTTGGGGCTTGCAAGTATTTTGGTTTGTTTTCACATTCAATTTAGAGACCCTGAAGCAGTATTTTAATGATAGGAATTAAGCTATGTATAACTTTCATGGCTTGAAGATCAGCAAATTCTGTTTTTTCTTGGTTATAATGTTATCTTACCCAGAAATGTGTGATCTTTGTGTCTAACAATGCACTTAAAAAAAAAACAAAACAAAAAATTCCCTTGCTGCAATGCTGGAATTCTAACAGAACTTTACTCATCTTCTCTCTCCTCCCCGATTTTTAAAAACATGTTCTCTTGGAAATGTTGCCTTGAATTACACAAAATACAAGCAGTTACTGGAAATGTTTTCTACACAGTTCTCTTCATGTATATCAATTTCAATTTGTTTTTCACTTTTTAGATTTTTTTCTTAATTTTGCTGATAATCGCACTTCATAATAGTATCAACTTTGAACTTTGAAGTTCTGTTGAATTTTTATTGCTCTCAGCTGTATCAGATCCTACTTTTTGATGAATTATTTCATATAGTAAGTTTGTTGTATAAGTGGTGAAACAGTGAACACAGGAACAAGAAAAGAAAGCAAAATGGGTCAAACTTAGGTTGAGTTTTATCTCCAGTTTAACCATGCTCCCTTAAATGGAAATGCTAATATGCTTTTTTTTCTTTTTTTCTGTGACAGTTCATATGTTTTTACTAGAAAGAAGAGGAGTTATTGAAAAGAGTAGTTAATATCAAAGTCATAAGCCATTTATAATCAGCCTTAGAATGCCTACAGATGTATATACATTTTCAAAACACTTATACTCTGCCTTTTCTGAAGCCAAACTTCTCTTGACTCGTTCTTACTTTTAGTACTTGTGTGCTGGAAATTAGAAACCTCAGATGCCCTACACAATGTAGGACTATACAATTGTTCTAGGCATGTATTTGTAATTTTTTAACTCTTTGTTCTGCCCGCCTTGGCCTCCCAAAGTGCTGGGATTACAGGGGTGAGCCACCGCACCCGGCCACTATGCTTTTTAAGGGCAAAAACTGTACATCTTCTTTAGTATGCACCTGTCACTTGCAAATAAATGTCTAATGCTCTGGTCACTTCAAAGGGAGAAGAGGAGGCTAAGCAGGCAAGGCTCTAGGGCTTGGCCCTGCTTCAGTCAGAATCTTTCTTCTACATGTTGATAGTTCCTTTCTTCTACAAGTAGAAAATTCCCGGGATAAGAATTTTGATGGGAAAAAGAGTTTATTGCCTTTAAAAAAAAAGTTTGAAAATGTTGTTTAGTGGATAGATACTTGCAGTATCTTGTGACATTATCTAGTCTAGCCCCCATCATTTTGCAGGACTGGAAACTGAAACACAGAAAGGATACGTAGTCTTGTCCAGATGATACAGCTATTTAGTGGCAGAATTAGAATTAAAATCCCTTGTCTTGACTGCTTGATCAGTATTCTTTATAGTATGCTACAGCATATGTGTTGTAGAAACCTAAGAGTTTTCCATGATCACTGCATAGTGCCTGACAATGGTGGACACTCTGTAAATGTGTATTACATTAATGAATGAATGATTCTAAGATGGTGTGTAATTATGTCTAAGCCAACTTCAAATAAAAACTATAATTTTTCATCATCTCAATGAAATATTGGCCTCTTAGAAACCCTGAATTTGACCTGTTGTAGGACTAAGCCAGTTGTTATATATAACAGATTGTTCTTTGTTAATTTTAGGATCACCTGCTGTTACCAGCTACCACCCATAACAAGACCACAAGACCAAAAATGTCAATTGTGTTACCAGCAATAAACATAAATGGTAAGTTGAAATTCTGCTTTATGAACAACATGAGATTTCTTTGTTTAACCAAGATTCTCTTCATTAATTCAAAGACATTTAAAATGTTCAGTTAAATGAGTATATATCCATACATTATTTCTGAAACATTTCTCCACTGTTTTCACAAAAATATTATTTTTAAAATCCATTATTCTTTACTTAAAAATTACTACATCCCTAAAAGAAAAAGTATCTCTCTTTTACTTACAGAATTGGAAAAGCTAGCATCTTGACTCCTCTACAGACTTGCATCTGGGACCTTTCTAGTCATAAATGTAGTGTAAGAAGCCGCTGCTGTGTTCTGACAGTGAATTTGTAAATCAGATTTTTGGAACTCAAAGCAGTTTCCTGTGTTACCTAAATGTTGATACCATCCTAGACCTTGCCACAGAAGCCTGGCTTATTTATGTTTAGTTGATAATACTGACGAGTTTGATATTGATAGTATTACTGTTGTATTTTGTTCTATTACTAGCACTGGACATTAAGCAAAATACAAATAGTAATATAATGCACAGATGTTAAGGCATAGTATACCTGCTTATAGTTTAGAAGGAAAAAAAGACAAGCCCAAAAATCACTGTACTCCAAAGAGAAAGTCACATAAGTAATATGTGGGGTACTAAGAAATCTAGTGAAGCAGATATTACTTCCAGCTTGATTCTTCATGGAGAAGAGAAATAACTCACTCGCATTACCAGCTATGGATTATAAATGAGCACAGTGTGTGTTATCGACTCATTGCTTTCTCTGACACATCATATTGAAAATCAGAGAGTTGGCCATCTTTTTCAAGTTCGTGTATCTCACATAATGGAGGTACTAGTACATTTTCTGTCTGGTAGCAAAAACCTCATAGTATATGAAGAAGACGAAAACAAAAAGCCCTTTGAACTAACCTGCAGTTGAACCAGTTCCCATTTTGATTGATAAATAATAATTAAACCTTCAAATACAATTATAAAACAAAACACTAGAATTTTGGGGAGATTCCAGATAAGTTTCAATAAAATTTAGTCTTTAGGGGAAAAGTAATATTCATCGTACATTTTAAGACCATAGAGGACTATAGAATTTCATGAGCTGTATATAGACAGCTTATTAGAAATGCTTAGGAAGTAACTTTATAGACATAAACATAAATGGGTTTTTTGTTAAAGCATAAAAAATTACAATATTTACTTAGCACTACAAAGACATTCAGAACAAGTTTAAGAAAAATGATAACATTGAGAAGAACATCTCTTTCTTCAGTAAAGACATACCTCTCAGGTTACTCATGGAATAATTGTATTACTACCCGAAGAAGAATATATTCCAAAGTGCATTTTATTACATTCCAAAGAATGTATTTAGGAAGTCTCACTTATTCTCAATCTGTAGGTACCTAAGTTTCTCTGCCTAAACTATAATAGACTAAAGGGTCAGCTTATGCTCAGAAAGGCTGTTTTCTGAGTTTTATCAAGGCAGAATTCACTGAATTTTGTTCTTCTGATATTGGGTTCTTATGCAAGAGAATTCCTGGTCTTATTTTATAACAGTGAGCTATCTATTTATATTAAGCCAAAACCAACAAGATGCTGTTTGACTATGTTTATCTTGGCAAGGTGACTGATTTTTGAAGAGGAGCCTTTCATGGATTTGGAAAATCTAGTCATTAGAGGAACATTGTCTTTTTAATCTGTTTCAGACTCCTTGTAAATAGTCTTTTTTAAAAAAACTTCCCTTTTTAGGATAAGCTCCTATTAAAAAATTAAGATTCAAATTCAAGAAATATTGATTGAATATATACCATGTTTCAAGTACCATGCTACATCCTCAGCCTTTTCTCTGAACAGTCTCTTTACTTCTTAAATTAGAGCCTGACTTTTTCCCCTTCCTCATATACCTCAAAGTCTGCAGCAGGGTCGGTGGTATCCTTGCTTCCCACTACAACTTTCAAATTATTTCTCCTTCTTTCTCCTTCAGTCCCCTTAACATCTTGCAAATCTGTCACATCACACTTTACTCCTCTTACCCTTATTTGTTGCTGTCATCTACTCCACTGACGACTCTTCCACTGCCTCTGTCATCCTGCTGTCTAACTTCAGCATCCGCATAGAGGAGTCATTAGTACTCTAGCCTTTTTGGATCCAGTCATCTTTTTTTCCGCGCCACCTCAGCCTCCCATCCACATGGTCATAATCTAGACCTTATCATCGTCAATAGCAGCACTCCCTTTGAAATCTCCTTTTCAGGCATCCCACTCTTGACTGTTACTTACTCTCTTACTTTAAAACTCACACTCCAACTACTCTCTTACCTCACAAGTCTAAAGTCCTTTGACCCTGCCACTTCTTTTCTGTGTCCATCACATCCTTAATGGCCATACATTCCTCCTTACCCAGCTTAAATTCCATGGTCCTGTACTGTCACCACTCTCTTGTGAACACCCCTTACTTCCTGGCTCCTTTCTTCTTAGGTTCCACTTTCTTGGAAAAACTGCTCTCTAGGTAAACCCGGCTCTCCTCTCTATGCCTGGTCTCAAGCAGCTGAAAATTGCTAGAAAGTATCCTTCAGTGAGAACAAGTAGATTCACTTCAAATTTATGACCATTAATTTCAAAGGGATATTTAATATTGCCAGTCATTGCCAGTAAATTCACTTTCCCTCTCTGAAAAAAAGAATTTCTCACCTCCTGTTGTCGAAACTCCAACATCCTCTCTCCCCACTCCATCAGCTGATGAACTCACCAAATACTACACTGAGAAAACAGATGTCATCATGCAAGAGCTACGTCATGTTTCCACTACCACCGGCCCAGCTGCATCTACACCCACAAACTCTGCCTTCCCTCTTGTTGCACTGAAAGAAAAGTCTCTTCCATTGGGTTCTAAATCCCTGCTTTGCTACTTGCTAGATATGTATCATTGGGCAAGTTAATTAACTTTTCTGTACCTCAGCTTCCTCATCTGTAAAATAAGATATTAGTAATACCTTCTTCTAAGAGTTGATGTGAAATGAATAAAAAAGCTTTAAGTAGTGCCTATTTTGGGGTTAGCTGCTCTTTTACTGCAATAATCATCATTGCCATTGTCCTTAAAACATCATCGCCAACTTCTAAGGTAATTTCTTCCTTTTGGACCCTGACTCCTAGCACCTCTCACAATGCTCAAAGACTTTACTCTGCATTTATACCATTCCTCTTTTATACAGTTCCTTCTTCTCTACTGGGTCATTCCCATCAGCATACAAATGTCCTTTTTTTTTTTCCTCAAGAGAGGGACTCCCTTTGTTTCCCAGGCTGAGGTACAGCAGCGTGACCCATGGCTCACTCCAGCCTCCACCTCCTGGGCTCAAGCAATTGTCCCACCTCAGCCTCCCGAGTAGCTCCTGAACACAGGCACATTCCACTCCCAGCTAATTTTTAAATTATTTGTAGAGACAGAGTCTCCCTCTGTTGCCCAGGCTGGTCTTGAACTCCTAGAGTCAAGTGATCCTCCTGCCTCAGCCTCCCAAGGTGCTAGGATTACAGACATGAGCCACTGCATGCAGCCCAAAATGTCTTAATATTACTATTACCTCTGGTATAGGGAGACTTCTTTGACTTCACATCGTATTTCTCTGTTACCCTTTAGAGCAGAACTCTCAAAAGACTCACTCACACTCACTGCTTCTACTTCCTTACCTCCGATTTTGTCTTCTTTTCACCCTTACCAAGCTTTTGCCATTTCACTCCATAAAATGCCATTGCCCTTCCACTCCACTGAAATGCTCTTGCAAAGGGAAGTCAATGACAAATATCTTGCCAAGTCAAAGGTCATGTCTCCGTTGTCATCTTCCTTGACCTCTTACATAGCTAATAGTAAGCTGTGTAAAATACCGTTAGTATTTATATAGGGAATCCTTTCCCCATTTCTTGTTTTTGTCAGGTTTGTCAAAGATCAGATGGTTGTAGGTAAAATACTGTTAGTATTTTACACAGCTAACTATTCCCTCTTTTTTTAGTCCACCCAATTCTTATTTTTTTTTCTTTTTTTTTATTATTATACTTTAAGTTCTAGGGTATATGTGCACAACGTGCAGGTTTGTTACATATGTATGCATGTACCATGTTGGTGTGCTGCACCCATTAACTCGTCATTTACATTAGGTATATCTCCTAATGCTATCCCTTCCCCTCCCCCCATCCCACGACAGGCCCCAGTGTGTGATGTTCCCCTTCCTGTGTCCAAGTGTTCTCATTGTTCAATTCCCGCCTATGAGTGAGAACATGCGGTGTTTGGTTTTCTGTTCTTGCGATAGTTTGCTGAGAATGATGGTTTCCAGCTGCATCCATGTCCCTGCAAAGGACATGAACTCATCCTTTTTTATGGCTGCATAGTATTCCATGATGTATATGTGCCACATTTTCTTAATGCAGTCTGTCATTGATGGACATTTGGGTTGGTTCCAAGTCTTTGCTATTGTGAATAGTGCTGCAATAAACATATGTGTGCATGTGATTTTATAGCAGCACAATTTATAATCCTTTGGGTATATACCCAGTAATGGGATGGCTGGGTCAAATGGTATTTCTAGTTCTAGATCCTTGAGGAATTGCCACACTGTCTTCCACAATGGTTGAACTAGTTTACAGTCCCAACAGTGTAAAAGTGTTCCTGTTTCTCCACATCCTCTCCAGCACCTGTTGTTTCCTGACTTTTTAATGATCGCCATTCTAACTGGTGTGAGATGGTATCTCATTTTGGTTTTGATTTGCATTTCTCTGATGGCGAGTGATGATGAGCATTTTGTCATGTGTCTGTTGGCTGCATAAATGTCTTCTTTTGAGAAGTGTCTGTTCATATCCTATGCCCACTTTTTGATGGAGTTGATTTTTTCTTGTAAATTTGTTTAAGTTCTTTGTAGATTCTGGATATTATCCCTTTGTCAGATGGGTAGATTGTAAAAAATTTCTCCCATTCTGTAGGTTGCCTATTCACTCTGATGGTAGTTTCTTTTGCTGTGCAGAAGCTCTTTAGTTTAATTAGATCCCATTTGTCAATTTTGGCCTTTGTTGCCATTGCTTTTGGTGTTTTACACATGAAGTCCTTGCCCATGCCTGTGTCCTGAGTGGTATTGCCTAGGTTTTCTTTTAGAGTTTTTATGGTTTTAGGTCTAATATTTAAGTCTCTAATCCATCTTGAATTAATTTTTGTATAAGGTGTAAGGAAGGGATCCAGTTTCAGCTTTCTACATAGGGCTAGCCAGTTTTCCCAGCACCATTTATTAAATAGGGAATCCTTTCCCCATTTCTTGTTTTTGTCAGGTTTGTCAAAGATCAGATGGTTATAGATATGTGGTATTATTTCTGAGGGCTCTGTTCTGTTCCATTGGTCACTATCTCTGTTTTGGTACCAGTACCATGCTGTTTTGGTTACTGTAGCCTTGTAGTATAGTTTGAAGTCAGGTAGTGTGATGCCTCCAGCTTTGTTCTTTTGGCTTAGGGTTGACTTGGCAATGCAGGCTCTTTTTTGGTTCCATATGAACTTTAGTTTTTTCTAATTCTGTGAAGAAAGTCATTGGTAGCTTGATGGGGATGACATTGAATCTATAAATTACCTTGGGCAGTATGGCCATTTTCACAATATTGATTTTTCCTATCTATGGGCATGGAATGTTCTTCCATTTGTTTGTGTCCTCTTTTATTTCGTTGAGCAGTGGTTTGTAGTTCTTCTTGAAGAGGTCCTTCACATCCCTTGTAAGTTGGATTCCTAGGTATTTTATTTTCTTTGAAGCAATTGTGAATGGGAGTTCACTCATGATTTGGCTCTCTGTCTGTTATTGGTGTATAGGAATGCTTGTGATTTTTGCACGTTGATTTTGTGTCCTGAGACTTTGCTGAAGTTGCTTATCAGCTCAAGGAGATTTTGGGCTGAGACAATGGGGTTTTCTAAATATATGATCATGTCATCTGCAAACAGGGACAATTTGACTTCCTCTTTTCCTAATTGAATACCCTTTATTTCTTTCTCTTGCCTGATTGCCCTGGCCAGAACTTCCAACACTATGTTGAATAGGAGTGGTGAGAGAGGGCATCCCTGTCTTGTGCCAGTTTTTAAGGGGAATGCTTCCAGTTTTTGCCCATTCAGTATGATATTGGCTGTGGGTTTGTCATAAATAGCTCTTATTATTTTGAAATATGTCCCATCAATACCTAATTTATTGAGAGCTTTTAGCATGAAGGGGTGTTGAATTTTGTCAAAGGCCTTTTCTGCAGCTATTGAGATAATCATGTGGTTTTTGTGTTTGGTTCTGCTTATATGTTGGATTATGTTTATTGATTTGCATATGTTGAACCAGCCATGCATCCCAGGGATGAAGCCCACTTGATCATGGTGAATAAGCTTTTGGATGTGCTGCTGGAGTCGGTTTGCCAGTATTTTATTGAGGATATTTGCATTGATGTTCATCAGGGATATTGTTTTTATTTTTATTTTTATTTTTATTTTTATTTTTATTTTTTTGAGACAGAGTCTTGCTGTGTCGCCCAGGTTGGAGTGCAGTGGCACGATCTTGGCTCACTGCAAGCTCCGCCTCCCAAGTTCACGCCATTCTCCTGCCTCAGCCTCCTGAGTAGCTGGGACTAGAGGTGCCCACCACCATGTCCAGCTAATTTTTGTATTTTTAGTAGAGACGGGATTTCACCATGTTAGCCAGGATGGTTTCGATCTCCTGACCTTGTGATCCGCCTGCCTTGGCCTCCCAAAATGCTGGCATTACAGGCGTGAGCCACCGCGCCCAGCCTTTATACACAATTTTTAACAATTTTGCTCATGAAACAAAGTTAATATACGTTGAACCATCAGAAAATAAAGGTGTCAGGTGTGGATTTTCCACTTGCATCATCAGGTCAACACTCAAAAGGTTTTAGATTTTGGAGGAATTTGCATTTCAGATTTTTGGATTAGGGATACTCAACTTTTATTCTCTTTATTTTTTTGTAGATAATGCCTCAAGAAAGTAATTCATACCATTTACACAACCACTATATAGCAGAGCCAAGATTTACATACATTGTGTAAAATATCTTCCAATTAATTAAATTGTTAATTCAATATTAAAGACAGATGTGCAAGGATTGAAAATATTTGGGACTCTAAAATTTAAAATAGGTTTTATACCACTTCATTCCTACACTATAAGGTTGTACAGATTCATTGGGAACAGTATAACATAATAAAGTCATTTGAATTTGATAGATATGTTTGTTGAATAAAAGAATTTAAGTAAGGTAAATGTTATTTGGTGATTACTTTGTGACCACTTGAAAATATTTTACTAGTTTAATAATATTTTATGTGATTAACAATAGTTGGCAAGCACAGATTAGTCTAATCTTTGCAAGCGTAATTAAAACATATCCTAGGCTACCTTTCTACCACATTGAGATTTGGAGTTCAGAGTGAACTGAAATTATTAGCCTCCTTTTCAGCAATCGTTCTATAAATAAAACTGTGCAAAAAGTTGTCCTATAGGAAACTATAATTCTATAGGATTCTTCAAGACCCAGAAATAAATTTCTTTGGCTTATTAAACTTATGGATTTGATAAATTATATTATAATTATATAATGTATAATCTGAAGAGTTTAAGTTATATAGGCACAAAAAGTTTGAATACCTGTTTATTGAAAGAGCAGAGACATTGTGAGGATATCCCTAATACGAGAGTTGTTCATTCTGAGCATGTAAGGGTTTGAGAAAGTTGAATAAAATACATTTTCTGTCATTTCTGAGTTTAAAAGTTACATATAACTTGGAAACAAAAATGAGTTGTGGATGATCCCTCTTTCTGACTCAAGTGGAGCTTGTAAAATTTTGGAGAGGGTGGGAAAGGACAGAAAGTGAAGACAGAAATTCAGATTTTATTGAGCAACTGGTTTATGTAATACGCTGGATGGGGATATTTGTAAGATGAATTTGATTTTCCAATTTGAGCACGGTAAAGTACATTTCCAGGTCAATGTCTGTTCTTAAACTGTAATGTATTATGATTATACTTTGTGGTTTTGAGCCATGGAAAAAAGTTTCAGAAATCGCTAAAGAGAGTAGGATATGGGTATGAAATTAATGCCATTTAGAAATCACCAGTCACATCATCTGTGTTCTCCATGTCAGTTTTATTTTTGTAATTTGTTGTTTTTTACTTTGCATTCTGTTTATTATTTAAATTCCTTTGTTTCATAAGACAGTTGAAAACAGATTAGTGAAGCTGCAAGAAAAAGTCTTTCTTTGAGGAAGTTGTCACACAGGAGATTATTGAAATAAAAATACAATGCTAGGTATGCTTTTGAAAAGGCATTTTTAAAAAATGATTGCATGGTTGGTGGAACAGTGGATGATGGATTAAAAGCTACTGATTTTTTTTTTAAAGGATTTTGGAAGTTCTACTAGTAGTTACTGTAAGCTAACATTTCCTGCTTTTAAATTATTTCTACTTATGTTGTAGTAAAACTACTCATTTCCTTTCTGCACTCGTGATAAGTAATTGAACAAGATAGAGCATAGAAGAGGGGTTTTTTGGTTTGATTTTTTAGTGATAGATATATTTGTTTTTTTAATGGTAGCTAGCTAAATTGTGTAGATATCTTTCATAAGGGAATGAATTCTATGAACAAGCCATCAGCAGATATGTTTCGTAATTTGGCCAACATGTTCCTTGATTTGTTTTTACTGTTTCCGTTCCCTTCTGTGTGCCTTGTACCTGTTCGTGTGGTACATGTGTAATAAAAATAACTGTTTATACCTGTTACTTGAATTAAGGGCCCACATAGATGAACAAATGACTACCAGGCTAAACTGTAATTATATTTAATCTCAAAGTAATTTCCATACATATGAAGAAAATCTAGAACAGCTTAATAACAATGGTGGCAAATGCTAGTGCCAGCACATGCCACACATTTTTAGTTGGAGAGGTCGTAACAGAAGGGCAGGATGCAAACCAACCAAATAAATGTGATGGTTTTAAAAATAAAAGAATGTTCATATAACTGCTTTTGATGATCACAGTTTTCTGGACATGGCTATCCCAAGGCAAATATATTTGGAAACTGTCCTATTAATTCTGCTCAAGCAGCCTGGTTGCCTAAGCAGGTTGAGAGTTTTTCCTTTTACTCTTCTCAGTTTATTTCTCCTTAAAGGCCTGCAGGTTGTCTATTAAAAAAAAAAAGTATTATCTACCTTGCATTTTCATTGTAATTCATTTCATTTCAATTTCATATAATTGCATCCAGACAGTTGAGTGTTCTCTTAAAACTATGTTTTAATTTTTTAAAAAATACATAATCATAGTTCTGTTTCTCTCTCTGTCTTATTTTTTTATTTTTATTTTTTTTTTGAGACAGAGTCTCACTCTGTTGCCCAGGCTGGAGTACAGTGGCGCGATCTCAGCTCACTGCAACCTCCGCCTCCCAGGTTTACGCCATTCTCCTGCCTCAGCATCCCAAGTAGCTGGGACTACAGGCACCCGTCACTACTCCTGGCTAATTTTTTATATTTTTAGTAGAGACGGGGTTTCACCGTGTTAGCCAGGATGGTCTCGATCTCCTGACCTCGTGATCTGCCTGCCTCAGCCTCCCAAAGTGCTGGGATTACAGGCATGGGCCGCCGCACCCGGCCTTTTTTTTCTTTTTTTTTTTAAGAGACAGGATCTTGTCATATTCCCCAGGCTAAACCTGAGCTCCTGGACTCAAGTGATCCTCCCACCTCAGCCCTCTAAGTAGCTGGGACTGTAGGCATGTGCCACTGCGCCCAGCTTTAGTTCTCTGACTTTTGGCTCATTACTAAAACTAGTAGTAAAATTCCCATACTAAGAATTTCTACTGAGGAAAGGAGAAAAATCACACTATTCACCTGAAAAAATAATTTTTTTCTCTCAAAATGTATATACAGATCCACTAATTATGTGCAACTGGCAAGTAAAAGATGAGAGTTCACATTTACTCTACTAACTTCAATAGGTACTACCTTTGTAGAGACCCGAGGCCTGAACTGATTCGGCAGTTTTCTACAGAGAAGGCAATCACCTACAGAGGCAGAGTATGAATCAAATTATCTTTAGAATTTGGTGGAATTTGGCTGAATTCCTTAGATCCCTTTTTAGCTCACTTCCCCACACTGATGCTAAGATACCAGTTAGGCCTGGACCAACAACGATGATTTAGATCAATTCTAAACCAGAAACAATATGCTGATTAATTTTTAAGAGATCTGTTAGGTACCAGGTAATATAAATTCCCAATGTCTATGGTATAGAATCAAAAATTAGAAGAACGTGATACATAATAGAATATTGACCACTAGCATCAGTTGGTACCTTGGGAGATAAAAATTGAACTGGGCTATCAAGGATATTTAGAATAAAAGGATAAAGAGAGTGTAAGGTATTTGTGTAAAGCATCTAGCTGTAAGTTGCACAAACCTAAGATTTGGCTTAAATAAGCTGGTTTCGTTTCATTTCGTTTTGTTTCATTTCTTTTTCCTTTCCCTTTCCTTCCCTTTCCCTTTCACTCCCTTCCCCTTCCGCTTCCCTTTCCTTTCCCTTTCCTTCCCTTCCCCTTCCACTTCCCCTTCCCCTTCTGCTTCCCTTTCCCTTTCCCTTACCCTTTCCCTTACCCTTTCCCTTACTCTTTCCCTTTCCTTTTCCTTCCCTTTCCTTTCCCTTTCCCTTCCCTTCCCCTTACCCTTTCCATTTCCCTTCCCTTTTCTTCCCTTCTCTTTCCTTTCCCTTTCCCTTTCCCTTTCCCTTTCCTTTCCTTTTTCAGAGTCTCAATCTGTCACCCAGGTTGGAGTGCAGTGGTGTGATCTTGGCTCACTGCAACCTCTGCCTCCTGGGTTCGAGTGAGTCTGCTGAGTAGCTGGGACTGTAGGCACCCATCAGCATGCCCAGCTAAGTTTTGTATTTTTAGTAGAGACTGGGTTTCCCATGTTGGCCAGGCTGCTCTTGAACTCCTGGCCTTAAGAGGTCCGCCCTCGGCCTCCCAAGGTGCTGGGATTACATCATGCCTGGCCATCAGTTGTTTTTTGTTGTTTGTTTTAGTATATTGAGAAGTCCACAGAAAAGAATCACAGTGATGAAGTCCACAGAAAAGAATCACAGTGATGAGCCAGTTGCTGTGTTGAGTCAACAACTTAAGAGTGGCTAAGGCCAAGCAGCAGCTGCTTGATGCAGCACTCCATCATGTGCTAAATTGGAATTGAGCAAAGTGTCTGGGAAGAGACAGTACAGAGAGGATTCATGTTGAAAAGAGAAATAAATATTTATTTATTGCATGGGATGCAGCCAGATGATTTAGGTCATTAATGAATTAAGGAAGTAATTTTAAACTATCAAACATAAGAATAACATAGTGAAGACTCTATTAAGAGATTATTAATCTGGCTGAGAATTGTATGTAGAAAAAAATGAAGAGAGAAGACGAGCTAGGATCGATACTTTGAAACAATCTCAAGATGAGGTGATTCAAAGCTTGGAATGGGAAGAAAGGAAAAATTTCCAAAGAAATTCCAAAGGAAAAATCTATAGCATTTGGCAGCTGATGATTTACAAAGGAGAGAGAAGGAAAAACTGATTCCATGATTTTGAGACCAGAACACTGAGAGACTAGTACTGCCATTCAAAGAAATGGATAAAATGGGAGGGACAGTGTGAGATTTATGCATCTTGAATTAGAGATGGCATTGGTGGATATTTTTGTGTATCTCTTCTAACAGAATACCACCAAGTAATTCTTGACTGCTGAATTTCCTTTTCTTTCCATTTTGTTAGATACTACCAGCCCCCTTGCAAGTTAGTGTCCCTTTCCGTCTGTTGTATTGCCTTAGACTTCTTCTCATTCACCACCTTGATGCTTTTACAAGATACAAAGCTTATGGAGATAGGCATGGGGCAGCAAGAAATATAGAGTGGGGATCTGCAGAGAAAAGAAAGACGAGCCCTCTTTCTTTGCTTGTTTTCCCTAGTTTTTTTTTTTTTTTTTTTTTTTTTTTTTTTTTGCTTTGTTTTGCCTTGGGCATGATTGGGATTACTGAGATTGTTCCTCTTGTCTATATTGTTGCAGTAGTATTTTAACTGGTCACACTAATTTATTATTTTTCCATCTTAATTCCTACAATTCACCCTGCATACTGCTGCCAAGATGAGTCATCCTTACATACTGCTTTTGTTATATCATTATCCTTCTCAAGAGCCAGCAGTAGATTTTCAGTGTCTATCAGATGAAATCCAAATGCTTTAGCCTGGCATCAAAGGCCCAGGACAGTCTGTCCCCATATTACCTTTTCAACTCAATTCTAACCAAACTGTTCTACTAACAGTTCCTTGAATCTATATTCATTAGTTCATTTAAAAATACTCATTCACTGATTCTCCTTTATGCCGAAAGCTGGAGGTACCAACATTGAATAAGGTACCCACGATTTGTACTTTTCTGTAGCCTCTAAGTGGAAGAGATGGAAGGAAACAAAAAAAAAATTAATAATCCAAACAAAACAATTGCAGATTATGACAATTTGGGAGAAAGAAATAAATATGGTCCCTTGATGAAATATGATGGTGGGAGTCAGGGGTAGAGAAGACCTTTTTGATTGGATAGTGAGAGGATAACAGTTAAACCAAGATCTGAAGGATGAGAAGAATCAACTGTGAAGAGCCAAAGGGGCAGAAGATTCCAAGCAGAGTGAGCAACAAGAGAGCAGAAGCTCTGAGGCCAGAAAGAATGTGTTAGTTTTAGGATTTGTCAGAAGACCAGTAAGGCTAGAGTAGGATCCAGTAGCGACAGGTGGGAATGATACGAGATCAGGTCAGCAAGGTAAATAAGGGCCACATCAGACAGGGAATTGTAGGCTGCAGTGAAGAGTTGTGATTTATCAATATAGTGGGAAAGTGCTGAGGAGTTTGAGGTGTGAAGAGACTTGATCTGATGTACGTGTAAAGAGATCACTCTGACTCTTTTTGCACATGTGGTGTCCATGTCTTGTATTGCCTACCCTCTTCTCTCCAGGCTATCTCCTACCCATCCTTTAAGATCCAGCTGAAATCCTACCACTTCCGCAAAACTTTTGCTTTACTTCTCTGGACCACTAGAATACTTCTGTAGGTCCTAGAATAAATAGTCTTTCCTCCACTAAACATCCTTAATGTAACCACCTCTCATTTATGGCTTTATCTCACACCACTCAAAGATAATTACCTTGAAGGTGTTGTATTTTTTTTATTTATCTGTGTGTCATCTCTTCATCCCATGCCTAAAGAAATGCTCTGATACTTAATTTTTAATATATACTTGATGTTGGGGAATTTTTGCTTTTTTATGATTCACATAAAATAGCTGTTCTATAGCTGTATCTTGCCTCCCTCATTTCCTCTGATTGGCCTTACTTCCCTCTTATTTCTTGAAGTCATTAGTGTATCCATTTTTAACTCTTCCCAAACCATTAGATTTTCTCCCACTTAGCAGAGCCTCTTCTCAACTCTCTACTGTAAGGTAGAAATAGATTTCTTAAGTGGAAAAAATAAGGTTAATGGTAGAGCTGCCTTTATGTACTTGGAATGTTATTACTTTGCCAATAATGCTTATTGTGTTGATGATTTATTGGCAGTTGCATGGGTAATTTTTCCATGAATAGTTTGTCTTTATTTTATTTGATTTACTAATTAATTATTTAGTTTATAGGAACCTTCACAAGACCCCAGAGGTTTAGATTCAGTCAGCTTGCATTGAACTCTCTAGAATAGTTACTTCCTTGACCCAAAGGAACCAGTTGCTGAGCCCCCTGTACCTAAGTGACCTTCAGAATCTTGTTAGCTTTCAGTGAGATCACATTCACTCTTTCTGCCTTGTGGCAAAAATCTGTTTCTACTCAAACAGATGGTTTAGCTTTCAACAAATAAAAACTAGAGATCAGCATCTATTTAAGCCAACAGAGTTCGTTTGAGCCTCCCACTAACTCTCCAAAGTCTGTGTGTTTTTTTATTTTTTAATACTAAACTCCTCATAATGGATTTATCTTTGTGCGGGGAAATCAAGAACCTTGCACTTTGTCAGAAGATGAGCCACTTCACATAATCGCAAGTTTCTATGTTTTAGAAGAATTGCTTAGTAAGCACAGGTTCAACTTCTCTGCGTTCTCTCTTTTGCAATTACACCAACTGGAAACACTGGGGATCATAACTTTCTGTGAAGTGTTATATAGGTGTGTCAGCACTTACATGATACTTTCTTTGTTATTTAAGACATCTGCAAGCTGAGGATGGCCAGTGTCATTTCACAGATGTACATGCCAAAGCCATGGTAGTTTTCATTCACATTAGGAAATATTCCTTCTCTTGAGCTTTTGCAAATAAAAGAGAGTTCCAAGAAATCCATATTTTTAAAAGAATCTAGAATGTTGACATTGAAAATATAAATGCAGATTGTTAGTTATATGTTCCTGTGTTGAGAAAGCATTCTTGCTTTGGGTATCTTGAGTGCCTTTGAACTCAACCAAGTATTCATAGAGATATTTGCCTGTATATGTATTATTAATTTTACAGAAACAAATGTCTGTCTTAAATATAATATTTAGATTAAATAATGAGACAAATGTAAACTGCACAATAGTTTATTGCTAGGAAAGGAATTGCCAGGAAAGCCATATAAGCAGTTTCTTTGAAGATACCTAGGACCTATCTCTTTTTTTCGCTCTAACTATTATATAGGACAGAACCTTGTGGGAAATGTGATCTACTTGGCATCATGGATTAGGACAAAGAAAGATGCATTAATATTCCTGTATTCATGCCATAAAGTATCATGGATTAGGACAAAGAAAGATGCATTAATATTCCTGTATTCATGCCATAAAATATCATGGTTAAAAAGGCTTTAGTACAAAGTTATCCATGGTAACTGCCTTCCAGGGATTGGATTCCTTTCTGCAACATGTTGCTCCGTGGCCAACCAGTTTAGATATAATCACCTCCATTTATAGAGACTGCCTGCTTTAAATAGCTCTGGCAATTTGTAAATTGTTCCTTTTCTGTCTCTTAAGTCCACAGGATTATATATAAATATAGTATTTCTTCCACGTGACAAACCTTCAGTTGTGTGTATACTATATACCCTCTGAGTCTTCACATCCCAAGATCTTCCAGTTTTTGGAAGCTATTCTTTTTTTTTTTTTTTCCCAGAAACATGTATACTTTATTGAATGCCATTGTAGAAAAGTGTGTGAGGATAAAGGACTGACAGAGGACTCAGCTCTGGGGGCAGGACCAGGAATGGAAGGTAGAGCACGTGGGATACAGGTTATAGGCAGAGCTCCTGGCCTGAATAATGTCTCCTGATCTATTGATGAGCTTGGTAGATCAATACCGGGATGACAATGAGTGGAATGGTCATGAGGATGCCCAAAATCAGGGCCCAGATGTTCAGGCACTTGGCGGTGGAGGCATAGGCCTGGGCCCCAGTCAGGTCGCCAACCATCTTCCTGTCCCTAGACTTCACGGAGTAGGCAAATGCTATGAAGCCCAGGCAGCAGGGGTTCATGAAGAGGGTGTTGAACAGGGACCAGACGACATGGTCGGGCACAGAGGTCTCGCTGCGGATGTGGATCACGGTGGATGTCGGGGGAGTAAGGTTGTGGGGCGCCCCCAGCACAGCTACCTCGTGCTCTTCCTTGAGCATCTCATAGCTGGGGGGCTGGCCGCTGTTGACAGGAGAGAAGACGGTTTGGACCGTGTGGTTCATGGTGTCCTGCGAAGGCCAGCAGTGGTTGGGTTAGTGGGATCTGGAAGCTATTCTTATGACCTGGGTTCATGGTGCCTCGATTCTGGTGATTCTCTTCTGAATGGACTCTGGTTTTTCCACATCTCTTAAAGAGGACCGATGAATGCTGAGCATAGTGGAGTATCTCCTAATTCTATATAGTGTATTTCTATTGGTGAAACCAAGGTGTTTTTTTCTAGTTACATCATACATTGTACCTTCTGTCAAATATAGTCTTTAGCTTTTTCATGTATGTTACTACCAAGCCTTTTTATTTTATTTGCTGATTTGGATTTTTGACCTGAAGTTTAGGACTATGTTTTTATCCTGAATAGATACAGTTTTTCATTAAGTCCCTTACTCAATAAACATTCAGAGAAGGCTTCCCTAAGTCCATGGAATAGGTTAGGATCCCTTCCCCACTTTTTGTACCCAGAATACTCTGAACTCTCTTATTTTTGTAACATTCATCTTACTTGTAATCAGTAGTTATCATCTAACATCCCTGCTAAATTGGAGGCTCCTTAAGGTTAGGACCTTGTTTATTCAATATTCTTTGTAATTCCTACTGCCTGAGAAGAGTAAGTGCCTAATATATGGTAGCTGCTCAAAAATGTTTGCTGAATTGAATATATGAAGTATCTATATAAGCCAGGCACTATCCATTGTATCCAAGAAAAAATGTAATTAATTAAATTAACACACAGTGAAATTTGAACTGAATCTTCAATACTGGCCAAGTGAATGAGGCATTCTGAGCATAGGGAACAGTATAAGTAGGGATATCAGAGAAAGAAAAGTACTTAGTCCATTTGGGGAATTAAAGTTGGACTAAAGTGCACATGGATCAAGGTACAGATGAAGCTGTAGAGGCAAGCAGAAGCCAGTTCATCATGGCCTTGTAGGACATGATACAGAGTTTGACCTAAGCCTCTGAGCAGTGGGGAACTATTAAAATATTTTGAGCAGGGAAGAGGCATAAACAGAGTTACATTTCAAAAGATTTCCCTAGCAGCAACATAAAAGATAGATTGCAGGGGACGATGCTTTTGTAGGGACAATAGTTAGAAAGTTATCATCTAGGCAATAGATGATGGGTACTTCATATTTAAAAAAGGATTCTTTATGTATATTATCTATTGTGTGTAACAAGTTACTCCAAAACCTAGCAATTGAAGGAAAACAAACATCTCAGACAGTTTCTGAGGGTCAGGAATCTAGGCACAGCTTAGCAGGGTGATTCTGCTTCCAGATCTCTCTTGAGGTTGGAGTCAACTTGTTGGCTGAGGCTGAAGACTTGACTGGGTCTCAGGGATGTGCCTCCATGTTCACTCATGCAGCAGGTGGCCTCTTTCTGGGGCTGCTCACCACATGGCTTCCCCAAAGCAACTGCTCCATAAGAGTGAGAAAGCAAGTGAGTAAGAGCACTCCCAAGATGGAAGCCACTGACTTTTAAACTTAATCTTGGAAGTATCATACCATCACTTCTGCTGCATGCTGTTGGTTACTTAGACCAACCCTGGTACATTGTAGGAGTGGGATGTACAAGGGTATGAATACCAGGAAGTGGGGATCATTTGGGGGCATCCTAGAGGCTGCCTTCCATGCTGCTTGTCACAGAATGTAAAGAGTAAGTCTACAAGTCCCTAATATTTTATAGAGATAAGAGGACAGAACACTCCACATAGAAACTATCCTATTACATAGAGCAGGTAAGTAAAGTCATTTGCTTGACTGAAAGGTAAGAGAGTTAAGACCACCATTATAAATGTCAAGTAATGGTTACTTTGCAGTCATTGCTTAGTTTTATACTATAAATTATGATAATTTGGTTACATGTTTGTTTTTTTTAGTATAATGTAATTGCTGTTCAGCTTTATATTCAGCCCCATAGCACTATGCCAAGTAATGTACAGGTTTCAAAAGAAGACTAAAATGTAATACATGCCTTCAGAGAGTTAATAATTTTACTGGAAAGCAGGGCATACATAGATCATAGAGAATCTTAGACCCAGGAGAAAACTTAGGGGAGTTTAACACAACAGCCTCATGAAACAGCTAAGAAAACAGGTCGAGGGAGGTGAATGACTGATCCAGCCCAGCTACTGACAGAGCTGAGACCAGATCTCAGACCTTTAGATCTGTAGGCAAGCATTTTATTTAAATATAAAATGTAATTTGTTTACAATACCAAGAACATTCTTTTTAAAATATAATATAAAAAACATTTATAGGGACAGGGTCTCACTGTGTTGCCCAGGCTGGTCTCAAACTCCTGGGCTCAAGCAATCCTCCTGCCTCAGCCTCTTAAAGTGCTGGGATTACAAACGTGAGCCACCACACTAGGCCAAGAACATTCTCTGAGGACTTAAATCATTTTTCTGTTTGAAAGCAGAATGACTTAGTATTTGATATGGGGAAAGGCAAGACATAAATGTGTTAGAAGACATTTCTGTCTTCTCTTGGAAGATCAACTCATCCTGTCACTGATTACTGTGTGACTTTGAGCTAAATTATAACACATTAATAAATACAGAAGAAAATAATGAGCAATGCCACATCGCTTGCATTTTTTAAAGCAAGGACCACCCTAATTGACAGTGAGATCTTTATATTAATTTTCCCATTTAAAATAGATAATATTCAGTGTCCAATGAAGAAAGAATTATGGGGTAAATTATGAGATAGTAATAGGAATACTATTACTACTAATGGTAAAAAATGTCTGAACTATACTGTTGGAATAGTAAGAGTAGAAATAAGTAAAATTAAGTATTTACAAGGGTTAAAGTATTTTGGAGTTTTGTTTCCTTTTTGAAAAACAAAATGCTTTTTAAATGTTCATTGCCTATATTACTAAATAGTTTTAAGTTGTACATTCAGGTTCAGCTTCCCTTTTTTGAGTACCCACCATTTATGTTAAGTCTATTACTGGGTTCTTTAACAGACATAATTGCATTTGGTCCTCATAAAGCCTCTGTGAGATAAACATTTTCCCCATTTTACAGCTGAGATGACTGAGAAATTAAGAGAACCACAACTGAACTTTCTGCATGGTCCTTTGAGGTCATTTTTCTGAAAAGCAAGTGCTAACTTTTAGTAGTGTCTTCAGCCTTTCCCTCAAGCAACAGCATATGACTAAGTCAAGACAGCAGAACTAAATATGAGTTTATGTTACCATAATTTCAGACTAATGGCTACTGTTTTGTGTTCTGGTCATCTATTACATAAATATTTAATATTGAGCACATAATTTGGCTTGATGGCAGCAAAAAGATGTCGATCCTGGAGTTTCCATGATAAACCAGAAAGACTTTTTTTCCCCCCACTGGTATGTTGAAATATGGATAAATAAATTAGGAGATGGTAAGCTATAGCTTTCTAGTCATCTTAAGTTTACCTAATTAAAGCACTTTAAAATAAATTCATTCCATCCAAATTTAGCAACCATCTATTGCAAAGTTTGCTTACTTTTTCCATGGCATTTAAATATACAGAAGCCTTTAAAAAAAAAAAAAAAAAGCATTTTTTAGTAGGTAAATGTCAGTCACTTTCTTAAACTAGCCTGTCCTAGACCAACAGACCAGTTCTACTTTCAAAACAAAACATACCATTTAATAGCAAAAATAAACAGTCTGTCTTCTCACTAATGAATTTACTGTCTACATTTCTATAGATGTGGCTGTGTGTTTTCCCAGGAAAACTGGCTTGAACTCAAACTAAGATAGCTACTAAGATCCATTTAGACAAAGTGGGCTATAAACATGAGAAATCTCCCACCCCCTATTCTGTGTTTGGTTAGTTTTGCTGCTCTCATACATTCTAGCAATGTGCCATTCTGTTCTCCCTTTTACTCCAGGGAGCCTCATTTGGCATATAGTTAGGCATACGCATACACCTTTGAAAACAGTCAGTGCAATTCCACAGTTATTAAGAACCTGATGGGTGCTAGGCATTGCCTTATGAACCAAGAGGTACAAATATGAAAACTATATAAAAGTTCCTGCCCCAGATAAACTACAATATAGAAGAACATTTGTTAGCTACTTTATATGTGCTGTGTATCAATCAGTTTTCTTAGTTTCAGATGACAGAAACTAACTCTTGGTAACTTAAGTAGAATTTCTAGGAGGGCCAACGAATCTAACTTGGAGGTATGGTAAACAAAAACAAAGTCCTAAATTACACCACAGAGCTGGACATAGACCATAGCTTGCATCAGTGATATCACTGATCTTGAACTGTATTTCCAGAACCAAAACCATGGCTGGCCCTTGCAACTAGATACCACTCCTTCTAGGGCCACCCTTCTTTCCAGAAGAGTCTTCTTTGCATTCTGGAGCTGGTGCATCTGTGTGGCAGAGCCTAGGCCATATGCCCGTACCCTAGTTACAAGGAAGTCTGGGAAATAAATTATCTGGTACTTTATACACTTAACTAGTGGGAGGTCAGCTCTGTCTCACAAGATTGGAGCTTCTGTAAACCTAGGTATGCAGTCAAGCACTAAGTGGCCCAAAACTTGTATCAGCAGCATTTTGAATAATCAGAGAAGATTCAACACAGGAGATGGGAACCAGGAAACAACAACCAAAAAAGAAATATGGTGAGTTTGGCCTTAATATCACAAAAAGATGAAAAAACAATGTGTTCCTAAACCAGTGTACAAACCCACAGTTAGTGAAAGGCTAGGTGATAGCTTATATTCTCAGAAGTTATAAAGTCCTAAAGAATGTAGCCTCTACTTGAGACCCATTTTGTCTGTGCAGGTACAGGCAACATCATCTCTTTCTGTAAAGGGTCAGTATGATGTTTGGGAAAGCAACCTACATTTGGAGTCAAAGCCTTTTGTTCTTACCCTGCGCAGCCCTTAACCAGACGTGTGACCTGTAAGCAAGGAGTTCAGTTAGTATCCTCGTCTATAAAATGAGAAGGTTGAGGTAGGTGATCTTTAAAGTTCCCTCTTGGCTCTAAAAATCTATACTTTGTACATGATAGGCCAGTGACAACTAATGTTTTTACTCAAGTTGATTGTATGTTTTAGAAGGCAAATAAATTATGAGCTTATTTTTTGATGACAGTACATTTTCATAAACCCAAAAGAATTAAATCTCCACCTCCCACTTAGTTTAGTTGTTTTGGGTTTTTAAAAACAGTTTTATTTTTCCACACAGTAGAGTTTAAGCAGTCAAGTTGCAGCAGGGGAAATACTCATTGAATTTGTCATCATTATTTTTGGCTTCTATCTTTATGAGAGCCATTTTAGTTTTCTAGTTTCAATGATCTATGTGTTAGATTTTAAGCTACAGCGTATTTTAACATTTGAGCATTAAATTGCATTTGTCATAATGAATTAGAATCTTATGTTTCTTTCAAAAATAGCTTTATCTTAATATGAAATGCAAGATTCTTCACATTTATTATAAAGAGAATTTTTGAGACATTCTGTATCCAATGGTCAGTTACTGTTTTGATTCAGTGATGGAAAATGGTAGCAAATTGTACATTTAAAGTAAACGGAAGAAATAACTTTATGCAGAGATAGAGATTGAAGTAGCCATTTGGAGATGAGAATTTTATCTCCATGCCTTCAAGAATGACCATATGTAAACCAGGTCAGAAAAATAAAAATTACACCATATTTATTTTAATAGGACTATCTTAGAATACAAGACATAACACAAGAGAATTTATTTCTGGAATTACCTGAAGGAATTTATTATACAAACTGCCCCATCTAAAACATATTCCTATAATGTAGGCTCCAATAACAGGTTCCTAGAATTTTTTTTTTTTTTTTTTTTTTTTTTTGAGACATAATTTCACTCTGTCATCCAGCCTGGAGTGCAGTGGTCTGGTCTTGGCTCACTGCAACCTTCGCCTCCCAGGTTCAATCCCTCCTGAATAGCTGGGATTACAGGTGCACGCCACCATGCCTGGCTAATTTTTGTATTAGTACAGATGGGAGTTTCACCATGTTGGCCAGGCTGGTCTCAAACTCCTGACCTCAAGTGATCCATTCACCTCAGCCTCCCAAAGTGTTGGGATTACAGGCGTGAGCCACAGTACCTGGCCAGTTCCAAGAAATTCTAATGTTTGTTCTGTTTTTAAGGAGAAAAATTATTAAACAACTTACCTCTAAACTATGGTCCTTTACTGATAAACACTACTGTTAAAAAATTCTTATAGTTAACATAATCTGATATTGTTACTTAAGTATTTGAGGAAATAGAGAAAAACTAGCTAACATCCCTTATGACTGTGTGTTTTTATATATTAAATATCAGTATCGAATTGCCTTCTACTGTCTTTTTCAGACTAAATAATATACACTTAAACCTTGCAAGCCTTATCCTTTTTTATACTTCTTTTTTCTGGAACAGCTTTATTGAGTTATAATTCATATACCATACATTTCACCCATTTAAAATCTATAACTCAGTGATTTTTAGTACAATTTTAGAACATATCACCCCAAAAGAAACCCATGCCCATTAGCGTTGGGTTCACTACTCCTCATTCACCCCTTTCCCCACCCCAGTAATGCTGAGCATCTTTTTATGTGTTACTGGCCACTTATATATCTTCTTTGGAGAACTGTCTGTTCAAAACATTTGCCCATTTTTATTGGATAATTTATCTTTTTATTGAATTATAAAAATTGTATCTTCTAGGTACAAGTCACTTATGAAATATATGACTTGCAAATATTTTTACTCATTCTGTGGGTTTGTCTTTTCACTTTGTTGAGCAAACCTTATCTTGAGCAAACCTTATTCTTAACTCTGGTTAAATCTTGGTTTTCTGAACATTCTGCTAAATTTTCTAAAGGTCTCCAGTTGTGGAGTAACCTAAAATGAATACTTTATTTTTTGAAAGTGGAACTAAACTCTAATTTAAGTCTATAATAGAAAATAGTAATTGCTATAGGAACTAACATTTTTTTTTGGTTGTTTACCCTATGCCAAGCATTGTGCTGAGTGCTTTGCAACGCTAAAATATAGGGTTATTATTCCTGTTATATAGATGAAGAAACAGAGGCTTGAAGAAGTTAAGTAAGTTGCACAAAATCAAAACGTGCTAATAAATGGTCAATTGGAATGACAATGCAGGTTATCTTTTTTACTAACTTTCACATTTTATATGGGATGTTTGTATTCCACTATTGTACTTTTTAAGACAATATTATTTTACAGCCTCATTTTCCACCCACTACAATCCCTAGATTTTTTCAGGCATATTGGAACCTAATCATTCACTTCTGTTTCTGTAAAACTGGAATTTCTTGGTTTCTGAACCAGGGAATTTGATTGATTTCTATAACCTTTCTATTTTTTGACCGTCCCTTCCAAATTGGCCCTTTTTAAACAAATTATAACAATTTTCAAAGCTAAAAAAATTATAAAGGTAAACTTGCTATTAAAATGATTAAATGTATATTGCAGATCATTTTAAATGTCTTTTTGATTAGCCACTGTTAAGAATTTAGCTGATCTACTTCATTAAAACGTTATATTAGCTCAATGAATAATTATATATTGCTATGTAACGAATTACCCCAAAACGTTAATGGCTTAAAGCAGCATTTTTTATTTCACGGTTTCTTTGGTTTAGGAATCCAAGAGTTTAGCAATGTGGTTCTGCTCTGGGTCTCTCATGAGGTTGAAGTCAGGCTGTTGGCTGGTGCTGTGGTCTCATTTTTGGGTAGGATCTATGTGCAAGCTCACTCGTAAGGTTGTTGGGAGGATTCAGTTCCTTGTGAGCTTTCGGACTGAGACCTGCAATTCCGCACTGGCTGTTGGCCAGAGTTCTCCCTCAGTTCCTTGCCATATGTGCCTCTCTATGAGACAGCACATGACATGTCCTCTGGCTTCTGTCGCAATAGCAACACAAGAGAGTGTCCAAGATGGAAGCCATAGTATCTTTGTAACCTAATCTCAGAGTTGATATATCATCACTTTTACCATGTTCTACTCATTAGAAGCAAACTATTATATTCAGCTCACTCTCTATAGAAGGGAAATACCAAGGGTATGAACACCAAGATATGGGGCTTACTGAGGACTATCTTAGAGGCTGCCTATCACACTCAGTGAATCTATTGTTTAATCATGGAGAATGCAAAAGTCATGGTGTTTTTATATAGAACATTGATATATAAAATTCCATCCTGCAAACAAGTGATAATTTTATCTGAAGATATATAAAGAAGTCTCCATCCTAAAATATGTGTATGTGTATATGTATTATTTTTAAAGCATCTTTAGTCTGCATATTCATTTGCTACTTATTAATCCATTTTATCAAGAGATAGCATTAAAGTTGTAAGACACAATTAGAATAGAAAATTTTATGTGTAACTTTATGTTTTCCCCTTGACTTATAAAGATTGCTGTTGAATTTTAGTATTGGAAAACTTTGGCCAATGTAAAGATGATTTTAATTTAAACATGTACAACATACAAAAGAATATTTTTTCTTCTTAAATCATACTTTAGAATTCAACCCTAATGTAACAAAATAAGAGATCCTGAATGGACTTTAATTCATTTGTTCAGCAAGGCTTATTGAGTTATTCTTCCAACTCATCATGAGTTACACTCATAATAAAAGTCTGCACTCCTAATTTTGGTCTCCCATAGCTCAATGGATCTCTATCTATCTTTCCAATTTCATTTCCTATTGCCATCTCCCTTAACCTTCCACTCCAGCACAGTTTTTCTTGGTCTTCCCCATGTTGACGCTCCTGCATGCCTCAGGGCTTTTCCATCTTTCTAAAAACCTCTTACCCAGATGGTTACATGGCTCACTTCACTTCATTTACTTCTCTGCTCCAGCATCACTACCATAAAGAAGCATCCCACCACCACTCTTCACAATACAGCAGGGACCATCAAAAAGCAAGAGACACAATAAAAATGATAGTTGAAAAGATTAATCTCATGACAGTGTACAAGATAACTTGTATGTAAACAGAGGCTGGATTAGACATGGATGATCAGGGGCCACAATTAGGAACTTCCACATTCATTCAGGTGTGAATTGATAATGATCTGGTTATGATCATTATCTGGTTGGGCATGAGTAAAGCTACATAAACGTACTCCCAAAACCAGATCTTCCCTCGGATTTGTAATGCTGGTAGGTTGTTGCCACCTTCCTCCAGCCTCCTCTAACAGAAGAGCCATTTCAGAACCAAAACTTTTTAAAGAAAAGTTTGAAAAAAAATAAGAAGCACCAAAGAAGTACCAGGAAATGCTTAGGTTTTAGGACTAGAAACCACGATGCAGTAGGGGCTCTGCAAGAGGAAGGAGTGAGTGCTTCAAAGTGACATAGCAGCTGTGTGCTATTGTGCCTGAGACTCCTTCCAGTCCTAGATACTTCCTAGTGGTGTTGGCAAAGCTTCTGTTGGCTATACCACGTTCTTTCCCAATGCCCTTTTAAAGAAAGTGTATGGCCAACTCCCTCTGTGTAAAGTCCCGTAATTCTCAGAATCCTGGGTTCAACTAAGTTTCTTCCATAGTAGATACCATTTGAGTGTTTCTGCTTCTTCTAAACTCCCTTCTAATTGTTTTTCCTCTTGTTTTTAAGCTAGTGATTTTTTCCCCCTGTATTTTACACATGCTTATGGAAAGAACAGATATGTTTTCATGGCACTTAGCATGTTATAAATGCATTGTTTTCCATGGAGTAAGATCATTCTACCACTGAGAGCATTAAATCCATGTTCCTAAGGTAACCCATGTTTTCCTAGAAACAGGGGAAGAGTCATGACCAACTTTCACATTCTCTGCTTTGTTCTAGGGGCATCACCCATTGTGATAACCACTCCCAAGAAGTTTCCTCCCCAAAACAGAATTACTTCTCTCCCTACCCTTGATTCAAGTGACCTTTCATTATAGATAATCTGGTTTTATAGAGAAATCTAGTAGGTACTGCACTCAGTTGTAAAGAAAGACAGATGCAAATGGGTTTCAGTAATTGGTACAACATTGTCACAAAGCTCTTTAGATTAGCAAGTACTTATAAACTAGGTGGAATAATTTTTTATTCCGTTTGTTAATAAGAATGCCCTAATCCTCTTTACACACTTGAAAATATCCAGGGAGTGCAGAGAGAGACAGACAGAGAGTTAGACTTGTATATAATCATGGACTTTTGAGATAGGTAGGTATAGATGTTCCTGTAAACTAAGTGTTTGTAGCTCCCCAAAATTTATATGTTGAAATCCCTACCATACTGTGATATGGAGCCTTTGGTAGGTGATTAGGTCATGAGGACAGAGCCCTCATGCATGGGGGTGCTCTTATAAAATAGACCCTGGAGAGCTTCCTCACGCCTTCTGCCGTTTGAAGACACAGTAAGAAGATGAATATCTGTGAACCAGGAAGCGGACCCTCACCAGACATTAAATCTGCCAGTGCTTTGATCTAGTTTTTCCCAGCCTCCAGACTGTGAGGAATAAATTTCTGGTTTTTATAAGCCATCCTGTGTATACAGTTTGTCACAGCAACCTGAACAGACAGAGACAAGTGTAATCCCATCTCTTCCTTAGCTGTATTATTAGGTCGGTGCAAAAGTAATTGCTGTTGTGCCATTTTAATGGCACTTTTCTCTGTTGTAATTTTCTCATATGAGATTGTAGGAAATAATGTTTTAATGCTTTAAATTTCCTTTATAAATGTTAGAAATTTATTTCTATTACTGCTCCAGAATCTGTGCTTTTCAATTATTGGTTCTAATTCAGTATTTTTAGGGCTCAGAGAAAAAGCCTTAATGCCATCCTCACGTGGTAGGCTACCAGGTCTTTGAAGATGGCCATTTTGTATGGCACATCTTCTCCACATCTGCTCGCAGAAATACAGTTTCTTCATCTGCTCCCTTATGGTCTAGGTTCGAAGCAACCCAGAATGGAACGCAACACTACTACTTGTGTGTTAATTAGCAGGTGGAGAATGGAACTATCACCTTTTTTGTTGTGTTCTTAACACAACTTTAGTTGGCATGAATTTGAGGAAGAGTTATATTTCACCTTTGACTTGTCAAACTTACACTTGACTAAAACCTACAGATGTTTTTCTTTTTTAATTTTTTTAATTTTTAATTTTTGTGGGTACATGGTAGATGTATATATTTATGGGATACGTGACATGTTTTGATACAGGTGTGCAACATGAAATAATTACATCATGAAGAATGGGGTATCAATCCCTTCAAGGATTTATCCATTGAGTTGCAAACAATCCAATTATTATACTCTTTAAGTTACTTTAAAATGTTACAGATGTTTTTCAAACATGTCTCTGTTCTACCCTATCTCTCTCATCATATATTTGTATGGGATTTTACATTTTGACATATTAAATTTCATCTTGTTGGAGTGTGCTCATTTTCTTCTTACCTATCAAGCTGTTTTGGGACCCTAATTATGACAGTAAGTGACTTGGCTGTGCACTTAATCAGCGTGTGTTTAATATCCACACTCAAATTTTTATAAATATTTAACAGGAAGGAAAATGTATACCTCCAAACCCGCTCAATCCCTGAACTCCACATGTAACCAACTGCCTGTTAAATATCTTCACCCATGATTCCTGTCAGTTCACACTTAAAAACTGATTTCCACCCTCAACCTTCTCCTGTAGTCTTCTCTTCCTGGTCACAGTAAAGCATATCCATCCTTCACTTTGCACAGCCAAAAACTTTCCTTGCAGTCATCCTTGACCCCTTTTGTTTCCTCCCACATCCCGTATCTAATCCCTCAGCAAACTCTACTGGCTCTACTCTAAAATGCGTCCTGAGTCATACCTCTCTTACTTCTTACCTTCTTACACTACCACTTTGGACCAAACCATCAGAAATAGATTCCTAACATTTTCTGTATTTACCCTTGCATTCTTTAGTCTTTCTAAAACATTGATGTTAGAGTGATCCTGTTAAGACTTAAATCATGTCACTCCTACTAAAAATACAAAAATTGGCCAGGTGTGGTGAGGCACGCCTTTAGTCAGTCCCAGCTACTCGGGATGCTGAGGTGGGAGAATCACGTGAACCCGGGAGGCGGAGGTTGCATTAAGCAGAGATTGTGTCACTGCACTCCAGCCTGGGCAACAGAGTGAGACTCCCTCTCAATTAAAAAAAAAAAAAAAAATCACTTTAATGCCTTTTATCTCTGGTTACTTCAGCACCATAATTACCATAAATAATTCATCTCTGTTGGAATACTTGTATCCTGTTAAAATTCATATGTTGAAATCTCTTCACTAATGTAATGATATGAAAATCAACCTTTTGGGGGGTTATTAGATCATGAAGGCAGAGCCCTCACGAATAGAATTACTGCTCTTATAAGAAGACAAAGGACTTTGCAGGGACATGGATGAAGCTGGAAACCATCATTCTCTGCAAACTAACACAGGAACAGAAAACCAAACACTGCATGTTCTCACTCATAAGTGAGAGTTGAAGAATGAGAACACATGGACACAGGGAGGGGAACATCACACATCGGGGCCTGTCGAGGGGTGGGGGACAAGGTGAGGGAGAGCATTAGGAGAAATACCTAATGTAGATGACAGGTTGATGGGTGCAGCAAACCACCATGGCACATGTGTACCTAGGTAACAAACCTGCACGTTCTGCACATGTATCCCAGAACTTAAAGTATAATAAAAATAAAAAAATAATATCACTCCTCTGTTGAAAACTTACCAGTAGCTTTCCATCTCACTCAGAGTCAAAGCTAAAGCCCTGACAATTGCCTGCACAACTCTACATGGTTCTGCCTCCCTTTCCCACACATGTACACAAACACACTTGCTTTTCTGACCTCATTTTCTAGCCTTCTACCCTTGCTTCCTCCTCTGCATGCACAGAGTCCTCTTTGCTGTCCCCTGAACATGCCAGGCACACTCCCACCTCAGGGCCTTTGCATCTACTGTTCACCTGCCTGGAGTGCACTTTCTTCATCCCATTCCCTGTCTGTGAATCTTTCACATGAAACCTTCTGCTCTCATTTTTGTTTAAGGTATTATATGAGACTCTGTGCTACTAATAGAAATTACAGGGCTCTTTTGGCTAGCGTCAAGTATAGATTTGCCTTTTGGACTCACATAACTGAATATGTTAGAATTACATCTAAAGAAATAATTGCCTATAAATGGAGTATTGTGTGTGAAGAGTTAAGAGTCCTCCCCCATCTCCTTTCCTACTAAATGTTAGTGATTTTCATAGTATCAGAGATATCCCTTTGAATATCAGAGAAACATAAAAGCATAAAGATTTTCAAGGAAATGGTCATATTTTTCAGATGAGAAAAGTTCACGAAAGATTTTACCCATTGGTGCCAAAAATGTAAGGCAGGCAAGCAGTTAGTAGAAGAAAGTTGTCACACTGTAACAAATATATATTTTTTAAGTTGTAGGCACTGATTTCCAAATGAGTTCCGTAAACCACCACTGTTTCCATTTGTAGTGCAGCAATAGGTTGTGATACTAACCTTAAAGATCTCAAGTTTAACAGCTTATTATGAGGAAAGCTGCCATTCCTTTAAGAAGGTGAGTTTCGATTATCTTTTTAAAGAGGGAATTACTGCTTTATAAAAATGTAACTACTTCACTGTATTTCAGAAGTCTTGCTTTTTAGTAAAACTTTTCGTGGCAGTGGATTTGATAGTAATAGTGCTCACTTTTAAAAAATTCTCTAAATTTTAGTTTCCCCTCCAGTCACCAGCTCACTTTTCTGGGACCCTATTTAGCACAACTCCTTGAAAGACTCATCTAGACTTGCTGTTCCCTCCTTCTGTCCTGCTGTTCTCTCTTTAACCCACTCCAAATAGGCTTTCATCTCATCACTCCACTGAAACTACTTACCAAAGTTTCCATCACCGTCATGCTATTATTATCTTCTCCATCCTCATCTTATTCCCAGCAACATTTGACATCACCTTGGAACACTTTATTTACTTGATTTCTACTGAGACCACTTGTCTAGTTTTGTTTTTCATCTTATTTCATTAGCTGCTGCTTCTCAGTCTCATTTGACTCTGTCTCTTCTTCCAAACCCTATACATTGAAATATCCCAAGGCCTAGACCCTCTAGTCTTTTGCCTAGGTGATCTTTTTTTTTTTTTTTTAATTATTATTATACTTTAAGTTCTTGGGTACATGTGTGCAACGTGCAGGTTTGTTACATATGTATACATGTGCCGTGTTGGTTTGCTGCACCCATTAACTCGTCATTTACATTAGGTGGTCTTATTCAATCACATGGTATATAAATTACAATATAGTTTAGGCTACTATGACAGAGGCCCCAGAATGCAGGTGCCTAAACAAGATGAAAATTGATTTCTTTTTCCTGTAAAAGTGTGGGAGGTAAGACTGATAGGATAGCTTGTTAGTACTGGAGACCCATGCTCTTTCTTTCCTGCACTCTGCTGTTCTCAACATGCTGCCTCCATCTCCTGGTCCCAGGTGGCTACTCCAGCCCCTGCATCCTGTCGGTATTCTAACCAGCAGGAAGAAGAAAATAGGAAGAGAAGAACATATCCCTTCCCTTTAGGACTCAGAGGTTTCATGTTTCATCTGCTTGGCCAGAACTGAGTCACATGGTGATAACTTGTTGAAGACAATTTAGCAAACGTAGTCTTTAGGTAGGTAGCTATGGCTTCCAGCTAAAATGGAGCAGTCCTTTTGCTAGAGGAAAAAGAGAGTGATGGAGTTTGGAGGACAGGGAGCAGTTTCTGCCACACATGGCTTTAAATATTATCTGTGAGCTAATGTCTCCCAGATTTGTAGCTATTTCCTGAGTTCAGGACTCTTTCCTCAGCTGCCTCCCTAACATTCTCGAACACCTGCATGTTCAAAATTGAACTCTTCACTTTTCTTCCCAAACTCCTACCCATCTTAGGTCTCCCAGGTGCTCATGCCAGAAACTTAGAACAATCTTGATTCCTCGCCTTCTCTTTCATCCACCTCTGATCCATCTGCCAATCCTATTAACTCTAGCTTCAAAATGGATTCCAAGTCCAACCACTTCTCTTCAGATCTATCTTCCACATTACCACCAGTGACTTATTTTAATAAAATACATATCCCATCCTGTTTCTCACTTCCTTAAAACCTTCCTCTGTCTCCTCATTGCCTTTGGGATAAATTCTAAACTCTGTGTGAACCACCTCTTTCTATCTCTCCAGCCTCATTTTCCCACTTTCCACTCATATTTTGTATTTCAGTACTACCTGGCACAACATACCTCATGACTTGATGTATTTACTAATGCTTATCACTCTCTAGAATTTCCGCCACCTCAGACCTGGCTGAAGAATCCTTTAGTCTCAAGTGTCACCTCCTTCAGGTTTTTTTTTTTTTTTTGAGACGGAGTCCCTCTGTTGCCCAGGCTAGAGTGCAGTGGCACAATCTTGGCTCACTGCAACCTCTGCCTCCGGGTTCAAGCAATTCTTCTGCCTCAGCCTCCCGAGTAGCTGGGAGTGCAGGCGTGTGCCACCATGCTCAGCTAATTTTTGTGTATTTTTTAGTAAAGACGGGCTTTCACCATGTTGGCCAGGATGGCCTTGATCTCTTGACCTTGTGATCTGCCCTCCTTGGCCTCCCAAAGTGCTGGGATTACAGGCATGAGCCACCGTGCCTGGCCAGAAAATCTTCTTTGTCACCTCTCCACATCCCCAGGCTAAGGAGGCACCTTCCTCTTTATTCTCGTTGAACGATACACATACCTGTATCACACCTATCCTGGATGATGTCAGTTTACATAGCTGCCTCTTTTCCTAGATGGCAAGCGCCTTGGTCGGGGGCAAGGTCTTACTCATCTCTCAGTGCCCAACACATAATAGCTGCTAAGTAAATATTTATGTAATTGAATCATATTGATCGTAGGAACAAACTCCCATTAGGAGAGCATCACCTCTGCCTTACATATCTGAGAAAAGGCCTTGTTTATTGTACCTATCAACTGAATCTGCTGTGCTATATATAAATTGGGTATTTTTAGTCCCTGCTTAAAAAATAAAGGTTAAATTCAACATATTCATTGCTCTGTTAGGATTACACAATGCCTGATAGTGCAAAAATATGGGTGTTGACTGAACTTTACAGTTGTCTGGGGTTTGTGAGGCCCAGCTGTAGTCTAGGTAGCTTTGTGTAGTGTAAAAATAACAAGTCACTGTTGGTCTGTGGAAGAAGTTGTGTGGACTTAGACTTGCCTTCTCTGCTTTAAAATCTTGGTTTTTAAAAAATCCCAAGAAAGGTAGGTTCTTTTAAGAAAGTTTATGGCCTGCATTTGCTATCATAAACCAACCCAGTTTTCCCAGTTTTCAGTTCTTTAGCCGGGCTCCCTTAGAGAAGAGTGGTGACCCATATGAACTGCATGGCGGTTCTATTGTTTTTAGTCAGGAGGAGCCCCAGGGTTTTTAGTAAGAAGCGCAGAAAGAAGGGATTGTCAAGGATTCTGGTGAGAAGTGCTGTTGTAAGAAGCAGGTTAGGATAACTTGTCTTAAAAATGAAAAAGGGATGAGAAACTTGCCAAATTTTTAGTGCTTTCTTAGCACTAAATGATGACTTAAAGAAAGTTTAGTACTTGCCAAATTTTCCCCTTTGGAACCGTTCCCACTGTGTGATAGAGATCTGCCGCTACGAGCTTGTCATCATTCTCATCCATTGTCTTCTTTGTCTTCTTCGGTCATGTCCTCCTCCTCTTCCTCTTCTTTATCTTTTTTTTTTTTTTTTTTTTCCACTAAGTCATAGAACTGAAATGACTCTGGGTAATGCTTTCAAAATAAAGCTACGTTGTTTCCAATACAACAGCTTTCTCTGGGTTCTTTCACTTCCTCCTTAATGTAAGTCTTAGTCACACTTGTATTAACAGTAGAAACACTCTGCAGTATCTCATTTCATACATCGGTGTTACAAGCATTAACTCCTCAGCCCTCACACCACCACAGGAAAACAGCAGCCATTGGTAACCCCCATCCATTGGGGAGATGAAGAAAATGAGCAAACTATGAAGAATGCAGTTTATTTCTTCTCCATAAGACTGTGAGGCAGTGGAAGGTAAGGGCTAGACCCCAGGATGGCTGATTCCTTGGGCTCTTTCCTGTGATCCAGAATGCAGTGACACCTTTCAGTTCTTGCTGTATTCAGAGGTGTGTGTGCATGTGATAGGGACAGTACTTGACATTATTAACTCTTGCAGCCACCCTATGGGTTAGGTATTAACATCCCCATGTTATAGATGAAGTCTGTAATTCCAAAGCCTGATGTCTCTCCACTGTGCCACACACACTGACTCCACACAATAACAATTACTCCCATTTTATATCACTTGACATCTTGAAAGTCCTTCACAAACGTCGTCATATTTAATCCTTAAGAACTTTGGAAATATGAGTGATTATCACATACTTTGAAATAAGCAAGTCACTAATCAAAGTGATCTTATTAAAATTTAAGTCCGTTCATGATGCGACTGCTCAAACCTTCCAACTGTGTCACATCTATCTAGGATAAAGGCCCAAATCTGTGTGACCTGTGATATGATTTGGCTATGTCCCCAGCCAAAACATCATTGTTTTTTTTTTGAGACAGAGCCTCACTCTGTCGCCCAGGCTGGAGTGCCATGACACGATCTCAGGTCACTGCAACCTCCGCCTCCAGGGTTCAAGCGATTCTCCAGCCTCAGTCTCCCAAGTAGCTGGGATTACAGGCACGCACCATGGCACCCAGCTAATTTTTGTATTTTTAATAGAGGTGGGGTTTCACCATGTTGGCCATGCTGGTCACGATTTCCTGACCTCATGATCCGCCCGCTTCGGCCTCCCAAAGTGCTGGAATTACAGGCATGAGCCATCGCGCCCAGCCCCAAGACCTCATCTTCAATTATAATTCCCACATGTCAAGGTTGGGACCAAGGTGGAGGTAACTGGATCATGGGGGCGGTTTCCCCCATGCAGTTCTCAGGATAGTGAGTCTCACGAGACCTGATGGTTTTATAAGCGTCTGACATTTCTCCTGCTTGTACTCACTCAGTCCTGCCCCCTTGTGAAAAGGGTGCCTGCTTCTGCTTTGCCTTCTGCCATGATTCTATGTTTCCTGAGGCCTCCCCAGCAATGTGGAACTTTGAGTCAATTAAACATCTTTCCTTTATAAATGACCCAGTCTCAGGTATTTCTTCATAACCGTGTGAGAACGGACTAATACAACCTGTAAGGTCCGCTGGTTTCTTCTCCAGCCTCATTGCCTCCTACTCCTCCCTTGATTCTCTCTGCTTCAGTCACACTGGTCCTCTTACTATTCCTCAGATACTCAGGGGACGCTCCTGCCTCAGGGCCTCTATACCTGCTGTTTCCCTTATCTGTAATGCCCTCTCCCCAGACACCTGCTTGACTAGCTCCCTCAGTTCTGCCAGGTCTTGAACAAAAAATCACCTTTTCACACACACAAAAAAGCCATCTTGCTGGTCAGGACTTCCCAGACCACTCTTTCCAAAATTCCAGTCTAGCCCTAACATTTCATATCCACCTTCCATGCTTTAGTTTTATCCTTAGTCTTTATCATTTTCAAACATACTGTATATTTACTTACTTCTCTTGCTTACTGTCTGCTCACTAGAATGTGAATGCTGGGAGGGTAGGGCTTTCATCTGTTTTGTTGTTCACTTCTCCACTCCAGCACCTGTAACATGCTAGGCACATAGCAGGCACTCAGTAAATATTTGATGAATGAAAACAGATTAGAAAATAGAAAGTCAAAGAAGCTAAGTGAGTTTCCCCAAAATGATATGGTGTAGTAGCATCAGAGCTAAAACCAAGACTGGTCTTCTGATCCACATGCAGTTTGGAGCCCAGTTAGGCCAGAATCAGAAAAAGTAAGTAATGTTCTGAAATAAAACTCAGCTAAATAAGGTACTTTTATGTAATTTACACTTTTAAAATAATTTTTTCATCAGTTACTATATCATAGAGGATGAAGAGCAGTCCTTCCCTTGGACTGTCTCCAAGCAGAGGAATAATGAGAATAAGTTACAGAACTTAAAATAAACCCAGGTGTTTCTGGACCTCAGATTCTTAATGTCCATAATGAAGGGACTATGTCATTTCAGAGCTCTTCACAGCTCTAATCTTGAATCCATCTCATGGATGAATGAAATGCCTGGTTTTCTTTGTAATTTGTTCAGTTCTATGCATACAAGGTATGCAGTTTGTTCTGTAGATAAACTACACATGAGTATTTCTGTAACTCTCCTTTTATCATCATTACCATCTGTTTGATTCTTTCCCCTACATTTGTGCAAAACATAGGCTTGTCATCTCACTGTGTTATATTGCAGGATCAGCAAGCATGTCGAGGATCTGATCTCATGCAGCCTCTGCTGCAAGGAAGCACTCACCACTGCCTCCTCAGAGTTATCCAGTGGGCAAATAAACCGGAAGGCAGGACCACACAAGGCCGGGGAACTAAATAAGCAATAATGGTGTCTGGGGATCAGGAAAGGAAGTGTTTGTACAACATGGCCTAGCACTCTTTGCCACTCTGAATTAAATCTGCATGTGATAATCAGACCTAAAAGAAGTGCACCAATAAGTCAGGCCACTGGTTATCCAGCTCTGTACAAGTTTTGGTAAAGAAGGTTAAATGCAGTGTTTGGCATTGTATCTCAGGCTGGTTCATTTCTTCGTTAAAAATTCCCTCTGTAAAGAGTAAAATACAGTTATCTTGAGGTGATGTCCATATCCTTAAGAATAGGAGGCACCGCCCCAAGCTCCTTTACACATACTAGCTCTTAAATACACAACTTGAATAAGATTTATAATTCTCATTTCTATTATATGCTGCACATGGCTTATGATAAAGTGAACCTGCAAATGATGGGAAGATAGAACAAGTCTGCAGAAGTAAGAACGGCAAGTTAATTACAGAAGTTGGGATCCTATCAGTAATTTAAACCAAAGCATTTATTTGAAAACAAAATAAAACGAAACACCAATGGCCTCAGTCACCTTCTTCTTATTCCATTCCCATTTGCTCCAGAAGGATTTATTTCTCCTTACCCTTAAGCACTTTTATATATCTGCACTTGGGTTAAAGGCAGTTCTATTAATTTCTTTGTTTGGACAGAAATTTCCTTAATTTACTATAATCATTACTGCTGTCACTATGCCAGTCCGGTATGTTTGGACTTCACAGATAAGTCTTGCAGTTTCCAAAAGACCATCCCATCCTTACTGTGTTTATTCTTGAATGACTTTTCACTGTGAGATACTATAATTATCTTTTACAATATAACTACAAATGGGATCCTAATAACAAGTTTACTGTTTGTTAATTTGTGTTAGTTATAGGCATACTGTTATATTTTCCTGTAATGTTTCATATCTGGTCTTGTGAACTGTTACTAGTATTTTTCTTCCATATGTATTTTACCTACCAACTTGATTGTAAACTGCTTAAAGATAGAAACTGTGTTGTATAAGCATTTCACGCATGCTAGCTCAATGAATGATCACAAATAATTGGGAATTTGGTTAGACATCTCATCTGAACAGTCCCTGCCCCAATACTACCCTGGAACATTCATCCCTTGGCCACTTGCTTTGATGAGCACATGTCTGTGTCTCCCACTTAAGTACTTACATAAGATGCTACTGAGTACCTGACTTCAGACCTACAGAGTCTGTTTTTTTGTTGGTTTATTTGTTTTTTGAGACAGGGTCTCAGTCTGTCACCCAGGCTGGAGTGCAGTGGCTAGACCTCAGCTTTCTGCAGCCTCAATCTCCCAGGCTCAGGTGTTAGCCTCCTGAGTAGCTGGGACTACAGACACAAACCATCATGCCCAGCGAATTTTTGCATTTTTCGTAGAGACAGGATTACTCCATGTTGCCCTGGTTGCTGTCGAACTCCTGGGCTCAAGCAATCTGCCTGCTTTGGCCTCCCAAAGTGCTGGGATTACAGGCGTGAGCCACTAGACCTGGCCCTTGCAGAGTCTTTATCAAACAGGAGTGAATATTAGGAGGAGACTGGGGAAGAATTCTCTTTGATTTTAACCCTGGTGTTAACACTCCAGCGATACAACTATGGATCCTCCAGGAAGACTATGTTTTTGCTGTATCAGTGCCACCTATTAGGAATTGTTCCATAAGAGAGCATGAGAAACTCTCTGGAGTTCAAAAAGTCAAAATGACATCCTTGCTAAAAAATCTCTTTATGGTTTGAGTTCCATAGTTACAACCAGGAATCTCTGGGAATTTGGTCTCCAAGCTATTCTCAGAGCATGTGTTGCATACATTCTGCAAGGCCCTTGGGGGATGGAGCAGGCCTAGTTTTCGGTTTTCAGCAGTGTTTGTTATCTTCACAGTCAAATGGAACACTGGAATGTGATATTTACTCAATTTTGCCCATTTTTCATTCAGTATTTATAATTTTTAATGTGGCAGGTCTTCTAAAAACCAACAAAAAATCTCTAATTTTGTGAATTTAGTTCCTAAAACAAATGAGAGCAAGAGACTTCTCACCCCTGAACTCCATCCCTGGCTGTTATCCTTCACTCTGTATTCTTATTCTTTCCTAAGTAAATAAGATACAACATTTATTGATCAGAGCATTTTATGGTTAATTCACTTTTCAATTTTCTAAAATACCATTTGGTTTCTTACCTACAGAGCTATAATACCAGAATTCACTCAGTATATGTGTAAGAATTACTGCTCCCATTTTCTGAAAGAAATAGAAATAGGACTAAGAGCAGTGATTTCCTTGAGTTAAAGAAAAATGATTCATGACACTGTTGAAGACAATAGAGAGGACTTTATTCAAGGGAGGCTATGTTAACAATACAAGGATTACTGCAGTGGAGTCTTGCAGTGTGGGAGAGAGATTGGACTGGAGTCTGACTCCGACAAGGACAAGTAGGGATTTATAGCCAAGGAGCAGGGTGTGGGGGTCAGTAGATGGAAAATTACTAAGTGGAAACGTCAAAGGTAAGGGAGATTCTTGCTAGACCGACTCAGCAGAATTCTTGCTGAAGGCAGGCCAGGGTGATTAGATGTCGAGGGTAATCAGATACCAAGGGTGGAGGATTTTTGTTAAACTTTAGCCGGCTTCTTGCTCAAACTGCATTCTGTAAGGACCGAGAGGGAAGCCCAAGGTCAGGCCCATTTGAGCAGGGGGCTTAGGGAAGTCTGATTAGAGTTAGTTTAAGGAGAGTCTTTGTCACCTGCTAAAAAGAAGAATTCGTTTTTATGGCTTAGAATAATAGTGTAATCATAGCAAGAGATGACTTGTCTATATCCATTTTATAATAATTCAGAAATCTTGATAATTTCTTTAAAAAAGAAGCATTTATCAGAGTCATAAATGTTGCTATTTATATGCTTAAGTAGTAGTATATCAGAATTAACAGAATGGAACAATTATTTAATGTGCAGGATAGTATATTCCAAATTATTTCATATTATGGAAATCAAAAATATTCCATAGTCCTTAAGCCATGTCTTTTTTTTTTTTGAGGCAGAGTTTTGCTCTTCTTGCCCAGGCTGGAGTGCAATTGCATGATCTCGGCTCACTATGACCTCTGCCTCCCGGGTTCAAGCGATTCTCCTGCCTCAGCCTCCCAAGTAGCTGTGATTATAGGCGTGCACCACCACATCTGGCTAATTTTGTATTTTTAGTAGAGATGGGGGCTTCGCCATGTTGGTCAGGCTGGTCTTGAACTCCTGACATCAAGTGATCCACCCCCCTCAGCCTCCCAAAGTACCTTAAGCCATTCCTTTTGAGACTCTGAAGAAAGGGTATGTTCCTAATGTTTTTGGTTTGGATTATCAGTTCATGGCAGAGCAGTGCCTTAATTGTACTTGGTCGTGACCCCTACTAGCTGTTCAATCATGAATCCTCCAGTACTTTTTATCTGAATAATATGGAGATCCTTTCTTCGTACTTTGTTAGACAACTTTTCTAGATCGGTTTCCAATAGTAGCAAAAGAGAAAATCCTTTAACCCATCTTTTCCAGAATTAATCTTTTCTGGTCACTTCATTTGCAGGAGTAAAGTGAATATTGAAAATACCGAAGTGAGCTTCAGTCATTTATAAGAATTGTTTAAAGAAGGCAGTCATCAATTACTTTTTTCCCATGATTGTATTGCTGATAGTAGTATCTGTATTAGTCTTTTAAGCAAGATTTTAAAGAATCCGGTTGTCCCCACCTTTATTTTCAAAAGATAAACTTAAAATTTATGTTTTTAAAAATTTTTTTAAAGTAAAATTTTAAATGACTCAACAGGCGATTAGATTCCGTCTAAGGATGAGATTGAATTCGCGATCTCAGGTTCTCAACATATATTTGGCCTTACCTATTGTTAATGAAACTTGCCAGCATGTAGGGCTGCATGTTGCAGAACTTAAATGGAACAATAAAACTATTTATAAATCCAGACACTTTTATGAAGATGTTTCCTTGGTTTCACTTATGTAGGCCTACAAAATGATCAGTTGTAAGGAACTGAAGGAAGTAAACACTTGAATGTACTCAAACGTCTAGGCTTTGCTGAACATTATATGATTAAAAAGCAGCCAAGTTCAATGCAGACTGAGAACTGCTGACAGTGGAGAAAATGAGACCCAGCATGGCAAATAATGTTTCATACATTGACTTGTAAGCCTGATCTCCACCCTGTATTCAACCCTACTCTCACCCTGTTTTGGAGGGGAAAGGAATTATCTAGTTAAAAACTGAATCTATGGGACAACCTGTCTCTCCTGAGGCAGCTGACTTATGCTAATTCTTGCTTAGCTCAGTTTCTTGAGTTTAGCAGAGGAGATCACTGTCACCCACACCCTCTTTAAATCAGCCTCCTATGGGACCATTTCTTCACAACAAAGGCCTCATTCATTCATTTATTCCAAAACATATTTATTGAGTGCCTTCTTTGTGTCAAGGACTAGGGATTCAGTGGTGAATAAACAGATAAAAATGCCTGCCCATCAGGAACTGATATTCTAGTGTGATTACTGCTAGGAGTATGTCTAAGTTGAATTGAGGCACAGAAGTAGATGTGTCTGAGAGGCCTCACGAGTTTGGTAATGGGGGTGTCCAACCTGTTTCTTTGTCCTCCAACAGGCTTTATTACCTGTGTGGGTATGGTAGTAAGTCTGTTTTGTGTTCCTTTAAAGGAATACCTGAGGCTGGGTAATATATAAAGAAAAGAGGTTTATTTAGCTCACAGTTCTGCAGGCTGTACAAGAAGCTTAGTGCCAGCATCTGTTTCTGGTGAGGGCCTCAGGCTGCCTCTATTCATGGCCAGAAGGTGAAGGGGAGCCTGTGTGTACAGAAATCACATGATAAGAGAAGCAGCAAGAGAAAGAGGAAAGATACCCGACTTTTTTTAACAACCAGCTCCCATGGGACTAATAAATCAAGAACTCGCTCACCCCTGAGGGAGGACATTAACCTCTTCATGAGAGATCAGTCCCATGACCCAAATACCTCCCCTTAAGCCCCACCTCCAACATTAGAGATCAAATTTCAGCATGAGATTTGGAGGGACAAATATCCAGATCATAGCAGGAAGAGACACTCTCTCCTATGAAAACACAAATTTGAAGAACAGTTGTCTTCAATGTTATACAGACTGCTTTCTGACTGCATATAAGAGAATTCTGTTTATAATTTGATCTAAAATTATAATGTCATGTCAGATCTCAATCATTTTAACTTAAGGCAGTTATTTTAGCCTTTGAATACATTTTTCCCCTGAATATTCGTAGTGTTGTGTGACAACTATCGAAAATATTTTAAGATTCCATTTTATCAGTAAAACGTGTGCCAGACTTTTTAATAGGCAGAGAGTAATTTGGTAGTATCAGTCCTCTTATCCTTTAAAGTCCCTTCATGCTCTAGAATTTGAATTCAGTGATTCCTTGTAGAAGGTGAGCCTGCCCAACACAATGGGCAGAGATATTGCAGAGAATGCCATTTTGATACTCTGAGAAGAACATGTAATTCCCATCCCTTGATTTTAAATGCAATTAAAGAGCCATAGTTTTTCAGAAGAAAGAGTACTCTTTGGCCTAACGGGTAGTAATTGCAGAGGTTTGGTCCTTAATCTGTCTTCAGGGTAGTTATTTCGTGGTTACTAGATGTTATAGGGACGTGCTTCTGAACATTGGTTTAGTTTTTATGGGTCTTGAATTTCAGATTGTGACATAAAACAGTTTTCTAGTACGTGGTACCAGTGATTTAATTATTAGAAGCCAGAAAGTAATAGGCCATTCCTCATGTTGGCTGACGACCCCAGGCTAAACCTCCAAGCTGTGTTTAGGACAGTAAATCAGGTTCCAGGGCTAGTTCACTCAGCCTTCAAAATGATTTTTTACCCCAACCCGGTCTTCTCATGGGCCCCTTTGTACACATACCTGAAGTTCACTTGTTTTCTGTTTTTGAGGCACTAATTGTAACTATGTAATCAGATGTCAGTTTGGTAGTCTAGAAACTCAATTTGAAGAAAATGAATAATAATTTTGTTAGTCATATTCTTTTTAATGGTGTTTCAGGAAGTATTTGAGATCGATGAAAGAGTACTCTTTTATGTGATCTAACGAAGAAGCCTCCCACAGTTGTGGGCAGCATTTTTTGAAAAGAGTAGCCAGGTCCAGTGAAAAGCAAATCTAGTACCATTAGTCTTTGAACTTTAATGGAATTAGCCAGATTTCCTGAAATAGTCCTAGAAGACTATCAAAAGCCCTAGGGGAGCTAAACTTGATTGAAAATATTATAGGAACTTGATCATATATAGCTTAGACCTCTGTAGCGTAGGCTGCTAAATTTCCCAGGGGAGAAATGTCATCGGGTCACCTTTAAAGAGTCATTGTTGATGGTTATGAATTCAAAAGATAAGCTTGAGGTTGAAGAGAAGTGACTGTGTTTTAGGGACAAAGTCTTAACAAAGTATTGTCTAAATTTGTATTTGAGGATATTAGAAATCCAGAAAACCACCATTTCTGGAACTATTCTGGGATGGCACTTTCTCAAGTTGGAGCCCAAGAATGGTTGAATTCCCAGAAAGCAAAGGATTTCTTGATGACTTGACTAGCAAGTATTAGAGGACAGCCTTCTCAGTACTGAAGGTTGTGTTCTATATTTTCATCATCTGCTGGGTGCCAGGCACTGTGCTAGCTTTGGGTATGTAGTGGTGAACAAAACAGATGTTCTCCCTGAATTTATGGAGTGGATAATCTAGTGGGGGTGACACACATTATTAAATAGGCCAATAAGCCAAAGTTTAATTACACTTTGTAACAGACACTATGAAGGAAAAGAGCAGATATGATTTGGGGGTGCTACTAGAGTTTTGGTCATAAGAGAAGACCTAAGGAAATGCATTTACTTGATGGTTTACCAGTATTTTAGATGTAATTTCTGCTTTCACAGAACTTTAGTAAGCTACACAAGGGAAAAAAACTCATCTTCTGTAATTCCTCCCAGTTTCTTAAGCCACTCAGCAAATGTTGACTACGGTTTAGTGGATCCATTTTGTGGTGTCCATTTTCCTTTAGGCAATCCTCCCTCTGTCTAATTTGGATTCAAAATCTAAATCTTTATGAGTCTGTAACAGTACCTGGCCATTACCAGTCTATAATCAGTGCTCATATAATTGTTGAATGAATTAGTGAAGGTTACAAATTGAGTGTGGTTTCTCAGTTAGAAGTGCTCTCCCAATTATCTGATGGAACCACAAACCTTCTCTTTTCCCATTATACCCCTCCTTCTTAACACAAGTGTTCCCAGCATTCTCTCCCCAAGAGTGATACCCTATGGCCCCAGGGTTCCATCTATCTCTTTTCTACAGATAACTCCCAAACCTACAGGTTCTAGCCCTGTTTTCTCTGCAGAGTATCAGTCCTCACCCCAATTTCTTACTGCTTGCCAGTCCTCTCCACTAAAATGTCCTCCTGGAAACTCAGACCTGTGTGTGCAACTCTTCTCCCTTTGCCTCCTTGGGTCTTTAGAGGTCACCTTCTCAGAGAGTCCTCCCCTGGTCCCCGCACTTAAAACTGCAAGCTACTCTCCACACTCACTCCCTAATCACTTTCCATGCTTTTTTTCCCCCATAACACTTATTCATCATTCTCTACACTTAACTGATTTTCTTTATTTTCTATATCCACCCTCTCACCCTCTTTTTTTATAAGAATTAAGCTCCATGAGGACAGGATTTTTTTTTCTGTTTTGTTCACTACTGTGTCCCCCAGTGCCTGTCATGTGGTAGGAATTCACTAAATGTTTGTTGAATTAATGAATATTTAATGTTCAGGCATTATATATATACATAGATATAATATATCATAATGCTTCTATTGCATTAGGAGACAGTGAACAAGTCAGATGCTTACACTGATCTGCACTGTCACTGTGAATGTAACAAATATGGACTGATCCAGGTGTTCTTGATGGTGACCCGGATATCAAGAGCGTCTTTGACCATAGGTGATGTGATTTTCTGGAATGATACGCAATTCTTGATTGAATTCAGACAAAAACAATACTCCCAGAAAAGTGGAGTGTTGGTGAGAATGGATTCTGAAGCCATACTGCTTAGGTTCGAATCTCTCCGGCCGTTTGCCAACTGAGAGGCTAGTCACATGATGTCTCCATGTTTCATTTCCTTATCTACAAAATAGGAATAATAATAATTCTTCCTCATTTAGGAGCTTGTTACAAGAATTAGATGAGCAGTGTTTAGCACACAGAAACAGTAAGTGTTTCTTAAGTAAATTATTATTCAGTAGTTTCATTCCTGGAAATTTAGGGTATATTAAACCCATGTAAAAGTACTTTATATTTAATTGTAAAACAGTGAGCTTCTAGACTAATTTAGTAATAATCAAATTTCTTTTTAACCTGCATGAATTATATGAGATACAGAACAGTTGTCATATGGGACTATCCCTGTGTGTCACAGAACAGCCAGCAGCCCTGGCCCCTGCTCACTAAATTTTAGTAATACCCTTCAATCATCATGACCACTTAGAGTGCCCTGGAAGGTTGGTGGTTTTTACATACACTGTTCTAGTGAGGCCCATACATTTGTTCTGTGACATCATTATAGATCATCTAACTAGACAAGCTCTCCTTATCTGAATCCTCATTGCCCAGTGTCCACAATACCCTTATCACAGTGAGCAAATTCTGCTCTGTCACAGTCAAACGCGTGCTCTCTCTTTTTTCCCCTCCCTGCCTTTGGACACTTCCCATCCTACATCTCTCCTGTCAGAGGAACTGTTTTTAATTTATTTCAGCAAAAGGAATACATAGTGGTGGCTAGAAGCTCTTTGCCCCATGCATGTGTTTTCCCTTAAGCCTCCAGAAAGATTCTTCAGTTTGAAAGCACTTACCCCATCTGCAGTTTGACTGTTACTCACTCAGCGTTCTTCCCACTTATGAGTGAGGGGCTCTAGTTTTACCACCCTCCCCTACCAGCTTCAATTTCACCCCACCTCAATTTTTGCCAGCCACTTCTTAAGGGAACCAAACCTCATTTCTAAAGGTATTTTAACATTATTCAATTAAATGGAACATTTATAAACTGGTTATAAGGGAAAAGATCAATACTAGAGTTCCCATGGAAGGTTTCTAAGAAGAAGTGGGCCTCAGAGAATTAACAGAATTGAACTAAGTAGAAAACTAGACTGGGCAGAAAAGAGCAGGAAAGGAGGGGGTTTGTTTGTTTGCCAAGCAGAGGAAAAAAATACTAACAGAAATGCAGTGCATGGTGTGTAGGGATGGTCAAAACCAGGACTCAGATTGAAAATTAGAGGTAAGAATGGCTGGCTGGGTGCGGTGGCTCACACCTGTAATCCTAGCACTTTGGGAGGCCAAGGTGGGTGGATCACGAGGTCAGGAGATCGAGACCATCCTGGCTAACATGGTGAAACCCCATCTCTACTAAAAATACAAAACATTAGCCAGACATGGTGGTGTGCGCCTGTAGTCCCAGCTACTCGGGAAGCTGAGGCAGGAGAATGGCGTGAACCCGGGAGGCGGAGCTTGCAGTGAGCCGAAATCGTGCCACTGCGCTCCAGCCTGGGAGACAATGAGACTCCGTCTCAAAAAAAAAAAAAAAAAAAAGAATGGCATAGTAGAGTTAACTTAGGGAAGTTCTTAGAAACCACAGTAAAAACATGGCATTCTGCCATTTCCTTGTTCATTGTATTCCCACCTCCCTTGTTTTTCCTTTCTTTCTTTCTTTCTTTCTTTCTTTTTTTTTTTTTTGAAGGTGTCTGTCATGGTCCATGTGTGAGTGGATATTTATTTACCTTCCATGCCCCACACATGCGTATCCCACACCCCAGGGGATTCAGGCACATATTCAGCAGCACTACCTGTCACCAGCGTACTTTACACAGAGAAAGCTACCTCTTTTTAGGATTAGTGTTTGATTCTGAATAGAAATCTCATTATTTATGCTTCTTTGCAAAGTACTGGTGAAGTCTTACCACTTTTTAATATTAAACTTTGTGTAAAATTTTTAGATATTTAATTGTTTATGGTCAAGGTTCTGGCTTGTGTGTTAGTCATCTCCCAGCTAACAGTCTCTTGGCAGGCCATGCTTAATTCAGTTATTGCATGTTAACAGGTTGTTTGAAATTCCACATTGCCTAGAGTTTTTCCACCTCCAATGTCCAGACACTTTTTCTGGCTTCTCCAACCCTTCTGGGCATTCAGAATCATAGTTTACCGCTCATGTTTGAAGCCATTTAGCTCTTTCCTTTTTATTTGCCTGATTAATTTTGAATTTGAATTAATCATATTTTATACCCTTTTCCTGACTCAGTTCAGTGTTTACCTCATTCTTGTTTACTCAGAAAGCCCAGAACATAAGATTTGAACCATTTGTGCAGTGCCCAAATGTGTGCTGATGGAAGAGTGAACCTTTAATGTTTTCACTCCAGTACTATTCCATTTGGTTCTATTTTTCCTAAATAAGTCATGGTCTTTTTTCATTAAGTATACATTTACAAAAATGGTTCATCAGTTTTTGCACATCACTCAGCTCTCACAACTCCCTGATCTAATGTTGACCATGTTCTGTTTTGTCATAAAACCCATGATTTTACTGCTTTCTCTTTACTAGAGCCCTGCCTATTAGCAGTGAAGACCTGGTCCTTAATGAAAGGGTGTGGTCCATCCTCAGTGTTTCACATCCCTGCCTGTGTTTTCCTTCAGGAGACCTTCCTTTCCTTCCCATCTAAACCAGAGTCTTCTCTGTTTCTGCAGTTAAAACTTGATCTGATAATTTTTATTCACACTGACGGGCAAATTGTAGGCAATGATTGAAGGTGCCTTTCTTCCCAGGGGTGGCCGGAACTCAAAGCCTTAAAGTAAAGGGTAGCAGGAGCTTCATCTGCCACAACTAAGAGGAGTTTCGGGGGCTCTCTGCTGCTCCTGGGTGCATACTGTATAAACAGATGCCCAGCCACCCAGGGGAGGGACCTGCGAAGACCATGAGTTACCACAAGCTGGTGGCCGTCCTTTAATTTTGTTAAAATTGTGTCCTCCTTTCATTAAAATCATTAAAGCCTCATCAGTAATGATGAGATTGCCTGACTAACTGTCCAAGGGTGTTAGTACTAAGCCACCCAAAGAACCTTTTTATAATGTCTCATAGAGTAGACCAGAGAATGCTGCTGTGACTCCTTTATCCTTTATAGAGGTGTGGCTATGTTGGGACTCCTAATGGCATGTTACCCCAAACGCTGAGCTATCCAACTTGTCAAGGAGCTTCCTGACTTCAGCTTCAGGCATTCACATGCTATCTGGTAGAGTCGTCTTCTAGCAATGCTGATAGTTTCCTTGGTCCAGAATTTGTTACCTTCAGAAGAAGAGTGTGAGGAAGAGATCCCATTTTAAAGCCACCTAGACCAAACCTAGCCTGAGTCTCCTTCTGGTTGGGCTTAAGATGACATTGCCATTCCAACCATGGCTAGGAACCCCTGAGTCTTGGAATCAGATCACAGCTTTACATGTTCCTCAAAGCATCTGAGCTTATATTCCCAGGTTTTCCATCTCTTCTTCATATTTAAAGCTTTTAAAAACCCCAGTTATCAGTTTAAACTATAACAGGCACATGGGCTCTAATGACTTCTGCAGGTGGTTTGGGCTGTATTAGAGAACTTGGTCTTGATCTTAAACTGTCATCTGGATTCTGAGTTAATCCAGGAAACCAGTAAAAATTAGTAATGTGTATTGCATGTCTCTGATACATGTGTTTTCCATTATTTGGTCTTCCACAGTGCATGCGCGTACACACACACACACACACACACACACACACACACACACAGCCCTTCAGTTTTTCTAAAATGGGGAGAGAGGGACTATGGTTCCAAAAGGAAATGACTGGTGTGGCGCCTTGAAATCTGAACTTAGTCACGTGTTCTAAATGAAATGACTCCAAGCACATTAACAAGATTTCTTTCTTTCATCTCCTACTTTTTGTAAAACACTGTGATAAGAAACATTGGCTAACTTATAGACTTTCAAATTTATTTCTGTAAAGATAAGTAATAGCCATTGCAAAGCAGCCGTACTTGTGAAATTGGAGTTAAGCTTCCGTAACAGTGGTCTTAAAGAATAGGTAGGGTTAGTTAATACATAGCAGCAACCAGCTGTTCTTCATCCCTGCTGAGGCTGGGAAAGAAGGAAATTAACTTCAACTATAATGGAAGAGATTTTCAAGACTGGTAATGGGAAATTTATCATCAATGAAGACTATTTCAAACATTGGAACAAATGAGTGACCAACAGAAGTGGAGAAATTATGTATTCTTTTGGATTTAAAATAGAATCTATCATCTGCTCAAGGCACTTAGAATTGGTAGATTAGAACTGTCTAGTAATTTTTAACTTTTGGGGGCCACAGACCCCATTCAGAATCTGATGGCCCCTCTCTCCAAAAACATGCACACACAAAACTTTGCATATGATTTCAGGGAACTTACAGACTCCCTGAAGTCTATAAATTAGACCCAAATTTAGGACACCCTGGACTAGATGATCTCCAAAGTCCTGTTTTAGCTCCCTAAGTGACAAGCTCCACAGCGTAGTTGTCCCGTACATAACAATGGAATCTGAAGATCAAATGTCAGACTTTGGATTTTCTTCCTCCAGATTTGTAATGCTTGGCATGCTCAGTGTCAAAGTTAAAATTTTTTTTAAAAAAAGTAGAATAGAAATAATTCTACATTTAAATTCAATTCTTTCTCTTGAAAAAAGCCAAACGTTTAATTTTAAAAATCATTGGTTGGCTGTGTGTCATCTTCGTAGAAAGGCCGCCAGCAGTTCTTCCCCAGCCCCACACCCTGCTCTGGATTCATGGATGAAAATGCCAAACTCAGATGCCTTGTTACCTACTCCGAATTCTTCCATGTTCACACATCTTCTTACTGTATTGCTGTGATTATTCAGCTGGGCTTGAAAAATATTATCTATTTATAATTTTCTCATCAGTTTTATGTCTAAGTTTCATTGACTACAAGTTGGAAAATGACCACCCAGAATTACAAATCAGGGAGTAATTTGGTCCTCTCCCTAAAATCAAGAGCTTTTATCCTGGTGGGAAGTAGGAGTGGAATATAGTCTGTGTGTATATTTAAACTTGTGATAATGAGTTGCCCCTTATGTAGAAAGCATGGCTCCGCATGGTTTTCCCGTTCCCTCTGCACACACTCTCTAGCTTACCTGCAAGTTCTATAGACTCCCTTTAATTCCATGTTGGAATTGTACTTGACACTTTGTGCCTGGAATCAGGAACTCTGGAAATAAAGATCTCCTCGATATGGAAGAGAAGTGATCTCTGGAAAAGAGCATAATTGTCAGATGTCTATAACTTGTCAGTTTTCACTGTACCTCGCGCTCCTAATGGCAAACCTTTACATTCGTAGTTGGAAGTGTCTTAATGAAGTCAGAAATATTACTGATGAATAGGAGCTAAGCACACTTGGCCAGTGTCTCCTTACCATTCCCATGGCATGCTGGTCCTTTTGACAGTTGTTTCTTTCCATTGTTGAAGGCAGGAAGGAGGACTTAGGAATTCTCTGTATTCCCCACTAAAAACCCCTTCTGTTCCAGTTGCTCTAACCAGAGTAATACACTGCACGGAAAGCATGCAAGATATACGATGTCTGTGGACAGATGCTCTGTGGCGTTATTAACCCTGGCAGTTGCTTTAGCCCTTGTTTAGTCAATGGAGGTTGTTTGGGAGCTAGAATTGGGAGAGGACAGGCCATCCTGGCACCTTGCCCACCTGTAGCTCTGCTTAGTGACTGAGAGTCCCTCTGTACCCTTGAAAGTTTATTGACAGTTCACAGGCTTAAAACACATTTCTGCCTTTCTGGGGCTGAAGCTTATGGCAGACATGCACATTCTATTGAATATTTATTCTTTGTGTGTATTCCTGCCTGCAGAGAATGTGATCAATGGGCAGGACTACGAAGTGATGATGCAGATTGACTGTCAGGTGATGGACACCAGGATCCTCCACATCAAAAGCTCATCAGTTCCTCCTTACCTCCGAGATCAGCAGAGGAATCAAACCAACACCTTCTTTGGCTCCCCTCCCGCAGCCACAGAGGCAGCCCACGCTGTCAGCACCATCCCTGAGTCATTACAATAGCACCCTGCAGCTATGCTGGAAAACTGAGCGTGGGACCCTGCCAGGCTGAAGAGCAGGTGAGCGAAGTGCTGCTTTCTGCCTTGGTGGCAGGCAGAGAACTGTCTCGTACTAGAATTCAAGGAGGAAAGAAGAAGAAATAAAAGAAGCTGCTCCATTTTTCATCATCTTCCCATCTATTTGGAAAGCACTGGAATTGAGACACAAGAGAACAATGTTCCTTCAGTGGCAAATGCAGCCCTGCCTCCTCTGGTGTTTCCTGGGGTAGACATTTTTTTCTGTACCTTTCTAAACCTCTCTTCCCTCTGTGTTGGTTTTGTGTTTAAACAGTCATCTTCTTTCAAATAATATCCACCTCTCCTTTTTGCCATTTCACTTATTGATTCATAAAGTGAATTTTATTTAAAGCTATGCCGCACATGCATGTTCACATGGGTTCCACTGATTCGATTTTCATTCATTTAATGCAAACTCATTCTGGATATTGTGCTTATTTGAGAAAACACATTTCAAAACCAAAACAGCCAAAACCCCTCCAAAAACAGTCAAAACAATTGGGAGCTTTCTAAAGGAAAAACTCCCAGTTGGTAAAGTTTATCTTTACTTAGGATTTGTGGCTCACACCTAAACAAAGGGGGTCAGGGAGTGTGTACAAATTTGAGAAAATAGAAGGGTAAGGGAAGGGCCAGTGGTGGGGTTCGAAGAGAGGAGATAGCTCCATTAATACACATGTTTAAAAGATGGAAAGTTCGATGTGATTGCAGTATGAGATTAAAGCCACAGCTATTGTTTATTTTGAGAACTCTAGGCCACTAAGTATTAGCACACATACTTATATTTTCTCTTTACTAATCTGGTATAGGTTCTCATGGACCACAGGACAAAGCTTTCATTTTCATTCATTCTTCTATTGAAATTATACCAAAATCAGCTGAGGAACATGGAAGTAACTTTAGACTTAAACAAGACAAAAGCTTTTCACTGGAGAATTGACAAGTATTTGCTCCTTAAAACAATCCTGATTACTGAATGTGGATTCCTGCTGAGGGAGTGCATCCCATAATATGGCAACAATTTTCACTTTCTTGAATGAAAAGACAGTGAAGGAATTAAATCTTTTGTCCTCCCATGGTTTAAAAAAAAAAAAAAAAGTTGTGTTCATTTTTACTGTACTATGCCTCTTTTTTCACCATAGTAGACAATTATGTTTCATTTGATAAATTCATAGAAATGGATCTGAGACAGTGATGTCCTCTCTAATGTTCTGCCTTCAGTTTCTAGAGTGAGTCTTCCTCCCTCTCCTACAAAACTTTTCCATTTTTTGATGTAACTCATCTACAAACACTGTTTCTTACCCCCATTGACTTGCCTTTGTCAGATTTATTCTTGTTCCACACTATAGCAATCAATTTCTCTTCTTGCTTGCAAGAAAGGGAAAGAGAAATTATAGCAACCTCTCAAGGATTATACATAGCTAGTTAGTTTTCTGCCTGTGAAATTAGGCCTGGCTCCTAAATAATTTTAAAGAACCATCAGCACTTCTGACTCTCTGTACTGGTGCCTCTTTGTCCAAGCTAGTTAAATGCTTTCCAGGGAAATCAGTTCAACTTTTGTGAGCGGGGAAAAGAAGGGCTTTATTGTATTACCTGGGATTCTGGAGTTTGAAAAGTGCTAATTAACCTTCCTCTTTTTGCACATTACAAACATTTTTAAGTCAGTGCAGCACTTCCCTTAGATTTGGCTATCCTGGGTGATTTTCAGACAAGAACTGTTTTCCCTGGGGACCATTCTTCTAATGGGTGCCAAGGAATATAAGGCAAATGCCCAGAAGACCTTCAGGTGACTGGGCAGTCTTATCGTGGGATATTTCTCCTGACCCTGCCCCTTCCCATTACTGTAATATGAATTAGCCACACGAGAGGCTGTGACCATGGCTAGTAGACAGTGGCAACGTAGTCATCCCCAAGCTGCTCATCTGCTGGAACTGTCATACGGTATCATGGTCAGTGTAAACCTGGTTTGTGTGGGGTGATTATAAGTAGAGTTTCCCTCCTCTCCGTGACATAGAATCACAGGAGAAGGACCTATCTCATGACCTTCTTCTTAGCGCTTCACTTTTACTTCATCTTTCGATTCCCAGCTTTTTCTGTGATCATTTTACCAACTCCTCAGATGGAAGATTTTGGTTATGTCATATTCACCAACGTTAGTCCCTGTCTTCCAGGTGAAAAGGTGGGTAGCGGTTGGGAGGTAGTCTCCACTGAAGAGCAGGAAGGTGGTAGCAGGCCGGCAGCCCTGCCACAGAACTAGGGGTGCCTGTGAGGTGCTGCCCAGAGCAGCCTGGGAGCTTTGCCTTCTTTTCTGTCTCACTAGCCCTTCCGCTCTTTGTCATTGCCTATTCTTGAATGGATCTTTGAGATGAGGGAACAGGATTCTCCTAAGGGTAGAGTTTTAGGAAATGAGTGAAAGGAAATTGACAAATGCAAAGAAGCAATCTACTTTTTAAATTGCTGGCAAAGCTATAATGAATCCCTAGGCACAATTGTAGTTTTTATTTTAATGTTTGTATGCACAAGGCCCTTTAGGAAACGAGAAGTTGCCATGCCAGATTAATTTTTTTTTTTTGGTGGGATTGCCTTTTGGGGGTTGCAGCCAGAAATTATGGGTAATATATGTATTTTTTATTTATTAAAATTTAAATGGGATTTTGCAAGCTTATGAGACAATTAGATAAACTCATGGAGGAGGCAGGTCCTCCTGTTATTAGATGATTTTGTACTCTTTGGGCTAACAATAATGCAGTCTTGAGAAGTAATGGTGGAGGCTGATAGGAACAGTCTTTCTGCAAGTCCCAAATTTTTAAGGCTTAGTGGAAGTAAGTGGATGGTTCCTCATGTTAACTACTGAGTCAGATGTTAGGAGCTTGTCCCTTGGGGTTGACTTATGTCCAGCAGTACAGGGACACAGCTTCGTTAGAGTGTTAGTGTAAACTAACTCCAAAGTTAGGAGTTAATGTGAAAGGATCAACCTTGAAACAAATCTGTTGTTTGCCATGCTTGTAGTACAGAAATTTCACATTGAGTTTTGGGTGGGATTTGTGTTTTCACAAGTAAAAAATCCCCCGTAATTATAAAACTCAGACCATAATTATAAAACTCAGAGCATCATCTAATTTTTTTTTTAAAAAAAATGACTACAAGTTCCAGCACAAAACTGGCATTTCTTTGCCATTTCTTGCCAGTAAGAAGTAGACATGGAGGTATTTGAAAGCAATGTTATGTGAGTCATTCTTAAGTGTTCCAAGTAAATTTAGAAACCGACAAGGAACTTGGGATTCAAATTGATTTTTCAAATCATTTTTTAAAGAGACATCATCCTGATTAAATCCTCTTGGCCTGAATCTTCCTCCCCAGTGTGTATTCCCCGGTAGTCACCGCAGCAAGAGGCTGGTGAGACTGCCATGGCAGCATTTAGCATCATTAAAACTAGAAAACTCTCAAGCTCTTTGCCACTTTCCTACTATTTTTTGATTCTTGCCATTTTACTAAGCTCAGGTTGTGAAACTTGACAGAAATGTATTACAGGAAAAACTTGTAATTGTATTTGACCTTCTAACACATTGCAAAGTTTCAAAGTGACTTTCACTTTCAACAACATATTAGAAGTAACCACTTTTGCTTTCACAGCCTGAAGAGCTAGAGCCTGATCTGATGCCCCCTTTGACTCTGAAGTCATGGGAAATTTTCCAGCCATGAAAGCCCTCTTTCCACTGCATACTAATGGGCTGACTCAGCTTCCTTCAGCCAACTGAGATCTTTTCATTGGCTATTTGCTATTTCATACTAATTAACTATTGGCTATTTCATACCAATTAACCTCTTAAATAAGATTGTTAATTGCCGAAATTGATAGATACTTATTACCACCTGTGGACTCCATATTCCTTACCAAAAATGTTATTTTCATCAGTCCTGAGTCGTTTTAACTTACAGAAATTAGGATTGTTGCTGCTAATATGAATACCAATTATAACTTTTAAAAACAAGAATAAAGCCTAAAAGATAGAGAATGAAATATAAGAAATGTTCATTCCCACCCCTAATAACATTTGGAAGTGAATATTCCCATTTCCTTCCACCCACAGGGACTGGGATTGATTTTTAATTTTCTAGGAAATAATACTAGACTATCCAAAAAGATGTTGCCAGAATCCAAAAGGAACAATGCTTGTAAAAGAAAAGCAGTTTTCTCCTACCTAAAAAAAAGATAGTAAAGTGTGTTCTGTTCTTATCTTTTTAATGACTAAGCTTAAAACAGTTTATTTTGGGTAAGACTAGAACTTTCGGCAGTTTGTTCTAATATCTGTGTTATTAGATGCAATCGAATTTATGCAAAGAAGAATGACAAAGGTATCTGATTAGGAAATTTGATCTTACGTATGAATCCATGTCATGGCCAGCCACTGTCACACAGTGGGTGCCATTCTCAACATATTGGTTTGCTAACTTTAAGCATTAGGGATTTAGCACACTAAAATACTTTTAATTATATTAGGCTTGGTAACTAAGGAGTAAATAAATCATAGTTTATCATTTGCCAAGGCCAACAAACAACACCGTTGTGCTGTTTGCTCTCAATGAAGTTGAATAAACCAGGAGGCTTGGCATATCCCGTTTATGTTAATCCCAGCTAGAGATTAGCAGGTTGACTCTCACAGCAATTGTATATTGGTCCATTTTAACTCATACTTGCCATAATTTCCAGGCCAGTCACCAGGACAGAGGAGATGATGGGGAAACAGAGCTTTAGATGAAAACTACTATGCACTACTAGCCTTTGAGGCACTGGTTTCCTGTTACCACTTTGGCAAGTATGGCTGGTCTAAGTCCAGTAGGGCTTCATCCATGGAGCCATTAGAACTGAGGAGGGAATGTCAGAGATACCATTTCACCAGGATCTTTTTGCTCAGGTTGTACCCATGCCAATTGAAGAACGTGTTAAAGATGAGGAGGAGAGATGTACCATTCTCTCCCTTAATAATGATGTTGGTTTGCAAAACCTAAAGAAATAATAACAACAGACTATTTCATACTTTCAAGCAAGTCTTTATAATATAATACTTGTTATTTCTCTAAAATTCAAATAAAGAATTTTTAAACTTACCTTGTTTTATTCTGTTTGTAGAAAGAGAGAAAAAAGCCCTCAAATGAATCTTCAGTGTTGGGGGATTAGTAATGAGAAAGGAAGCCTGAAAAGGCTTTGTGGCTTGTGTTACTGTTAAGATGAAACTGTTGAACTATTTTCCACTCTTCTCCCAAGCCTAATTAAGTAAAAATTTCCTCTATTTAAGTGTCCAGATATTTAAACTACAATCTTATCAAGGAAAAAAAATCTAAAAACCCATATTTTATCTTTCTATGTCTTCAGGAAACTGGGTTACTCAGTCACGCATTTTGTCCTCACCAAAGGCCCCTTCCCAGCTTGCAATGGCAGATGCCACCACACTTGAAACTAGTCACTGCAGACTGACAGCAAGGGATCCGTCCAGGAATAATTAACGCAGGCATTTGCTGAACACCCAATGAATGCCTCCAACACTGGTTTAACTATATTATTTCAATCTTCTCTACATCCTATTTTGTAAGATGGTTATTAATAAGTAATGGAGCTGGCCAGGTGCAGTGACTCATGCCTGTAATCAGCACTCTGGGAGGCCAAGACAGGTGGATCACCTGAGCTCAGGAGTTTGAGACCAGCCGAGCAAAATGGTGAAACCTTGTCTCTACAAAAAATACAAAAATCAGCCAGGCATGGTGGTGGGTGCCTGTAATCCCAGCTACAAGCTACATGGGGAGCTGAAGTGGGAGGATCACTTGAACCCAGGAGGTGGAGGTTGCAATGAACCGAGATCACACCACTGCACTCCCGCCTGGGTGACAGAGTGAGACCCTGTCTCAAAATAAAAATAAAAAATAGTGGACCCAATATTTGGGCCCAGCCAATTATGTGAATTATTCACCACTATATTATTCCACCTCCTGATAAATAGATCTGGCATAAGTTCATGCCCTAAAAGAGCTCACAGTCAGCCCCCATATACATAAATTACAAAATGACAATAACATCAGGGTTCTCTGAGAGGCAAAACTACATTTGTTTCAGAAGATACTTTACTGGACTTATTTAGAAAATGAGACCCCCCCCCCCGCCCCGCCCCGCCATCTAGAAGGAGACCAACCTCAAATCACCTCTTCTGCAGAGTAAGTTAGCAGAGATTGGAGAGTAGAGAGTTGACAGCAGAAAAAAGGAATGGGACCAAGCAATAGGGCTGGAGACTAAAGACCCTGAGGGGAGTGTCCTGAAAAGACCCCCTGGTGGCCGGAGGGCAAAGGACTTTTACAAACTGTGATGCTGAAATGCAAATCCTCTTCATTGCCCCAGCTCTTCAGTAAAAGCAGATACACAGTTTTGTATCAATGTTGCCTTGGGAGTGAGAGACTGAGGGTGGGACTCAATGTGGTATAACTAGTGAAGAAAAAGACAGCACAGCAAGATAATTCATACACTGAAGTGTCAGTGGATGTCAGGTGAAACAGGGCAATAAAAACTGCTTCAACCCCCACCCCCCACCCTCAATCTTTATGGCATTGTCCCCCTGGGACTTCTCACTCTATGTGGGATATGGTTCAAGTCAATTTTTGAATCTCAAAGGGTAACCACAAATGACATTTGGTTTATATAATACAGGGTATCACAAATAGAGGGTTTCTTTAGCATTTACCCTGTAATTTACCCAACTGGTCCAATTTTGGTAGAGATTTAAATCCCTTCCAATGTTTTGCTCACCATAGGAAACCTATAGCATATTTCACTCCATCACATTCATTCAGCGTGATCTGTACAAATGCCTAAAGAGAACCCTGCTCTTGGTTCAGTTCATAGTAGGAGCTGATGCTTATTGAAGACTTAACCTTCCAGGCATCATGCTAAGACTTTACAAGCATTAGCTCATTTGAGCTTTGCAGCAAGCCTTCATCATCGACATAATAATATTAATACCCATGTCTGTGAATTACAGATGAAGAAATAGTCACAAGAGATTAAATAACTTGCCCAGGATCTCACAACTAATACATAGCAGAGTTGAGATTTGAAATTAAGTCTGTCATGATTTTAAAGCCACATTCTTTCTACTATGCTACATTGTGGTTCATCCTTTGAAGTCATAAAGAGACAAATGAGCGAGGAAGAAATCAAGCCACACAACACGGGCAACCAGGGTGTTGAGGCATGTTCAGGAAAGAGGGAGAGTCGCTAAGAGGCAAGGTCCAGCAGTACCCAAGGGTTTTCTGTGAGTGACTCAGAAGGCATAACTCAATGCTGGCTGCATGCATAGCCCATGCTGGGCTGCTGCATCAATTCTTCTAGACCTCAGTCCTTGTCTCCATCTTGGATGAGTTACCCAGTGGAGTGGATACAAGCTGGTTCCTCCATAATTGAAGATCCTAGGCTCTCCCAACTCTCTACTCTACTCATACCCAAGAGCCCACCCAAGTGTGGCATCCAGCTCCATCCCAGGATGTATCCACCGTCTGCCTTGTGATTACAAGTTCTACTTCTATAGAAAGTTTCCGTTGCAGATGTAACTGCTGATGTGGATGCTGGACTATGAAATAGAGATGCTTATGTAAGAGATCACTAATCTGCAGACTCAAAATTGAAATGGTTTGTTTCAGAAGTGAAGGACATATCTTTAAAATAAATACAACACACCATATTAATAAATGGATCATCTTGTAAGATTAAGTGCAGCAGTGTCAGTCCTAAAAGCTGTATCCATTTAGAAGGGGGACCTTGCCAGGCTAACAGAAAATACTGTTGCCAATTCTTTACGGTATGGTCCATATTTCTGCAAACATCAACTGGGTACAAAGGAAGAACTGACAGCCTCAAAAGCCATCTCAGATGCTCCTTCCCTAGGTGTCCTGCTTGACTTCTGAAGCCTCCGAGGTTATCTCCATTGCCTGAGCACCTCATGGAGCTTCGATTCTTGGGCTGCATTTCTTCATAGTGGGCTAGAGGCAATGGCCCTGGAATTTAAACCTTTGCCACCAGTTCTAAGTGTTGTGTGAAGTTCCGACATCTATCATGGAGCTGTGGGAAACCATGTAGATGATGAACTAGACAACATCCTTGACATGTCCTTCACATGTCTAGAGACATGAGTGATGTCTCTTCCATGGGACTCGGTGGTCACCCTTCTGTCCCCACAGAAGAGTAAAGACCATTTCCAGGCGAGGGTAAGATTTCTGGTCAGCCTGAAAAAGAAAGTTCAGTTGGACACAAGCTGCTCTCAGGAGAGTTTGGGGGTGGGAAGTTCATGGCCAGCATATTTGTCATGAGCCAAGATCTCACCCACTCACTTGGCTGCTGGCCCCAGGACATCAAACAATCCATTTCGCCATATTGTCTCTGGTTTCCTGGTGCTGCTGGAATTCTCTTCTGCTAAGCCACTCGTTCACATCAGATCAACACATTGCCCCTTTCAGCCTGGCAGCCTTTAGGAAGACAGAATTACAGCAACAATTACAATTCAACATTTAGAAAGCCACATATCCAGCTAGGCTGTTTCCATCAAATCGCCAGCTTGGGGGAGCTGGAAATTCATCTTAATTTAGACAATATGAGCAGGAAAGATGCTGAAACACTTAATCTCTTGTTTTAAATGGCTCTACAGGTCACCACTTAAGGAAGCACAACTAGAAGCACATTGCAAGTAACAGCACGGTTGGGGCTGATTCCGTCTTCCCAGGATTTATCATCCGGCACAAGTCAGCAGGGTACGAACAGTCCAAAGAAGGAAAAGGCCACTCATAGAAAGACTGTTTTTGTCGCCATAGCAGCATCTCATACTTCTCCTTTCCTAACTCTCATCGCCTTTGCAATTACCGGTTAAACATTTATCATCCCTGTGGGACAGTGAGCTCCAGAAGAGCAGGAACCCTACTTATGTCTTGAATTTGATTTTTTTCTCCAGTAGTGCTGTGGATATAGTGTGCTTGGGACATGGTGGTTTGGGCATTTTAGGCTAAATCAGGATTTCGTTGAATTATTGAGCATTTAGAAAGCCACAAATATACACTGTCCTTTCAGGAGTGTGTATGATAGACTGGTATTTGTCACATTGCACTAGCTACCGCACCCTATGCGCATATTCACAGGGCACAGAAGTTGCAGGATGTGCGATGCCCAATGCTGAGGCAGGACTGCAAGGGAAACAGCAGAGATCCCTGCCTTCCCTTAAAAGACAAGGCATCATTAGTTTTCCTCTTCCCCTTTTCATTTCATCCTATTGCTTTTTCCTCTGACTTCAGTCTGTGGCATATTAGAAATGGGCCTGGAAAGAGGATGTAAACCGGCAAGTCTGCAAGTGGGGCCCTGAGACTGCAGCAGCACCTCAAAACTTGTTAGAAATGCAACTTTCCTGGCCCCATCCCAGACCCATTGAGTCAGACTCCGAGGCTGGGCCTAGTACCCTGTGTTTCAGCAAGCCCCCCAGAGGACTCTGAGAGGGGCCTGAGAAACACCCGTGTAGTTCCCTGTCAGCAAGGCTGGAGGATGGGAAGATCCAGACTCCGGCCAGAGAGGAATCTTCCCCCGGCTGCTATTGTTGGGGTGGGTGGGAATATCAGGATCACCTGAAGTCAGGAGTTCGAGACCAGCCTGGCCAACATGGTGAAACCCCGTCTCTACTAAAATACAAAAATTAGCCGGGCTTGGTGGTGCGCACCTGTAATTCCCACTACTTGGGAGGCTGAGGCAGGAGAATTGCGTGAGCCTGGGAGGCAGAGGTTTCAGTGAGCCGAGATCATGCCACTGCACTCCAGCCTGTGCGACAGAGCTAGCTAGACTCTGTCTCCGTTAAAAGAAAAAAAAAATTGTGTGTGTGTGCTGCCTTTTTGGAAGTCCACAGGAGTTACATCTTCAGTATCCACAGCCTCCATTCCTGCTGCTGCTGCTGCCCTGGGTAGCTGCACTCCCAGCTGAAGGGCCTGAATCAGGCCTGTGGATATAGTGTGCTTGGGACATGGTGGTTTGGGCATTTTAGGCTAAATCAGGATTTCATTGAATTATTGAGCATTTAGAAAGCCACAAATATACACTGTCCTTCCAGGAATGTGCATGATAGACTGGTATTTGTCACACTGCACTAGCTACTGCACCCTATGCAAAAAGAAAAAGAAAAAAAGAATTGATTAAGGAATCAGATGCATGCACTCAGTCGAGTCAGCCACCATCCAGGCTCGGGGGCTACATCCAGGACGAGAGGCAGAACCGGCTGCTTGCTCCCCCACAAGTCCACGGCTCTCCTGGGCACTGAACTCCTGGGAGCCCGTGCTTTGAACCAGCACCCTTTGCTGTGGGACCTGGAGCAGGTCTTCACTGGGTGGCTGGGAGAACCCCCAGCGCTGGGCAGGGGCACCCCAGAGAGAATGCTCCTGGCCCCTCCTTCACAGCTCTGAAGACAAGGTGTGTGCCCCAGGGTCCATGGCAGAGTTGGCTAAAGGCTGGAACCCCCTTCACTTCAGTCCTAGCTTGGTGGTTCTCAAACTTTGCTACACTTTGAAACCACCTGGGGACCTTTAAGAAATACTGGTGCCTGGCTCCCACCCCGACGTTCTCACTGAATTGGTACAGGGTGTGACCTGGGCATAGGAGTGTGAACATTTCCCCAGGTGATTCTAATGTGCAGAAAAGCTCGGGAACCAATGAACGCTGTCTTTCGAGGCCTAGTTCTGATGTTTATGGAGCGACATCATCCTAGAGGTTGAGGGTGGAGTAGGGTCCCTGGAACAAGAAAAAGAAAATGCGTTTAGATAATGAAAGTCCAAACCTAGCAAACAGCTGGGAAAGAAAGGAGGGGAGAGAGGTAGGGGTGGGGGCTGGAAAGTGCTGGATTCACTTGTGGAGATGATGTCAGACATTCCTCTGCGATGTTAGAGTGGGGAAATGCATGAAAATAACCATGGCTGTGAAAATGGAACTTTTTGGGAAATGGCATATTCTTGGAAGGAGAGGGAGCCGGGAGAAGAGGGACAGAGGGGGAGAAGGAGAAGAGAGAGAGAGGAGAGGAGTGGTGGGGGGAGGCCCTGGCGCAGAGAGAACGAGAGGGAGAGTCTGCTCCCAGACTTCAGGGAACTGGAAAAACAAAAACAGAAACAGAAAGACGTGAAAAGAACTGCAAAGGAAAGGAGAGAAGGTTTGGGTTGGGTGAGGAATGGGGGAAGAGGATAACTGCTGACCCAGAAGAAGCCTGAAGCAACAGAAGAAACGGTAAATCAGGAGGGAGAGAATAGCACACAAACAGCGGGCCAGCCAAAGCCACCCCACTTCAGGCTCTTGGGCCAGTGGGAGGCGGAGTGCACCCCTTCTTATAGCAGCCCTCAGGCAAGGGAAAAGACACTGCAGTTTGCCTATGTGTTCATTCCCTTGCGTCCTGAAGGTTCTCTCCCCTCCACACTTTTCAGAGTTCCTAGAGAAAGGAGCTCTGGGTCTGTGGCTGGAAAGCCAGACCCTCCCTCTTTGAAATCTCCCTGTTGGGCTTGTGCTGCCATGGCAGCTGAGGGGCAGTGCCCCAGGGACAGGTAGGTGAGTTGTGGTTGCAGGCCTCTGGCTCTGTGACTGTTGGGGTGGAGGCGGCTACCCCCTCTCTAAGGCTGGCACCAGCCTGAATCTTAGATCTCACTCTGATGGCTTCTCTCAGGGAGAGACATCCAAATATTGAGTCACAGAGGAAAAAAAGAAAAAAAGCTTTGAAGACCAAACCAAGAAAAATTATACAGGTTCTTAAATTCCTAGAGGAAAGATTTGACTCCAACTTTGTACAAAATCAGGAGACGGCTCACAAGGGGGTGTGATTATAACCCACCTGCTATGACAAACCATCAGCAAAGTCAAAATACCAGCCCGTGATATGGCCCCTCTGCTTCTCAGTGTGCCCTGGGAGTGGGCAGGCAGGTCCCATCTTCGCTAGTGGGACAGCAAAGGGTGCAGCAGGTATGAAGACCCTCACCAGCCCAGCCTGCGATCAGTGCTCCCCACCAGCGGAACTGTTTTCCTGACAGCGTCAAGATAGGTGAACCTTTTGGACTTACTCAAAGCTAACGTCAACATCAAGTGCTTCACGGTGCTGAGTGTATCTACCAGCCAGTTTCACTCTTCTGCAGCATGGCAGGCCCCTCGACACCTGGGCTGAGGCTGTCCTCTCCCCAGGACTGTCCTCTTCCCCCACAACCGCCCTCTCCCCCCACGACTGCCCTCTCCCCCCACGACTGCCCTCCCACGCAGAATGTCCTCTCCCTCAGACTGTCCTGTCCCCTCCCCTGGACTGCCCTCTCCCCCTGGACTGTCCTCCTCCCATGACTACCCTCCCTCCCCAAACTGTCCCAAACTGTCCTTTCCCCTGAACTGTCCTCTCCCCAAGGACTGTCCTCTCCCTCAGATTGTCCTCTTACCCCAGAGTGTCCTCTCCTTCAGACTGTCCTCTCCTTCAGACTGTCCTCTCCCCCTGCACTGTCCTCCTACATTGGGCTGTCCTCTCCCTCAGACTGTCCTGTCCTCTCCTTCCAGACTGTCCTCTTCGCCCGGACTGTCTTCTTCCCTGTTGGGGAGAGGGCTTGTCCCTCAGACTGTCCTCTCCCGAGACTGTCCTCTCCCCATGAACTTTCCTCTCCCCCTGGACTGTCCTCCTACACTGGACTGTCCTCTCCCCCAAGACTGTCCTCTCCCTCAGACTGTCCTCTCCCTCAGACTATCCTGTCCTCTCCTCCTTGACTGTCCTCTTCCCCTGGACTGTCCTCTCCCTCAGACTGTCCTGTCCCTCAGACTGTCCTCTCCCCCCAGACTGTCCTCTCTCCCTGACTGTCATCTCCCCAGGCTGTCCTGCCAGCTAGGTTTCAGGTGCTCTGGGGATTCGCAGGACAATGCTTTGTGCCCCACAGCAGAGAGCCACCTTGCATGCCTCCAGACAGCAGTTTCCTGCGGAAGAGCGGCCTGGGGCCTCCGCTCCTCACTGCCTGACTGAACTCCCTTCTCCCTGCACTGCTTCATGTCCATCCTGACCAATGGCATGGCCTCACAGAGGAACAAAATGTGGACTGGCTTCCTCAGAGTGAGAAAGGCGACAGAGCCTGGGGTCAGCACCAGCTACTGGCCCTTCTCTTTCAAGAGAGAGGAGAGAAGTTAGGGTGGGGCTCACCCTGGGTATCCAGGGTCCTGTCTCCTGCAGAGCTGCGGAGAATAGGCCAGTGCGTTCTGCAGGAATGCCGTAACCCCAAGGGCGTACCAGTGAAGGCCCTTTCTGTTCTGAAAATGCGCCACAGCAGGGTATGGCCGCTTCATAACAGAAGTGGCCATTGTGAGGTGAGGGAGTCAGCGCAGGGCCAGGGTCTTTCGGGGGTGGAGGGGAACTCCACTGCTGGAAGAGAGGGGCAGGGTGACCTAGGGGCCACTGGGCCCTGGTGGGTTCCAGGGGCTATTGAAGGGTCAGAAGTCCTTCTGTGTGACCAGAACTGGAGCTCTCTGGTGGCAGTCCACATCAGCCCTTAGCCCCTCTGCTCTCCTGGCCGTGCTGTGACAGGGCACAGAGATGTCCTCCAGCAACCAGGCTAGGGAGGAAAGCACACACAGGCGTGAGTAGCTGGGAGGTGGCCAGATGTCAAGCAGGCTAAGACACAGGTGCGGAGGCCCAAGGGACAAGAAGGGGGAGGAGAGGATGGGACTGGGGCCTTCCTGCGGGAGGTGGGCTTTGGTTAAGGCCTAAGGGAGGGGGAGAGGTCAATCAGGTGGTGACTGGGAAAGGATGCCTGTCCAGTCATGGCAGGGGTGAGAACAGCTTGAGCACAGGCAGGGAAGACACAGGAGCCAGTGCAGCCTCCTGGCAAAGGCCTCTTGGGCCCCGGTGGGAGTAAAGCTGGTGGGTAGACAACTTTCTGCGTTCAAGTACCACTTCGATGTGAAATCAGTGTCGAATAACCCTCTGAGGGCTCACATGGTTCCTTGAACTTGGTTAGCTCTGTCTCAAGAGAGTCATGCTGGAGGAGGTCCCTAGGAGGAGCTACGTGGGTGTCAGCCCGCAAAGTGAGTCTGTTTCTTTGGAAGTCATAGAGCATTGCTCTTCTTCAGTGACCAAAACACACCTCGTGTCCTCAGAGTCCTTGAGCCCAGTGGCCCTGGGGTGCAGGAATCCCTCCCACCGTGCTCTCGACAGGAGTCCATCTGGACCCTGAAGCTCTTGTGGGTCCTCTCAGTGGCCCTTCAACTAGAGGAAGAACCAGTGTTGACACTTCCCAATGGGATCCACATGTATTGAGCCCTCCTATGAGCCTAGGGGTCTACACGGCCTGTTCCTCCTACACAGCTGGCTGGATGAGGGGTGGATATGGTCAGTCCACATGCTCAGCATGGACAGATGAGCTGAGCCCCTCAGGGAGTCTGAGGGGGACAGTGACTCGTGGATGCTTGAGCTGGGGCAGCTTGGGGAGGCTCCTTGTGCTGCTGCTAAGCAGGAGTGAGAGAGTGCTTTGAGGACCCTGAACACTTTGGGAGGACTGACAGGGTTCCTGAATTTCCTGTCCCGGTCCCTGAGAGGAGCGTGAAGCCTCACTGAGTATCTGTGGGACTGCCTGGGGCAGTCTTACAGCTAGCTTCTCTTTGAACCAGGCTGAGTGGGTTTCCGATCTCCACAACCAAGACATCCTTGATAAGCACACAGCCCTTGGGCCTCTCCTAGCCTCTGGGCTCAGGCGGGGAAAGCCAGCTTATCACAGAGGTTGGTGGGTGGAGCTGGGGTTCTTCTGAGGGCAGCTGGCAGACCTCCCGCTTTTCTCTCCAACCCCAGACTTTCCTTTCCAACCCCAGACTTTCCTCTCCAAACCATAACTGAAGTTGCTGTGTGACTCTGGGAAGTTCACCAGCGTTTTCCAGCCCTTTCCTGGCACCTGCTGCTGTTGGCCGCACTTTAACTCCCTGAGGCACTGCCGAATTTTCCTCGGTGCTCCAGAACCAGGCAGGATCCTCCAGAAAGAGAGCTCAGCTGAGGTCACATGGAAAATAACCCCAGAGCAGGGCCCAGCCCCAGGCTTCCTCAGCCAACCTCCCTTTGTTCTTGTTCATTCTCTCTCTCTCTCTCAAATGGCTTGTCTTACCATGGGTCAAATTGCATTCCCCTAACCATAGGAATACTATGCAGTAAAAGTTTGATGCAACTTGTCTGCATCTAATCACTCTGGGAAAGCTTTAAAAGTAGAGAACTCCAGGGATTCCGTGCCACGACGACATCTTTGTCACTGTTGGCTTTCAGACTACAAGCCCTTCCAGTGGGAAAACTCGCAGCACAGACAAACCTTGCTTTACACCATAAGGCATTTCTGAATAGTCACAGATAATCTGCTCATTTACATTCTGCCTTATTCCAGAAAAAAAAAAAAAGAAAAGTCACAGCATACACCAAGGCAGCAAACTAGAGATAAAGGAACATTAAAAAAACAAAACAAAACAAAAGACATAAAATAGAACCAGGGGAGAGGCAAAGGCAACATGGACACCATCGACATCCTACATGCTTGCTATGAACCTTAAACTTTCCAGCAGGTAGGAGGAAAAGAGAAATTCAGTTAAACAAAGAGTTGTATATAAACTGAACTTTGGAAAATTGAATCATATTTCAAATATATTAGTGGAAATATTTTTAGTGGACATCTGGTTTTGTTTTTTGGTTTTTGTTTGTTTCTGTCTGCTCAGCAGCCCTTCACTGGGGGAACTGGCCCTTCCCGACTTAGTGTGATTAGGGCGGAGCTGTCAACCACAGAATCCAACCTGGTGACAAGGTGGTCTTTGGACACAAGCTCACCAACCAGACTCTCTCCTAAAAATTTGTGTCTTGAATGGAGACAACTGGGGGCTATGCATGGCTGAAACAGAAGCTCCTATGAAGGTATCTTCAAAGAGAATGTCCTGCTGCCCAGAGCCAGCCCGGTTCTTTGCCTTCCCATGGCCTGATTTTCCAGGTTTTTCTTTGAGTCTGTGAACTTCCAAGTATCCTTCTAATAAATTCCTCTTTGCCTAAGCTAGAAAAACTCTATTTCTATTGCTTACAACCAAGGACTTCTAAAGGTATGATGCTAATAAGTTCATAAGGAATATTAGAATGCTCTCAAAAAGCAAATGTTCCTTCTGTGTTGTCTTCTTGGAAAGTCATAGTCCAAGACCTTTTCTTGGTGCCCATTTGTGATTTCATGGCAGTTGGGGACAGACTGAGAAAGTCAAGTGTTGATGGAGGGGGGCGGGAGATGACCCGGCTATTGAGGGTTCATGGGCAGCCACACAAAGCTCCCTGGTCAGGAGGGCTGAGGTCACCCACCAACCCACCCAGGATCAAGGCCTCAGACACTGAATATTGCTCGTCTGTGCTCAGTAAAAACCCCAAGTGGTCATATTTCCTGTTAATTGTATAACGGGTTGAGAAACTGGGCATAATTCTGTGTCTCTTGCTTTCAAGTGGGGAAACAGCCCATTATCCTCACTGAGACCTTGGCGATACAAGACGAACAGAACATGTCCTGGGCTCACAGATGACCATGGCGTGGAGACTGTTGGCCTCTGCAGTGGTTCTATCTTAAGAATGGCCTGTACTTCTCAAGCTTCAACTTCCTGAGTTCCAGGAACCAGATCCACCTGGTCTGTGGGCATTGCACTACAAGTCTGTGGGGAGGTACCCTTGAGAAAAGCACTGTTTGAGAATGGCTCCCCAAATACAGACCGCAGGAGGGCCTGCGACTTTGGTCAGGTTCCTGTTTGGGAAGGCACTGATGTGACCTTGAATTTTGTATGGCCAAAATGAAGTCCTTGTTCATTCATTTATTCATTTAACAGATCCCTAATGAGCAGGTATTGTGAGTCAGGCTCTCTGCTAAGTGCTGCAGAGAGTCCCAGGTGAATAAGGAACAGCCTCCGCTTTTCCAGAGAGAGAAACTTCACTGAACTGATTAGATTTGTTCACAAATACATGCAAAAAAAGACACATGTAGTTGGTGCCATGCATGGTAGTAAGGGCTACTGTTGCTCCAGCTAGGGAATCGGACAAGACTTTACTGGAGCTGGACCTTGAGGACAGTCTAAGGTGTCAAGAAGGGCAGGGTGACTGAGAAGGCATCCTAGGAGGAGGGAACTGCCAAAGCATTATGGGGTGTAAGAGTGGGAGTTTTCAGCCAAGGCCTCAGGAGATGCCAGATCTCACATTCCAAAGGATGGGCCAGACCGCAGGCAACATTCACCAAGAAGGTGTCCAGAAACCGATTAGAGACTTTAAAACTCTTCAACCACATTAAGAATGTAAAAGAATTGAGTTGGAAACTTTTTAAAAGAGGATGTTAGAAGAGGATTCCTCTGGAGAGAGCTTTGTGAAATCACACCCCTTCCACCCTGGGGTGGGATGTGCCTGCCCCTTATCGTAAGGCTAAGGGAAGAGAGTTTTAAGTGGACTTCTTGGGGCACTCAGTCCACGTTCTTTGCAGTTTGTGGGTAACAGTGGACCAGTGATGCACTCCTATTTGGGAGACCTAATGAGAGAAGGTGGGCTGGCTAGCTACTCTTCAGCAAAGATGACTTAACAGAGGACCAACCTGGACTCCAGCTTTATCAGTATACATAATGTATGGGAATTTTCTATGCACTAGATGTGGCCATGTATGGGGTCATCTTAAGTCCTATCCAAGTGGACCATTTAGAGGGGCAGAGATACCAGTAGAATCAGCCAGAGGTATCCCTAGGTTTCTAAGGGCTGGAGAACGGGAGGACAACCAGCCAGAACAGAGAAGCTTTAGTCCATGTGAAGAGAAAGTGACAAGGCATCCCTAGCAAAAAGGGGGAGTTCTTCAAAGAACCCACAAAAGTCCTCAGGAGACTTTAAGCACCTCTCAGGAGTGCTAGACCCTATGACTTTACCAGCAGAGTAACACCTTTCCTGCCCTCTTTGTCCTCCCCTCTTTCTTCTGCTCAATTCTGAAAGGGCAGACACCAAAGTTAGCCATGGGGGAAGTGGATAACCCCTCACCAGTGGCCTCAGCAAGGACAACGCTGGGAGCAGCAACCTGAAGTCAAGTTCAACATTCTGATGATTAAAATGGACTGGCTGTTTCAATTACCCAGCGGAATCTGTGTTGTTCTTGTTTTAATTTAAAGTGACCACAGGACTTTTTATTACCTGAGAGTTGCCAGAGAAATCAAGGTGTCTGGCCAAGTTTTCATCCAGGAGTAGGAAAAGAACTAAGCCCACCAAATAAATTCATGGGGATATTGACAGGGAAAAACCAAACCTGCTTGAGGACTACTGCCCAGGAGGCGCTCTTGTTTAACCTGACAGTGGTTACAGGGACAGGACCAAAGCAAGATTCATCTGTCAGCATGGGAACTACAGATGTGTGGGGGTGGGAGGGGACCAAGAAGGCAGGCAGAACATGTATGGGGTGTTTGCAATGCATCATCCTAGGGTGGTGAGGCTGACAAAAGGCACTGAAAAGAGTAGGACAAATATGGAAAATAGGAAGCACCAAGTTCACAGCGTCACCATGAAGTCTTTTGTCAAAAAAGTCTCTCCTAAATCTAATCAAGCTTTTAGATCTAACCTCCACTTTAAGGCAAAAGCTGGAAAGAGGATGTCTTAGGACTTTCAGACTGCTACTGAAAAGGGAGAGCTCCTTAATTCCCCTCGCAGCAAGCGAGACAGGCGTATGGTTCGCCTGCTCAGTCGCCCCACCGCTCAAACCCCTAGAGACACGTGCAGAAGCCGGCGCATCGGGTTTTGGGCTCTGGTTCCACAGCAGCTTCTAGGGGCGGGTGTCTGCGACTCCCAAAGCCCAAGTAGACGTGTGTCACAAGGCTCTTTCAGATTTGCTGTCTGCAGACGGCTTGTGTGTTAATCAGCTCAATGGACCCTCTGCCTTCTGTATCCCCAGCTGTTGCCCAGTGTCCTGAAAGAATCGGATCACACGCAGACTCGAAGGATGAGTGCAGGGTTTTATTGAGTGATGGAGGTGGCTCTCCGGGAGATGGATGGGGAGCCAGAAGTCGGGGATGTAGTGGGAAGGTGGTCTTCCCCTGGAGTCGGGCTGCCCAGTGGCTGGACTCTTCTCCGACCGCCCCCGGATGAACTCCCCTCGGCGTCCAGGCGTCCCTCCTCTTCTGTCTTTCTCTGCCGCATTGGTCCGCCATTGCTGCTCTGCTAGTCCCAATGTCCCCTGCTGGGGAATGGCCAAGCTGCTTGTGTGTTCCCGCTAAGGTGTTGGGTTTATATGGGGGCAGGATGCGGGGGGCGGGCGTGGGGGGCCAAAAGGCAACGTTTTGGGCTCAAAAACAGAAATGTCTGTCCTCATTTAGGGCTGTGGGTCTTCAGGCTTGAGGGTGGGGCCTTTGCTGGGGAACTGCCCCCTTCTACCCAGTATTTCCCTGTCTCCTGTCTGTATCACTATAACAAAAATACCCTAGACTGGGTAATTTATAAACAACAGCAACTTATAGCTTACAGTTCTGGAGGCTGGGAATTCCAGGATCAAGGCACCAGCAGGTTTACTGTCCCGTGAGGGCACCTCTGCTTCCTACGTGATTCCTTGCTGCTGCGCCCTCACATGGCCAAAGGGGCAAGAGGCCTCCTTGGAGCTTCTTCTTTTTTTTTTTTTTTTTTTTTTCTTTTGAGACAGAGTTTTGCGCTTGTTGCCCAGGCTGGGGTGCAGTGGTACGATCTCAGCACTCTGCAACCTCCACCTCTTGGGTTCAAGCGGTTCTCCTGCCTCAGCCTCCCAAGTAGCTAGGATTGCAGGTGCCCATGATCACACCTGGCTAATTTTTGTATTTTTAGTAGAGATGGAGTTTCACCATGCTGGCTAGGCTAGTCTTGAACTCCTGACCTCAGGTGATCCACCTGCCTTGGCCTCCCAAAGTGTTGGGATTACAGACGTGAGCCACTACGTCCAGCCCTTGGAGCTTCTTTTAATCCCATCATGAGGGCTCTGCCCACTTGGCCTAATCCTACCAACAACATCACACTGGGGAGTAAGTTTCAAAATAAGAATTTAGGGGTGGGGGGAACAAACATTCAGACCATGACAGAGGAATAAGTTAAGTGACACCTGAAGGAAGTAATCAGATAAATCCAGAAAGTGATGTGTCACCAAAAACCCAACACAGTTTCATCAGCAAATCAGTGACGTGAAAGAAAGAGGTTGGGCAGGGAGAACCATTCTAGATGAAAAGAGGCTTAACTGGAGCTGACGGTAATTCACAAATATGGGTTTCTTGAGCTTTGACAAATACCATGATTATGCAAGATGTTAGTATTAGGGGGAACTACTTGAAGGGTGTGCAGGAACTCTCTTTCCAACTTTGCAACTTTTCTGTAAATTTAAAATTATTGCAAAATGAAAAGTTTACAGGAGAGGAGGGGAGAGGAAGGGAGAGGAGATAGAGGGAGATTTCAGATACAAAAACATAATTCAATGTGTGGATACTGATTGATCCTGGTTTAAAGTCCCAGCTGTACAAGACACTTTTGAGAACATTGGGGAAATTAAATTTGGGTTGTATGCTATTGATTTTAAGGAATCATAATTAATCTCATTAGGTTAAGGTTATATTAAAAATTTTCTTAAGAGATACTTACTAAAGTGTTTGGGTAAAATGTCATGCTGTCCTTAATTTAAAATATTTGCACAAAAAAAATTTGTAAAAGGTGAAAGGCTGGGTACAGGGGTTTATGCCTATAGTCTCAGCTACTGGAAGGGCCAAGGCAGTAGGATCACTTGAGGCCAGGAGTTCAAGACCAGCCTGGGCAACATAGGGAGCCTCTATTGCTACAGAAAGTAAACAATAACAAAGTTAGCTGCGTTTAGTGGCACGTGCCTATAGTCCTAGCTACTCAGGAGGCTGAGGCAGGAGGATGACTTGAGCCCAGGAGTTCAAGCCTACAATGAGCTATGATTGCACCACTGCACTCCAGCCTGGGCAACAGAGTGAGACACTGTCTCTTAAAAAAAAAAAAAAAAAAAAAAAAAAAGAAAAGAAAAAAAAAAAAAAAGAAAGAAAAGATGAAGCAAATATAATAAAATTTTGATGATTGTCATATCTTAGTGATAGGAATGTGGAGTTTATTACACTTTCCTCTCTATTTTTTTGTATGATTGAAGGTTTTCATAATAAAAAGCTATATAATTACATGTCAATTAAAAAACAAAGAGTATTGAATGCCTGTTACTTGCCTCATGTTTCATAATGTTGTTTCATTATGTCCCCAAACAGCCCTGTAAAACAGATTCATTACTCACTTTTTAAAGAGGAGGAAAATGAGGCTCAGAGAAGTTTGATGTCTTGTCCAAGATCATAAGCCAGACTGGGCAGAGCTAGGATTTGGCCATGAGAGGCCACTGTGTCCCACGGTGCCTCTGTCGGGGGAAAGGACCTGAGGTCTGGGTAATTAAGTTGTTGTGGAGACCCCGGGAGCAGGGATTAAACAGAGGGCCCCTAAGCTTATATCCCAGGGGACCGGGAGATTACCAGAGAAGGCCAAAGGCAGAGCTGCTTTGGGAAATCAAGTTAAGGAGTTTCACTTTAGACAGTGATAATGGCATGTTTTACACTCTTTTACTTGCCTTGCTTTATTTGAATCTTCATGAATCTACCCTTCTTGTAGACAGATGTGTCCTTTTTACAGATGGCAGACAGGCTTAGAGAGGTCTTATCCAAGGTCTCACAAAAGACAAGTTGGAGAGCCAGGACTAAGACCCAGACGCTGGAGATGGTTTTCTCCATCAAACACCTATCTCCACGGTGGGGAAGGAGGCAGGTAGGAAGAAGGCCTGCACACCATCACCCAACTGTGTTCAACTGTGTTGGATGCCGAGTGATAGCAGAATGCACCTTGTTCCTGCCCAGGGTGCTCAGTTGGTTGTAGCTGCTTCCACCAGCCTCACTTGGGGTGCCCGTGGGGCCCCTTCAGGCCTCTAGCTCCCTACTGTCTGCCTGCCCACAGCCTCCAGGTCTGAGATTCGCTCAACTCCTCTGCCTTCCATTTCTGCTCCATATCCCCTGATCAGATGGCTTTCTCGGACCTGTTCATGTAAACTTCAACCCCCTCCCTTCCCATCTTTGCTTGCTTTATTTTATTGTCATCTGTCACATTACACATAATGTATTTATTTTTCTCTCTCACTCTCTAGAATATAAGCTTCATGAGGGCAAGGACTTTGTGTTATTTACTCCCATCCCTAGTCAGGGCTCCATAAATATTTACTGAATGAATAAATGTACACATAAATCAATGAATATAAAAATAATGAAATGATAAATTGTTAGGAATTTTTTTTCTACTTTTGAAATATGTTGCTGGGAAGTCTTTTAACAGGAAAAAAATAAATATATTTCCCATCAGTATCAAGCAATTAAAATGCTCTAAGTTTGACAAGGTGTTACAGAGCTGAAGACTCAGCCAGCAAGTCTGAGGGCTGGGAAATACCCCCTCATTTTACAGGTGAGGGCAGAGGCCCAGAAGGGTCGGGGTGCAGGTCTCAGGTCTCACCCTAGACGGCAGCAGGTGGAGCATAGCCTGGTCATGATTCTGCTCTTCAGGTTTTGGAGAAACTCATTCTTTGTTTAAATCTTGGTGTTTTAAGTCTTGGTATTTCCAAAGTTTAACCCCACAAAAGAAAGCTGCTTGAAGAAGTCCTGGATGTTGTGCTCAGGGAAAACATTTCTGACCACCCAGCTTCAGGCCTGTGGTTACCCCTGCCTCTGCTTCCTCCTTCCGGCATGTGGGAGGAACCTGAGAAGTGTCCTCACCTGGCCTGAGTGGGCAGTTTGGCTCTAAAGCCAATTGATTCACCCAGACAAGCTGCAGCCGGCCTCCCTGGAGGGCTGTTCCCTGTGGCCCCCCATCTTGTTCTCTACACAGGGGAGTGCTCCCTGGTGTGACCCTCTAACTGGGGGTCAGGAAGTGAGGCCACCTACAGAGGGGTCAGGAGGAGGCTGAGGGGAGCTGCAACAGGAGAGCTGTGCTGATCTCCCCGCAGCATCCCTGGGTCCTGCCCTCCTTCATAACCTCAGGAGATGCCTGTTGAGGCTTTTTCAGATGTTCTATCTCCTGTTTTGTGTAATGTGGAGGAAGAATCACACTTGCGGACAGCAGGCACTGCACAGGGTTCAGCCCTGCACCAGGAGGGGCTGCAGTTCTCCCCCATCCCTCAAGCGCTTCCCTCAAGGAACTCATTTCAGAAAGGGGCCCCTTTCCTGGAAGGGAAGGCGGTAGGGGAAAGCCTGGCTGAATGAGCTAGTTCAGGAAAAGGCAGACAGGGTTATGGGGAGAAGGAGACAGGAGGAGAGAGATGGATTGATTGAGAACTTCTTAAGGAAGTGCGGGAACAAGGTCGCACTCACTCAGCTTTGTATTTTCAACAGTGCCTAAGACCAGACCCTCGAGAAGCAGGGCTAATGAATGAACAGGTTCCCCAACCTTGGGTGAAATGATGAGAGGAGTAGCAGAACAGAGCAAGGAAGCCAGTGTGACAGAGAGATGAAGGGATCAATGCCACAAAATTAAAGAGAACATGGGGGTCAGCTCATTCCAAATCCCCCACCAGGAAGTCCCTATCAGGAGGGGAGGAGGAGCTCTTAGGAACTGAACTGGGATGCAGCCCAGTTCAGTTAGAGAACATTTCTAAGAAACACCAGACCTCGTCTCCTTCCGGGAGCGGGATCCAACACCTGGCCAGACATATCGGTGCTAAACAAAAGTGCACTGGGGGCTGATTTTAAATTTCTTCTTTATTTAAAAAAAAGCATTTTTCTGGGTTTTTAGAACTTCTCCAATACATTAAAACTTTTTTCCCGCCACACAGCACTTCTTTCTTGCCTCTTTCACTTCTGCTCCTAGTGTTGTCTGCCTCCTGCAAGACCCAGATGAAACCTTTTCAATGGGCAAGATCTGAGACTTGGAGCTGGAGGGGCTGAAGGCCTGAAGGAAGGTGGTTACTGGTCAAAAGGAGAAGTTCACTTGCACAAAAATATAAACTGGGGAGGATGAGACCAGCACATACACGTATGGATTGATCTACAATCCATATAAAAAAATATACCGAAACTGTCATTTTACATTTGCAATATTATACAAAATAATATATATTTTTAAACAACACATACCCACCTACACACACGTGCGCACACACACATACACACAAGGTGCTAGTGACCCCTCTGTGCTTCTGCTTATGGGGACAAGGGTGTCAGTAGGCAAAGATGACGTGGTAGGTGACCTGGTGGCCATTGTCCCAGGCATAGAGCAGGCGGTCCTTGGGGTTGTAGTCTATCTGGGTTGTATAGGAATACTCATTCTCAAACAGCAGCCTGGGGACGATCTGTGTGTTGGTGTGGGTGTCGAAGGCGTAGGAGATGTTGGCGTTCCGCTGGTTGTAGCTGTCCACAGCGTACAGCACCCCGCAGATGACGAAGCAGTTGCCATAGAAATTCCTCCGGAGCCCCGTGCGCCATGTGGTCTCTTTCTGTGTGCTCAGGTCCGCGGCATTGAGCTTGCTCAGGACAATGACCTCCTGGCTGAAGCCCTCGTCGTCCAGGGCCGGGTAGATGAGCCATAGGCCATTCTCGTCCACAGCAAAGTCCACGTCTGAGTGTCCCTGCCATCGCCAGGGGGTGGCCTCCTCGTAGGCCACATCATGCAGCATGGCCCAGGCAGCCACGTAGCGCTGCTTCAGGTCGTACTTGATGATGTTGCGGGTGAAGGCGCGATTGTAGTAGAAGGCGCCATTGTATACCACGTGGCCTGTACCGATCCAGCTGTACGGGAGCTTGTAGGAATTGCTCCAGCGACCTGCAGGTGGGGAGAAAACAGGAAGCTTCAGGGTGGCATGGCAGAAGGTGGGCAGCCCATGTGATTAAGTGAGTGATGATCAACCAGGGGTCTGGAAACCCAGGTTTGTGTCTTGGCTCTGCCACTTTCTAGCATCCTGTAGCATATCACTCAACCTGTCTGTGCCTCAGCGTCCTCATCTGTCATAGGGAAGTGACAATTCCCATCTGCCTCTTTCTTTCAAGGATCCAGGAAGCTAATATACATGAATGTGGTTCGTAAATTGTCAAGGGCTATGGGAAAGGGAGGCGGTCTTCTGGACTGCAGGTTTTCCATGTCCCAGGAGCTCGGGAGGAGGGGAAGAGCTGAGAGGCAGAGAATGTGAGGGAGTGGAGAAGGGGGACCGCTCTCCAAGGAAAGGTCCTTTAGTCATCAGAAGAAAGGGTCACCTTCCTAACTGCCATTACCACCCAAAGAGGCCCGGCTGTGATAAAAACAGAGGATGTGGGGAAGGGAAGGAGCCGCCTGGGTCGGATCTTTATCACGCACCTTGTTTGAAGTTCTCCAGGTTCCGGAACTCTACCAGGGTGTTGCCGTAGTAATAGTTGGTTACGTAAATCCGCTCATCCTTGGCCAGGGGGTCCTTCATCCAGGCCCCTTCATTCCGCCCGTATGTGTTCTGGGTGGTTGGCCCCGTGATTGTGGAGAGAGTGTCCTTGCACCTTCCTGGTGGAGAAGAGGCAGATGGAGGTTTGGGGCTGATCTAGTGATGCCTCACCCCTTAAACCTTTGCTGTTCCTCCTATTTAGAGTCTGGACTCCATGGCAGGCTTTAACAGCTCTGTATAACCTGACCCCAAACATTTTTCCATACCATCTCCTGCTACTCCCCTGATCCACCCTACACTTGACCCTACACTTGAGCCTCCACCGTGCCCATCTTTGGCCACCTTCACACCACCATGCTTTGCTCCTGTTCTGACTTCTTAGTCCTATCCTTCAAAGACCTAAGATCCAGAGTCCTTTTATGACAACATGCCCTCCTCTGGGGACCTATTCTGTTTTATTCCATTCAGCTCTCAGGGTATCATGAATGCTGCTCTCTTACAGAGCATGTCATCCTGCGTCTCCACAATGCTTGTGCTTCTCTCTCCTCCCTCCACGCCCACCCCCAACTGGAGTGTAGGCACCAAGGGATGCGGGAATGTGGCTTTTCCTTATTACATTCTCGGTGCTCAGAACACAGTATCTGGCTTGCTGCAGGCACCCAAACGTCTGATCACTGGGTGAACATGCAGCATGAGAAGTACGGCCAGAGGAGAGGACTCTACTGGGTGTAACCAGGAACTCAGCTCTGCCAGCTGCTGAGCCGCTCCAGGCTGTGGGACCAGCCCTAACAGAGCAATGGCTATTCATGTCCCTGAGGCCCACCTGCTGTCCTAGAGAGCTGTCCCCAAGCCTATGCCCTTGTCACTACTGGGAGCAGGATGCCAGGGCTCCCTGCTGGGGAATTGGGGGGCAAGATACCAAGTTCTTGAATAAGGAGCTGACTCTGGGTATAGAAGCCTCCTTCAGAGATCAAGCCGGCCACGATGGGACAGGAACTTAGCAATATCCTTCTGAGTGGCTCTGGACCCGGTGCCCAGGAGAGGTCCTAAAAGGCCACTGGAACTATACTGGGTTCTAGATGAAGTTGACAATCTGCAATGCTCATATGCAGTATTATTATTGAACATAGCCTTGAATGATAGTGAAGTCACATGTGACTACTAAGGGCATGTGCTCTTCCTGTCTTCACACTTGTGGATTATGGAGGAGGTGGGAAGAGGGCAGTGGAAGGGGGCAGTGAGAGAGCCACATGAATCTTACCCTCACACAGCTTCCTTACCGCCTGCTGGCAGCTGGGGCCAGCAGAACCCCTGCCCCACCTGCCATCAAGACTGACGACACAGATGGGTGATGAGAATAATTGGTCCTTGACACTCACGTGGGCAAAAGTAACAAAGACCCTACAGTTTGGATTCCAGAGTTCTCTAAATTCTAGGCCACCCTCATTTCCAAACTGTTCCAATCCGTTCCATCTATTCTGCTCCCCACGAAGTGGACTGAAGAAGGAGTCTAAGCCCTGCAGCTGACAGGGCAGCTGGGGGTGGAAGTGGCATGAACACTGTTTTGCAGGCAGGCCCCATAGCTGGGTGCAGTTGGCAGGGTTTAGGCAGCTCACTGTGGCATTTATTAGGTCCTGGTCTGACGGAGCGGGGAGAGATTCAGTCTCCATAAGACAAACAAAAGAATCTCCCTGTCAATGCCTCATTCCCCCAGAGCTGAGCTCATCTGTTCAAGACAATAAAACAGAAAACTCTGACTGAGCCCTGGCAGCAGAGATCTGATGGAAAACCTCTCATTGCCTGGATCTAGGCAGGGCCCTGGCTGCCAGTGAGGACGCCACGCTCCTTCTGCACTGAGGTGAGCCCTAGCATGCCATCACCGGGCAATCCTCTGCCCTGGCAAAGCCCAGAAAGGACACCAATTCCCTGTCCAGAGGCACCCCTGGCTCATGCCCCTAAGCCCCACAGATAGACATGAGGTGAGGTGTTTTCTGTCCGGGGATTGCCATGGCCACGCCACCTCTCTGACCAAACATAGAAATTGCAGATGGACTCTTGAAAGCCAGGACTCATCTGTGCAGCTCCAGCAGCCCTGAAAATCCCTGCAGGGTCCCGTCTCACACCGAGGCTTTGCAGTGGCAGGGCCCCAATGCTGGGCTATAGATGTGCCCCAGGCTTGGGCCAGAGGCCTGGCTCTGGTTTTGGCCCAGCCACCAACTCCGAAGTCTGTGTTGCCACTATAATGTCAAAAAGTTTTAATCTCTTCAGAAGTAAAATGATTGTAATGCATTCCCTGCCTCCTTCACCAGAGTGCATGGAGAGTCCCCTCTGAAGACGATGTGGCAGGCTGAGTAATGTCCCCTGGAGGGGACAAATCCCTGGAGCCTGTGACTGGGACAGAAGGAAACAAAGGGGACTTTGCAAATCTGATTACATAAAAAAATTCTGAGATGGGGAGACTATAGTGGAGTATCTGGGTGGTCCTATTGAATAAATACAGTCACAAGTATCCTTATAACACGGAGGCAAAGGGAGATTTGACCACAAGAGAAGGGGAAGCAATGTGATGAAAAAAGCAAAGACTGAAGTGATATGGCCACAAGCCAAAGAATGCTGGCAGCCACGAGAAGCTGGAAAAGGCAAGAAACGGATTCTCTCCTCAAGCCTCTGGAAAGAACCGGCCCTTCTGATACCTTGATTTTAGCCCTGCAAGACTCATTTTGAATTTCTGGCCTCCAGAACTGTTACAGAGTTCATTTCTGTTTTTAGCTACTAAGCTTGTGGCAATTTGGAGGCATAGGAAATGGATAGAGATGGAGTCAGCTTCTTGCGTTAGGGCATCCTTATTTCTGTAGGAAGAGGGGAGTCCCCACTTGCAGCTTCATTGTCCTGGTACTAGAACCTCAGGCTGTATTTTCACATGCCTTCAGAGACAGTAAACACTACTGCCCTGCGGACAAGCCCAGACAGGACAAATGCAAACGATTTCAGAGCATCTGAAGACAGGATCAAGGGGAGAGGTCAGTAAACCATGAGACCCAGACACATCACTGTGCTCTGAGAATCTGGGGCAGCTCAGATGCTCCCACACTTGGCAGTAAACCGTCAGCCTTGGAGAGAAGACACTGCATGTTGACAACTCTTCAAGGGGGATGACAGAAAGATGGGAGAAAGTTCAAAGGAACTGCAGAGAGGAGAGTGCAGTCTGCATCGCATCTTAGGTTTCCCCAGAGTAGGGCTGCCAAGGATGCCGGTGACGCTGACATTTACTACGCACTTTCTATGTATTCCGTCATTTAACCAACAGTCCTGGGAGGCAGCTGGCCCTGTTTCAAAGGTTACCTGGGTCTGAAAAGAAGGGGCCCTTCCCCTCAGCATGTAAACCTCCTCGAATCTCAGCATTCTAAAAGAAATAAATCAGCAAGCCAGAGCCTTCTCGGCCCTCCCCGGCTCTCAGCTCCGGTGCTCACTTGGCAAGCCTCCCCAGTAGGGTCCTTAGGGCATCTGCTCCCCGACCAACCTCGTCAGCAATGCCTCTCAGCCCCTCAACCCGACTGCTGCCCCTCGGGGTGCTCTCCAGTCCTCTTATTCTAGTCAAGCCTCTGCTTTTTGCTTGGAAACTGAGGTAGCCACCCTCCGCTCCTGCCGACACCCAGCCACCCACCTCGGAAGGCGTTTCCTTCCTCCCTTGGCTTCCACTACCACTCTCTCCTGGTCCCGCCTGCCTGCCTGGCCTTCTCCAGCTCTTTGGCTAGTGCTTCCTCTTCTGCCTGCTTTCAAATGTCACCCTCTGGAGTTCCACCTTCAGCCTCCTCTCTCCTCATTCCTCCTGCAGACTCAGCTCCTGCCAACAACTCAACCCAGGTCCTGATTCTGAGCACCATGAATCCATCCAACTACCTACAAGGCGCTTTCCTTCTGGGTGTCCTCCTGGCTCCTCAAACTTAAAGGACTGAAAATGGAAGTCATTTGCTTCAGTTCACGGCTTGCTCCTCCTGTATTTACTGTCCCAGAGAAAGCCATGGTATGCCTTCCACCAACCGAGCCAGAAACCTAGGTCATCCCTGACATCCCCTTTCCCTTCACCCACACTCCAACTCAGCACTGAGTAACATCTTGACCCTGATCCTCCACCTCTATGGCATAGTTCAGACCTTACCACCTCTTGCCTGAATCACTCCAATTGCTCCAGTTGGTCTCTCTGGCTCATCTCTGCCCACTTCTAACTTATTCTCCCCAGTATTCCCTGGCTGCTTTTCCAAGATGCACATCTTCTTAAACCCTTAATGACTCACCATCTCCAACCACCACGTGCAGCCCAGAGTCCTCATCCTAGCACATCAGCCCTTCCTGCATCACCATTCTTACTTGTTGTCATCTGCCTTCATTCAGAGGTCTCAGACTCAGATGCCTACACGGGTCAGGCAGCAACTGAAATGATGAGTCAGGCTGAGTGTGAGACAAAAGGTGCTGAAGACACTGTGGTGAACTGGAAGAGCTGACCTGAAGGCATTCAGACCCAACATAAAAACACATCTTAGGATGAATTTGGCCCTCAGGCTGTCAGCTTCTCTTGCCCATACCTAGCTGCTTGTATTCACTACAGTTGCCAGGGCTATGGTATTCACCATAAACCCAGGGCTGGCCTTATGGGCGTATGATCTGTGCAATCACACAGCACCCTTGCTCAGAAGGGCTGCCCTCCATTTAATGATCTGCTGTCGCCGTCTTGGACATCTGTTTTCACCCTCGAACTTGTATTTTATGTGAAGTCTGACAATGCAGCCTGAGTGTGAGCAGAGGAGAATGCAAGATGTGTGTGGTCACCTTCCTTGTCCCCCACTTGCATATAGGGTTTGCTATGCCTAATGAGCACAGAATTGCAGGTAGACCCACTACATGCCTGAGTTCAGTGAGATTCAAAGTGAGCACAAGGTAGGTGTGTTGCCTCAGAGGTCACATTTTCCATTTGAACCAGATCGTGCTCCGAAAGCAGAAAGAAGGCAGTGGTGTTCTAAGAAACACAAATGGTCAAGGAACCCTATCATATTCTTTCTTGTGTTATTTCCCTGTATCAGACAACAACTTATGCTGAAATTGATACAGAAGAAGAGGGAGGGATAGGGCAACTCATAGTTCCTTTTCTTTTTAGTCCTTCCTCACTCAATATGCTGAAGGCAAGGAGTGCTGTTAAGATGTTCATATATCAAGTAAAACAAAAACAGATGAGTTAGTTTTCTGCAGTGTTTCCACTATTCTAATAAGAACAAAATACATATGTATGTAGGAGCTACAAAATCCGATATGAGTCATTTTGGTGGATTCTGCATAAAAGTTGAAAGATCTTATATTTGCATTTAAAACTGACATTCCACAATATAAAGATGAATGGTATAATTCATGCTAGTAAATTAAATTTTTAATACAGGTATACCTCAAAGATATTGTGGGTTTGGTTCCAGACCACTGTAATAACGTGAATATCACAATAAAGTGAGTTTCATAACTTTTTTGGTTTCCCAGTGAGTATAAAAGTTGTGTTTACACTATACTGCAGTCTATTAAGGGTGTAATAGCATTATGGCTAAAAAAAATGTACATACTTTAATTTTAAAATACTTTATTACTAAAAAACACTAGTGATCATCAAAGCCTTCAGTGAGTCATCATCTTTTTGCTGGTGGAGGGTCTTGCCTCGATGCTGATGGCTACTGACAGATCAGAGGGGTGGATGCTGAAGGCTAGGGGGCTGTGGCAATTTCTTAAAATAAGACAATGAAGTTTGCTGCATCAATTGACTCTTCCTTTCATGAAAGATTTCTCTGTAGTTTGTGATGCTGTTTGATAGCATTTTACCCCATAGTAGAACTTCTTTCAAAATTGGAGTCAAGCCTCTCAAACCATGCCACTGCTTTATGAACTAAGTTTATGTAATATTCAAAATCATTTGTTGCCATTTCAACAGTGATCACACTGCCTTCACCAGGAGTAGGTTCCATATCAAGAAACCACTTTCTTTGTTCATCAATAAGAAGCAACTCCTCATTCATTCAAGTTTGATCATGGGATTGTAGTAATTCAGTCCCATCTTCAGGCTCCACTTCTAATTGTAGTTCTCTTGCTATTTCCACATCTGCAGTGACTTCCTCCACTGAAGACTTGAACCCCTCAGGGTCATCCATGAGGGTTAGAATCAACTTATTCCAAACTCCTGTTAATGTTGATATTTTGACCTCTTCCCATGAATCATGAATGTTCTTAATGATGAATCCTTTCCAGAAGGTTTTCAATTTACTTTGCTCAGATCCATCAGAGGAATCATTATCTATGGCAGCTATAGCCTTATGAAATGTATTTCTTAAATAATAAGACTTGAAAGTCAAAAGGACTCCTTAATTCATGAGCTTCAGAATGAATGCTGTGTTGTCAGGCATGATAGCATTTATCTCCTTGCACATCTCCATGAGAGCTTTTGGGTGACTAGGTGCATTGTCAAAGAGCAGTCAGATTTTAAAAATAATCTCCTGGCTGGTCGTGGTGGCTCACGCCTGTAATCCCAGCACTTTGGGAGGCCGAGGCAGGCAGATCACTTGATGTCAGGAGTTTGAGACCAGCCTGGCCAACGTGGTGAAACTCCATCTCTACTAAAAATACAAAAAAATTAGCTGGGCATGATGGCATGCGCCTATAATCCCAGCTACTCAAGAGGTTGAGGCAGGAGAATCACTTGAACCCAAGAGGTAGAGGTTGCAGTGAGCCGAGATCATGCCACTGCATTCCAGCCTGGGTGACACAGCAAGACTCCATCTCAAATAATATTAATAATAATCTCTTTTTTCTGAGCAGTAGGTCTCAACAAAGGGCTTAAATTATTCAGTAAACCATGGTGTAAAAAGATGTGCTATCATCCAAGCTTTGCTGTTCCATTTATAGAGCACCAGGAGAGTAGATTTAGCATCATTCTTAAAGGCCCTAGGATTTTTAGAATAGTAAGTGAGCACTGGCTTTGATTTAAAGTCACCAGCTGCATTAGCCCCTAACAGAAGAGTCAGCTTGTCCTTTGAAGCTTTGAAGCCAGGCACTGACCTCTCCTCTTTAATTATGAAGGTCCTAGATGGCATCTTCTTCCAATGGATGGCTGTTCTGCCTACATGGAAAATCTGTTGTTTAGTGTAGCCACCTTCATCAATGATCTTAGCTAGATCTTCTAGATAACTTGCTACAGCTTCTACATTAGTACTTGCTTTTCACCTTGCATTTTTACATTATGGAGATGACTTCTTTCTCTAAACCTCATGAACCAGCCTCTGTTAGCTTCAAACTTTTTTCTGCAGCTTCCTCACCTCTGTCAGCCACCACAGAATTGAAAAGAGTTAGGGCCTTGCTCTGGATTAAGCTTTTGCTTAAGGGAATGTCATGGTTGTACTGTTTTTCTATCTGGACCACTACAACTTTCTCCATATCAGCAATAAGCCTGTTTCATTTGCTTATCATTCGTGTGTTTACTGGAGTAGCACTTTTAATTTCCTTCAAGAACTTTTCCTTTGCATTCACAACTTGGTTAACTGTTTGGCACAAGAAGGCTTTCAGCCTATCTCAGCTTTTGACATGCCATCCTCACTCAGCTCTGACATTTCTAGCTTTTGATTTAAAGTGAGAAGTGTGGGATTCTTCCTTCCACTTAAACACCTAGAGGCCATTGTAGAGTTATTAATTGGCCTGATTTCAATATTACTGTGATTAGGAATTACAGAATAGGGAGCTCCAAAAAGCAGGAGAGAAACCAGGGAATGCCAGTTGGGGGAGCAGTCAGAACACACACAACAATGATGGATTAAGTTCACTGCTTTATATTGGTGTGGTTGGTGATGCCCCAAAACAATGACAATAGTAATATCAAAGATCACTGATCACAGATCATCATAACAGATACAAAGAAAAAGTTTGAGATATTGTGAGAATTACCAGAATGTGACACAGAGACACAAAGTGAGCACACAGAGTTAGAAAAAGGTGCTGGTAGACTGGCTTGACACAGGGTTACGACAAACCTTCAGTCTGTAAAAAATGCACTCTCTGTGAAGCACAACAAAGCAAAACATGATAAGATGGGGGCATGCCTGTTTCTTTACTTAAAATAGCATGGAATAGCAAATAAAAAACACCATGAAGGAGAGAGAGAGACAGAGAGAGAGGCACATACACAACATGAATGGAAGAAGAGGAACTTTATATTTACTACTTTGCATGGCACTTTTACCCTGCCTTTTGAACACAGGCCCTATGTTGTCATTTTGCACTGGGCCCTGGTGCTCTTGTTGGCTCTGGTTCTTCTCATTGCAATGCCCCTTCCTTCTTTGCCTGGCTAATTTCCCCTCATGCTACAAGACAGTTAGGCCACCACCTCTTTTTGGAAAAGGGTCCTGGGCTGCCTCAGTCTCCCTCTGTGACCCACTGTGGCCTGTGCCCTCCAGTGCTCACCACCCTGGTTGAAGTCATGTGTCTGTGTCAGTCTCACATACAAGCTGTGCAACTCCAGGACAGGGCCCCTGCCGTATCTGTCTTTGCATCCCTGACACCCACGGCACTCACACATCCTGAGGGCTCAGCACTTAATACTGGGCCAAATCCAAGTATTGTTTCCATGCTTAGAGCCCTCTCTACCTCTTTTAGCATCGAGTCCCTACTTCTCACGTCCTTCATCATCAGGCCCCGGCTCCCTGCTCTGGAATTCCATCACTCTCCCTCATGTGTCCTTATCTGTGCTGGCACACTTGGGCTGCCTTCCATTCCCTGCCCACCTTGGCCTATGCTCTTGGCTCTGCCTGGAGAGTTCTTCTCTGCCCTCTGAGCCTGGTGAGCTGGGGAACAGCCTCAGAGAGGAGCCCCATCACAGAAGTGATGCGACGCCCCTGGACAGCGTGCATCCATTGCCAGCCACACTTCCCACCTGCTCAGCCACTTCAGTCACTGCTGCCTCCCTGAACCTTTGGGAAAGTGACCACTTCTTGCTCACTTTGGATCTTTGCAGCCGAGCACGCTGTAGTGCTGGATGAATTATTAATACTAGTTGACTCTTTATCCTTATCAAGAGGCTTAGACTTTAATCCTTTACCACCTGCAAGGATATATTTTATCCATTTTATATTCTTATTTCTAGGGCCAGAGGCCCCTGTGTTATACAATGACTGGATTCCCAGTGGTTTGAGGGAGTTGGATTAGCAGTGTCAGCAAAGAGACTGAGACCAGTGGAGCTGGGGCCGGGGGAGCTGCCTGTCTAGTGACTTAGAGTCTGGGCTCTGCAGAGGCTCTGGAAGCTGCCCCAGCCCACGTCAGCATCGCCTTCCTTGGGCTGCCCCAGACCAGCCTCCCTGACACGAGACAGGCAGGACTGGCCATCACGCCCCATGGTCAGCGCAGCTGGCCAAGCCTCGGGGTGGTTACAGTCATCTGCTTTGTGGGGGAGACATTCTTCATAGTTCATGGTATTTCCTAGATTCAAATAGGAGCCAGGCTCTCTCTGGTATTGTCATAAACTGACTGTCCTCTTTGTCTGCTGCTCCTACCCACCCTCCCCCACTCCAAACCAGCCCCTTCTACAAAATGCATCAGGAATTGTAGTTGCAAAAGTTTGGGAATCTGCAGAGCCTTGGCCACGTGGCAGTTTCATTTTGCTGCAGTAGCCTGAGCTATTCCCAAAGCCAGGGCTGTCGGGAGCAGAAGCATCTTCTTGGATGGTACCAATCCTACCCAAACCCCAGCTCCAATTACTGACAACATTTTTCCTCTCTCTGCCCTAGAGCTATACTATGGCCAAATGCTTTGTTTGCACAGCCAAAAATAAATTCTGATTTACTTGTTTTTGGATTTTTTTTGAACATTTTATAACTATCCTGAGAATAATGGTAGACATTTTAGGACATCACAAAATCAGGATTGGAAACTATGGGATAAAATCTTTCTTTTAAAATTAGCCCTGTTTACAATCACATCTTAAATAGCTCAAAAATCAAAATTACTGGATTCATCAAACAGCAAACAAGCTTTCCCAGGTAGCAAATCAGTGGCCCGTGTCTATTTCAGTCAAAAGCTTTTTAGTTTACTGATGACTGGGAGATGTCAGCACATCACAGTCTTCCTTGGCCAGGCACAGGCAAGTCAGGGGTCTGCAGAGAATGTTAGGGTAGGAAAATCCCATCCACACCAACAGCAGCTGGAGGGAGGCACTTGGCAGTGATAAACTATTGAAAATAATTCCCAGAAACAAACTTGTCAAAGTTCCGCATTGCCTAGACAGCCAAACCTTTCTTCTTCTCTGGGCCACCCCCTCTTCTCACCCCTTGGCATTTGAAGAACATACTACATCTGTGTCCATGTCTATTTCTTCTGCAGTCAGCATATGAGGTGAGAACCCCAGCTCCTCCGAAAAATGCCACGGGTTAGTCTTTAAGCAAACCTTACATCCTCAGCATGATGATGCTATTCTAGTTAAACAGAATATTGAACAAGAGAAAATGTCATTTCTACCACCAGGTAAATGGCTGCTGGGACACCGGGCTTCTCTGGGCATCAGCATCTCAGTCAAGCTACTGGAGGGAGAAAGAGTTCTAAGTGTCCCTGAAAACAGCAGAAAAGCCTGCTGGTGGCAAAGCCCTGGGGAGGCAGTTGGGGACAGGCTGGGTTCTGGGACCCAGCTTGGTAGGTTATGGAGAGAGTGGATACCTCACTCCTGGCTAGCAAGTCACCGAGGGAAGAGGTTCCCAGGTTGGCAAACACCATTGCCTGATGGCGTGCAAGGTGTGTGGGTCCTACCTGCAGCCTGTCTTCACTGTTAGCATTCTGGAAAACTGTGGTACAGGTGACAGGGGCCAGATTTCTAAATATTTGGAGGGATGTTCCCACTCACCCAAGGGTGACAGGAAGCTGAAATGGTGAAGTATGGGGGCCCAGGGAAGTTCACTCCTATGGCAGAGGGGGAGATGGAGTGTTGGGCTCAGGGCCTGTTCTCAAGAGCGCAAAGGCCAGGCTGTCCAGAGCTGGTGCACAAGTGGCAGCCTCTGCTCTGACCCCAAGGCAGTCTGCAGAAATACAGCAGGACCCCCGCTTCAGAAACTTAAACATTCTCTCCTGCTCCCACCCTCACCTCTGAGGTCCAAGAACTGCCTTCTTGCTTAGCTTCCTCCAGGCAAGGGTTCATGAGATTTTGCCCCAGGGTCCATTTTAATGGGCTATTTCACTGCTCTCATTCTGCCATTATTCTGAAACTTTCACCCAATAAGAATCCATTGCTGTATCATGACCTGGTAAACTTCCCGCAGAAAACCATAGCATATACTGAGACCCAGAGAAGGCAGAGACTTGGCCAAAGTCACACAGTTATCTATGGCAGAGAGCAGAGTGTCTGACTCCCGGCAGGTGCTCCTTCACCACCCTGTCTCTGGCAGCAGCTTGTACCTTATGCTGAGGAGGGATTGGGAATGAGACTGCAAGGGCAAGAAAAATTGGAGACGGGAAAGATCCGTATAAGGCAGGCCATATCCTCTGTCAAATCAAGTGTATTTTTCAACAAACATTTTGATGAAATTATTACTCAATAGTGTTATTTTTCAGTCATGATCAGTGGTGATTTAATGAATGTTTGGTTTAGTTCTTTCTGGAAGAGACATTTGTAACTAGCTCCCATTTTTCCTTTTGTAGTTGCCTTTTTTCTCTACTTTACTATTTCACTGCTCTGAGTTCTCTTGGGCCATGGAGCTCCCAGGCACAGAATAGGGCTGCATTATCCATGCTTCTGGAACATACCTTGTTCTTTTAGACCTAACAGTCAGGAGGCTTCCCTTCTCTGCTTAGAAAACTCCTCTTCAGGCCGGGCGCAGTGGCTCACGCCTGTAATCCCAACACTTTGGGAGGCTGAGGCGGGTGGATCATGAGATCAGGAGATCGAGACCATCCTGGCTAACACGGTGAAACCCCTTCTCTACTAAAAGTACAAAAAATTAGCTGGGCATGGTGGCAGGTGCCTGTAGTCCCAGCTACTCAGGAGGCTGAGGCAGGAGAATGGTGTGAACCCAGGAGGTGGAGCTTGCAATGAGCCAAGATCGCACCACTGTACTCCAGCCTGGGTGACAGAGCGAGACTCTGTCTCAAAAAAAAAAAAAAAAAAAAAAAAAGAAAACTCCTATTCATCCTTCGAATCTCAGCTCAAATGACACCTCCTTAGATAAGTTTCCCCAGCCTTCCTGGCAGCCAGGCCAAGCTAATATTCCTTCTTTCTTTCCTCTGTTTCTCCATTCCTCTGCTACAGCACTTGTCACATGGTGCCATGATGTTTCTATGCTCTCCACGGGTGGGGTTCATGATTTTGCACTGAGGCCCATTGCACTGGCTATTCCCCGGCTCTCCCTCTGCTACAAATCTGAGACTTTTCCCCCAGTAAAAACCCTTTGTTCTTTTATGACTTGGTAAACTTACCACAGAAAAATTCACTTATTAATCACTGGATACCCCAATAGCCATCACAAAGCCTCATGTACGGAAAGCCCTCAACAAATATTTATAAAACTGACTCCTGAAGCCAAATCTTGGCTCCATTAATTTATATATCTATTTTAGGAAAAAGAGTCCCACTCTTGCCACTGGCGCAGTTTCAACACGTAAACGCTAGATGTTAAAGCTAATCGGTGGTCAAAGGCGTCACTCCATTTGCCATAAAGAACTTTGACCATCTGGTCCCTCCCTCTCCTTTCAACGTATTTTCAGACTCAGCCTTTTACCTGAGCTGATCAGGAGACCAAAGCCAGGTACAATGAACTTACCTATGACATTCCGGATGTCATCTTCTTCTTCGGGGCTCAGCGTGGGGCTGGCAGGGGTTGTTCCCTGCCCAGCAGGAGCATCTTTCCCCAGCGAGTCTGTTCTGACTGTGGTGGGAGGCACTGGGACTGTGTGCACAGCTGCCATCAATGCCTCCCTGGGAGACACTGCCGGAGGAGCTGGGGCTGCTGGTTGCTGGGTGGCTGTGTGGGCCACGGTGGTGGCTGGCACCTGAGGAGAAGGCTGCAGGACTGACTCCCTCGTGGGATCTGGAGACACCGAGGTTGTTTGGAATGTTGCTGAGAGTGGTTCCACTGAGGCACGGTTGGCAATGCTAGGAGCTGAGGTTGAGGGCTCTGGCAGGGCCGAGGACCAGGGTATGATCCGAGCGTTCAGGTCGGTTGTCACAGCAGTGCTGTGTCCCTGATGGGTGGCTGTGGGCCTCTGGGTGGCACTGGTCATCAGGTCATTGTGTCTCAGGAGCTGATCTTCAATCAGCAAATCCACTCCATTGTCACCGCTGAAAAACTCATCTTCTGTGAAACAAACACAAGGTTCACTGTGGCACGGGAGAGAAACAAGCTACAGATGACAAGAGCACATGGCAATGGGCAGGTGAATTACAGGGTGCCTTTCCTTAACACGATGGCCTGACTTAAAGAGGGGGCCTGGCTGGGATTTCAGAAGAACGTGGACAGGAGCACAGGTGGAAGGACGTTGAATTTCCAGGAGGTTTCTCTGAATTCACTGCAGCCATGCTCCCCCCAGGACTCAGGGGTCACTGGCAGGACGCATCGGGGTCCTAAACCCCGATGGCTGGGAGTAAGTGAGTCATCCAATCCATCCATCCAACACATGTTTATGGAGTATGGATAACAATAGCGAGCAAAACAAGGATCCTTGACCTCATGGAGCTTCTATTTAGTGGTGGAGACGCTAAATAATAGACAGGATTGTGCAATTGAAGGTGCTATGGGGAACAAAAAGTAGGGTAAAGAGGGTCAAAAAAGCTAGAAGGGAAGGGAAACTTGCAGAGAAGAATAAAGTGGTGAGGATGAGACGCATTGAGCTAGGGAGATGAGCAGCTGCCTGGAGGAGGAGAAGGAGTCAGTTGAGCAGCCATCAGGCACAAAGATTCCAGGGGTGATTAACCACAGAGCAAAGGCCCTGAGGCAGGACATGTGTGCGGTGGCCCAGGAGCAGTGAGGTGGCCAGCGTGACTGAAGCAGAGGTGAGGTCAGAGCGAGGACAGGCACTGGGCATGCGTGACTTACAGGCTGTGTATGGAGTTCAGTTTTTATTCTGAATGAAATGGGGGAGGCTGCAGGATTTTGAACAGAGATGGAACATGGAGAGGCAAACATTTCTTACAGAGGACACAAAGAGCTCTAACCACAAAAGAAATAACTGGTAAAATAGACTTCATGTGCTCATCAAAAACACCATTAAGGAACTAAAAATGCATGCCATAGGTAGGGATAAAATACTTGCAATACATATGATGGCAAAGAACTTGTAATCAGAATATGTAAAAAACTCCCACAAATCAACAACACAGACACAAAAAAGACCAAAAAGCACAGTTAAACGTGGGCAAAATGATGATGCCAGCTACTGGGTGGAGAATAAACATAGTGGAGGCAAAGGCAGAAGCAAGGAGACAGACAGGAGGCTGCTGCATCAGCCCTGATGGGGAAGGACCCGCTCAGACACACAGGGGAGAGGGGAAGAGCTGGGGCCTGCTGGGAGTGCTGGGCAAGGAAAAGAAAGAAGAGAAGAGGAGGAGGAAGAGGCGAGGAGGAGCACGGGAAGAGGAAGAAGCCTAAGGAACCAAGGTAAAGGTGATGTGAAAAGGGATTGTCTCTCTTCCATGAAAAATGAAGAAGGACAGAGATCGAAGGGGAGGTCCTGGAGACTCAGACAGGAACCTCAGGGCCCCTGGAGGGAGGAAAAAGTGGCTTATGGCTCTAAGCCAGTCAGTTCCCCCAAGCCTCAGTTTCCTCACTGCAAACGGGGAGGACTGGACTGGAGGGCATTGAAGTCCCTTCCAGCCCAGCCACGCTCTGCCATATGGTCTTCTTCAAGCCCCGAGAAGTTAAGTGACTTGCCCAAGGCCACTCAGCGAGCTGTGAGGAAATGCAGTGACAGCGCTGGATAACAGGGCCACAGCAGGATGCAGGCCCTGAATGCAGGAGGGCCTCCTGAATGCAGGAGGGGCCTCCTGAATGCAGGAGGGCCTCCTGAATGCAGGAGGGGCGTATGGCTCCCAGGAAGTCCAGCCCCCCATGGTCCAAATTGTGACTCCCTCCCTGCCCTGCCTCTGGGGCCACCCTGTTGACCCCAACTCACGCTGCTCTTCAATGTCATTCTCTTCTTCAGAGACCTTGGCTTTATAGTAGGTGATGCCCCGGATGACGGTGGGCTGGGAGGCCGGCCGGCCTCTCAGGTGAACCTGCCTCTGCAGGGGCCGCTGTGACCTCACCACCTCAGGCGGAGCCAGGGGTTGCTTCTGCAGAAGCTCGATGGAGTTGATCTGCTGGGACACGGTTTCTTCCTGCAGAAACCGCTCTTCATACTGCTCCTCAGAGGGGACACAAGGGAAGGTCAGGTCACTGGTCAGAGAGGCAGTGGGCAGGTGGGGGCAAGGCTGTGCTAATAACAGCAACACTTCCGAAGAGCCAAGCACTGTTCTAAGTGCTTTATACGTTTACATATGTCAACTAATTTAATCTTCTCATCAGTTCCATGAGGTAGGACCTATTTTTATCATGATCATTTACATTTCAGGAAACAGAGGCACAGAGAGTTTATATAAATTTCCCAAAGTCCCACAACAGGTAAGTGGTAAGGCAGATTGAAGCCAGGATGTCTGGTTCCAGAATCAACATCTCTATACTTGACGCATACTGCCCAGAGAATTCAGTCCTCCTCTTGGCTCTGGCCTAGGGATACTGGGTGACTTAGATCCGGTATAAGTTGTTTTGGGTGAGATTCATGTGAGGGGAAGGATGCCTGGGCTGGGACATGAAGCCCAAGGACCAGGATGCACACTGCCTCAGGATGAAGCTTGTTACAGCAATCAGAATGGACTTCCTAAAACACATGTCACCCCAGCCCCCAAACCCTTCGTCCTGCATACAGAATAAAGTCCAAAGCAAAACTGAGCTTGATCTAGCTCAGCATTCTTCTCTCTTGTTGCGTGCCCTGCACCCCATGCCTTAGGCACTCCAGTCACTTGGCTGACTACTGAAACTCTTGGCTCTCCTGAGCCACTGGATCTATGTTCAGCCTGTTTTCTCTGCCTGGAAAACCATTATACCTCCTTCTCCCATATATCTACTTCTCAAGGCCCAGCTAAAATTTCAGGTCCCCAAGGAAATACTCCTGGACCTTCTAATTCAGAATTAATCAATCTTCCCCAAGCCTCATTTTGTGCTTTATGGCAGAGATTTCTCATTGATTACCCAAATTCCCTGCCCTCTTGTTCCTTACTAATGAAGACGTGGTTTTATGGGAGTGGGCATGGGACTGAATTCTGGCCAGTAGGGTATAGGAAGAAGTTGATGAGATGTGCATTTGGAAAAGTTCTGTATAAGGGGGGCTGATTCAGCTGGGAGGCGTCTTTTGCTCTCTTCCTCATTTCTCTGGACTGAAATGTGGACAGAATGGCTGGAGCTGAGCAGCCATCTTGTGATCATGAGGGGATTTTGAGGATGAAAGTCACTAACAACATCTTGGAGCTAATCATGCCAGCCCTGGACTGCCTGCCTCCAGAGTTTCTTTTACGTGAAAGAACAACAAATATTTCTATTGTTTAAGGCACTGTATTTGGGTCTCTTACCCAAGCCGAACACAAGTCCTAATGAATACAAGTCTGTGCTTCTGCTGTAGCGCCTCTCCTAGCCTGCTTTCCACAGGCACTATTTAGGGATGTTGCTATCTCTGCAGACTATGGGAATCTGAAAGAAGAAAGACCATTTCTTGTTCATCTTTGATTCCCCTGGATGGAGGCTCCCTAATATTTGTTAAATTGAATTTCTGAATCATAACAAATCCCAAAGAATTGTCTACATTGGTAACTACTTGGCATTTGATTTTGTCAAAACAAATGATGCTCACATGGCCCGGTGACTGGGCATCTGGATGGCGCTGTGAGAGTGCCCCATGACAGTTCTGATCATGTAGATGGACCACTCTGTCCTCCATAGAGCTGCTGCCCAAGGAGGAGCCCCTGTGTCCACAGTGTGGCAAGATCTCTGGTGCTGTGTCGGTCTGTCCAGTCAGATTCCCCGTCCAGGACTATAATCACCCACCTTTGAAAGCAAAGGACCTTGGGCATACGACCTGTGAACTGACTGTGCTCAAAGTCAGGGCCACCCCACAGGTGGGTCCAGCTGCTTTGGTGGCTCCATTAGAGAAGTGTGGAAGCCTGAGAGGAGTGTGGTCCAGCCCTGCTCTCCCCAGGACTCCAGTGGCTGAATAATGAAGATGCAGCTTCCTGCAGCCCCCTAAACCATGAGGTCCCTTCTCAACCAGGGGGAGGTGACTGAGTTCCCTTTAATCTTGTAATTCTAGGCCTGGTGGAAGCCACCCAGAGAGCAGAGCCCATGTGGAAACAAAACCTGTGTTCCTAGATGCCCAGTGTCCCGAGGCAGGGCAGGGCCTTTAGCCACTCCATGTTGGCTCTAGGAACCCGGCCACCATGGCCAATGTGCTCCTTTTGCACAGGAAGAAGCAAACCAAGCTCTTGCTTTGATCTTTACAATTTGGCCTGGAAAAAGCCCTGAGTCCTCATTACCCCCAAGGACACCCCCAAGCCTGTGCCTGTTTTCTCATGACAAGAGAGTTCTGGATGGCACAACCGATGGGGTTGTGTATCTCTCTCTCCCTAGCACACAGTGGTGACCAACTCCTGAAAGGCAGGGGACACCCTTCTGCCAGCCTCCCCTGTCTGCCCAGAGGAAACAGGCCAACTTGCCCGGCTGTGCCTGGGGCAGCCCCTACTCCTGCTCCTTGCCCCTCCCTCAATTCTCTGTTCTTGCTGGGGATGTAACCTCCACCTGAGCTGTAGCGGGTATCTGGTTGGTGGAGATGATATTTTAATGGATACCTATTATGGCCATGTCCTTTGTATTATTTTAACCCTTACAATAATGGGGAAAGTAGATACCATCATCCACATTTTACAGATGAGGAAACAGAGGCTCAGAGTCGTTCAGCAATTTGGTTGAAAGTCAATCAGTTCAGTGCTGAGAGGGGCAGTTCTCAAGTCACACAACTCAGGTCAGCCCCAGGCTGCCTGCCCTCAGAGCCTGCCTCTTCCTTCCATTAAGCCTCTGCCTGCAGCTGTGACCACAGGACTAACTCGCCTGCCATCCAAAAACTTGCCTGCCTCCCCTAGTCCTCCGGGTCGTGGTCTGGCTCCCACCCAGCAGACTTGGGAGATCCCTCATTTCCCATTAGGAAGAGCTGCTCGGCAGGCTGTCAGGAGACCCTGGCCACAGCCCATGACTCAGACACTGAAGGGCATCTAATTACTGGACCCTGGTCTCCCTCTGCATTGCAAAAGCAGGTTGTCATTTCTTCGCCACAAACCCCAGGAACTGTCTTTAATTCCAGGCTCTCAGGGAAGGGTGGGAACTGCAGTGCTTTCTCCCAACCAAGGAGATGGAGCAAGACCATGGACAGCCCTTGCCAGAGAACATATAATTTCCTCGGATCCACTGGCGACAGGCTGCGCTGGGTGGCAGCGGCCCCTTCCAAGCTTCGATTTCCTTTCTCTATGAATCCAAGAGTCTGTTGTATGACTTCAGCTCCTGGAGTCGAATGTTCCTACTCCCACCTTGCTCTCTCCACTCTCACCCTGCTCTCTCCATTCCCAACCCTGCCCCCAGAGCCCCATGCCAACCCCTCAGGCAAGGACCATCTTAGAGAGAGGCCCTCAACAAATTACCACTTACCATTCCAAGAAAGCTCTGACATAATCTACAGGAACCCTAAAAATAAACAACCAAACCCAGTGCCTCTTCCACCCGCTTTTTGGCGTGGGGTTCACTAAACAGAGGGATGGCAAGATCCTGCCTTGGGGCCTCCTGCACCACTTCCCCTTTCTGCCCCACCATCCTTGTGGGGAAGGATTGTGCTAACTTCAGCAGCGTGATGAATGGGGACTGGAGGAGGGGAAGGGACTTTGCTGAGCAAGGAGAAAAAGGGTTTGGTGTGTTTGATTTGGTTTTTGCTGTTTGCCCTCAGGAATTCTGAACTGAGTTCCCGAACATACCACATAATGTGTCATCAAGACGACAGATGCATTCTTAAGCTCAGCCGACTGGGAAACTGAAAGCCAGAGCAGGAAAGGGACGTCTGGCTCCGTTGGGCAGCTGGGCCGCTGATGCCAGGTGGGCTGAGATAAGAGACACTGCACCCAGCTGTAATGAGTGGGAGCCATCAAGTTCCCTTCCAGCCCAAATGTTTTCTGGCTCCTTGGTTTATGAGCTCAGACCCACTCAGAGATGACCCACCAAGCAGACTAAACACTTGCTCAGTAGCCAGCATGTCAGGTACACCCAAAAATGAGAATCAAAATAATTTTTGAAGAAATATGATATTTCCAAAAAAGCACCAAAGTAGTCATCATGGGCAAAGCCAGAAAATTATCGACCTTTTTTATATCTATTTTATGGTTTGGAATTTTTATTTTGAGTAACATATTGGGGAGGGTGGAGGCACCATACTCTTTTCAGGACTTGTTGCCTTAAAAGCCCCAATCTGCCTCCAGTCCTGCCTTTGGAACACGTGGGCCTAAGATCCCCAAACCCAGCTGCTGCCTGCCTGGCACCCTTTGATGAACTACCCAAGAGTTTCAAGCCCACATACCCAGCCTTCCTTTCTTTCTTATCTAAATCCTTAATGGCCCAGGCAACACAGTCCTGCACAGCAATGCTTCCCAAAAGTTCTTCACGTCACAGCATACAGAGAAACCAGCTCAGGGGCTCCAGCTGTCCCAGGCCCTGCTCAATCCACACTCAGAACGACTCCCCGAAGCTGAGGGGATCCCTCAATGGCCCACCTGGAACCCACTCCCCAGACACCAGTGTGTCACAGCTCTGCCATCTACCATCAACCCCTGGTAACCAGTTAAAATCAGCGAAGTCTCTCTTAAATGCTACCATCCCCTGGCTGCCCAATGACCCCTTTCACAATACCTGATCCAGACCCGTCTTGCTAATAGTGTGCCTTGCTAATAGGACTCTTCAAGTCCTGCCACCAAAACTTACCTGTTTCCTCTTCCTTTTGGACTATCTCCCAAATTAATGCCTATTTCTTGGACAACAATTCAGTAAATAACCCAATACATTAAATGGCAGCATTTAACCATTAGTACATAAACATAACTTAGTAGTAATTGGAACCAAAAGAAACAGGCACCAAATGGGGAGGCATTTTTAAGCAAGCAGGTCTTTCGGTATCACTCAAATCACATTAGACAGTGTTGCAATCATGGGTAACTTTGTGCTAGGAACACAACTGGGTAGGAAGAAACAGAGGGTTGAGATCCTTTGTCACCACTTCCCAACTGAGAGAGGGAGACCATGCCCACAGCTGGATCTGTTTCCTTATCTGTAAAATGAGGATATTGATCTCTGTCCGGCCTGCTTTTTTAGGGCTGTGACGATAGCCACATGGTATAAGGATGAAAATATGTAGTAAATTACAAAGTCCCCTATAAATGAGGAGGGAGGAAATATAATTTGTTTCCAAACTGGGGCATTTTTGAGAGTAAAAGAGGGTGCTATTAATAACCATGCCAGGGCCAGGTACGGTGGCTCATGCCTGTCATCGCAGTGATTTGGGAGGCTGAGGCAGGAGGATTGCTTGTGGCCAGGAGTTCCAGACCAGCCATATTTACAAAAACTACATAGCAAGACCCCATATTTACAAAAAATAAAAAGCAACAAATTTTTATTACCAGGCATGGTAGCATGTGCCTGTGGTCCTAGCTAATCAGGAGGCTGAGGCAGGAGGATCACTTGAGCCCAGGAATTTGAGGCTGCAGTGAGCTATGATCACAACACTGCACTCCAGCCTTGGTGACAGAGCTGGAACCTGTCTCTAAAAAAAAAAAAAAAAAAAAAAAAAAAATGCTATGACAGCAGGAATAAACCAGGATGGTCCCAGACAAGCCAGCATGCATATCTTCCCTATTTACAAACACAAGAGATGTTCACAAAGGTGGGACATAAGATTGTGAAAAAAAATAGGGGCTGGGACTCAGACTCAGATTTCAGTCCTGGCTTCAATACTTGCTGAACCTCTCTGGGCTTCAGTGTGCAGTAAAATGGGGTCAACTGCTCATCAAATCTACAGAACCTGCAGAACTATTGTATGGATGAAACGAGCTCATCTCTGTTAAAAGTCTGAAGCCTGAAAAGTTCTATGCAGAGAGAAATGCTGGTATCACGCTTCCAGGGCTTGTGATCAGAGGCCCTTGGAGGTGGGGGCTGTACCTCTGGGTGGGCGTAGGCTGCCGCCGCATCCCTCTGCAGGTCTGAGCGGATGTCTGGCATGCTATCTAGGATGTTTTCAGAGCAGTTTTCTTTGCCTCGCTTATTTATCTCAGTTTGAATTTCTTCCATGTCCTCTTTGATTTGTTCGTTTTCCTTGGTGAGGTTTTTAGAAACTTCCTGAGAAGGAAAAAAAAAGATGATCCATTAAAGCACCCGAAGACAAGCAGGAGGCAGCAAGCAGCCATCTTCACTCAGAGCACATAGACACAACAGACAGGCTGAGAATTCATCCAACAAATGATTGGGGCTAGAGAGTGTGCCCAGCCTTGGGCTGAGCACTGGTACCACGTCCCCTGGCAGTATTTCCAGGGCAGCTCAGCCCTGGGATATCCAACTACAGGAAATACTGCCCAAACTACCATAGCTTTTCTATTAACAACATTGCCGAGTCTCTGGGCCACCAGGACACCAGGCTCTTTTTCTGTCCTTTGTATATAGTCCACCCTTACTCAGTGTTGAAGAACATTAAAGAATTCCATTCACTCGCATCCCATACATGTGAACCAGTAGCTCAGTTCATGAAAGAGGGGCTTTCTAAGCAATTTTGGAAGAGGTGGCCAAACAAACAAACAAACAACAACAACAAAACTACTCCGCCTTTTTAATGAGCACAAAGCATTCCCTGGTACTTTAAAAACATCATTTACATAGAAAATTGATAGGCCCACTTCAAACTTTCCTATTTACCCATAAAAACAGTTTCACTAAATGACCCCTCACTTGGCAAATTAGCCATGCTCCAGACCTGGTTCATACCAGAGAGGGTCAAGGCTACATTTCAGTCAACCAACACTGGTGAGTACCTCTTGAGTGTCTAAGTGTAGTGCTACAGAAAGAAAGGCTTTAAGTATCCTTGGGGTTCTAGACCTGGGTGGGGTGGGAGAGATGTCAACTATAACTAGAGACGGACAAACCATGTCAAGTTCTGTAAATGCCAAATGTGAGGGTTCTTGAGTTCAGAGCAAGAGGAGAGTGGAGGCATCCCAGGTAGCTTCCTAGAGAAGGTGAACACTGAATAGGATTTAAATCAAGGAAAGTTGTCGACAGCCTTAGAGGTGTCCCTTCTCCTCTAGTTATTTTTAAAGAGATTTGACTACATTGAGATCCAACTTTGGCCCTCATACTAAAGTTTCCATGAGCATCTACATTTTTAAATGTGATGTCCTCCGTTGGGCCCTGTTTATGAGGTTGAGGAAGCAACAACGTAAAATACAGGATGTATTTGCTTTCTATCTTTCTTTAACTAACAGACACAGGAAGTGTAAAAGCTGACATTGCCAGGCACAGCTCTGCAGCCTGGTGGGATGCTACTAACATTCTAGAGGAAAGTCCCAGTGATGCAGAACCAGGGGACGTGGGTATATCCAGGCAGTGACACCCAGACACCGCGGCTTCAGGGGCTCCTACAGGGGCTGCCCAGAGAAGCCCAATAGGTGCTTGTTAAATGAACCTGGCTCCAGAACCATCAGCCATGCCATTCTTATGGCATTTCATTGCATGCCGGATCCTGAGCGCTGGAAGGGCTCAGTGTGTTCCATGGCACTTAGGCTAAGCCAGCCTCTCTAAATTGCACAGAATTAACTGTGAGAGCTAAATTGCATGAGAAAGAGGTCTTGTTTGAAGAACGCCCAGAATGAGTGATCTTCCTGGGTGCACAGTCACTCCTGATAGGTGTTATCTATCAGCAGGTCAAGTGTAATGCGTAAGAGCATGGGTTTTGAAGGAAACAGGTTCACCCCTCCATGCTGTTATTGCTAGATCTGAGATCTCAGGCACATTACTGAAACACCTCTGCTTCAGTTTCCCATCTGTAAAATGGGGATAGTACTAGCACTTTTCCTATAGGTTATTAGGAGGATTAAGTGAGTTAATATATATGGATGTGCATGAAACATACCGGACTAAGTGGCTGTTATCTTTCATAGAATGTTACAGCTGGAATGGACCCAAGAACTCATGCCTAACCTTTCCTTTCACAGAGAGGAACCTGAGGCCCAGAGCAAGAATGTGACTTGCTCAAGGTCACTACAAAAAAGTGACAGAGTGGAACCAGCACCCGGTCTCCTAGCCCTTGCTCCTTCTGCTCACCTGTTGGATCACTAAGAACACCAGGAGAGGATCCTGGCACACATACAGCTCTCAGCAGCACCAAGCATGCCCAAAAGCCAGAGAATACTTGCAGTTTGGGTTCAGGATACATGACAGGATATGCATAGATGCTGAGAAATACAGAAATGTTGGACTCTCATAAATCCTCACTATTCAAAGTGTGGTGCAGAGTTCAGCAGCATCGGCATCACACAGGAGCTTGTCAGAAATGCAGATTCCCAGGCCCGCGCAGACCTGCCAAATCAGAATCTGTATTTTAACAAGATCCCCAGACGCTCTGCGTACACATTGAAGTTTGAGAAGCACCGCCTTAAGTGGAGAAAGCTTGGGGCACAGCTGCTTGAAAAGTGGACAGAAATGTGTGAGAAGGTCTGTTTTATAGGAGCTGAGTTCCTTCTGGGACTGATGGGAAAAGTTCCTGGCCCCTTAGTAGGGTTCAAGCATTTCTGTAATCCATCAGCACCTGCTGAGAGCAACACCTGTGGATGCCTTTCCTGTAGCTCTCACAGCCTAAGACAGATCCCCAAGCCCAGCAAGTGCAGGGATTCAATGTGTTACCTTTTCATTAAGGCGTTCATGTGCTCAGTGCTGCACTGAGGGTTCAAGGGTGAGCAAGGCCACTGGGATCCTGCCCTGGTGAAGGCCACCCTCCATGAGGGGTAAATAGGCAATAGACAAAGAAATAGACAAGAAAATATCAACGAGTGAAAAGTGCTCTGCAGAAACTCTGCCAGGGTGATGTCACAGATGCAGGCACTGACTCCTGGGTCAGGTTGATAGGTTTCTCTGAGGCGCGGACTGAGGAGTGTCCACACCTGCGGCCCACCACTGGCCCCAGGACTCTACTAAAGGCGCTGATACCTCTGGGTGGACTGGCTGGCTGGGCCTAAGCATCCTTATTATTTGACAGAAGATCTCACTAGATTCCTAAACACCCTGCATCAGTGGGTGTGGCACGCTCACTGTGAGGCAAAGGGCGCCCCCCCCAGGTCTTGGGGTTTCTAGGGCCCTAGGGAGCCCCCCTTCACATTGGTTTATAGTCTCCCATCCCCTTTCGGGTGTCAGTGAAGAGTTGTTATTCTGCATTTCCACAGAGGAGAGTTTTAGGCAAGCCTGCCCTGAGAACCCAGAGGAGTAGTACAGTTTATTCCCCTCACGGGAATGGCAAAGCCCGCCAGCCGCCTGAATAAACAAGAGGCTGGCGGTGGCATCACCCCATTGGCCTGCAGGGCTGAGCCAGCTGGTGTCCCCCAGGGCAGCAGCCACAGCTGCCTCTCCTTGGCCACCCCCAATCAGCCACCTCTAACCTAGGGGTGCTGACCCTCAAGAGCTCCCCACCTCTCCCTGGGACTCTGCGCTCGTCACACCAAAGGCCTTTGGTGAGGCAATTCTCAGGAGATGCAGGGGATGCCACCTGCGTAGGGTACCCTCGATTCTGCCCTGGGGGGATAGGTGAACCCCATGATCTCATGCCTCAGGCTTTTCCCCCTGGGACAGCTGCAACCACGACATTTATGGTGTGTGCAACTTGGCTTGTGGGCAATGCTGGCAACGTGGCAGAGGAGGTGGGAATTGCACCTATCTGGCAGAAGCAAGTGTACCCATGGCCCCTGCCAAGGATCCTGGCACAATGAAGAAGAGGGAAGGGAAGAGGGAGAAAGAGCAGATAGATAGAGGGCTGGGACAAAAGGCTGGACACAGCCAACTGTGGCAATGAAAGATTTGGGAACTTTGTCCTCGTGATTTCTTGGGCCAGGCAGAGCCAAGGAACTGAGAGGTGTTCATAGAACAAGTGCCATGTGCAGGACTGGTATGCAGTTGGGCACTGGAGGGTGCCTGATGGGAACAGGTGTCCACTGGTGCCACGCTGCCAGATGGAACAAGTGTCCACTGCTGACTTCAGCCAGATGCACACACACCAGAGGGACAGAACGTGCAAACAAGGCAGGGACCCTTGGCAAAGGGGAACCGGATGCAGGTGGAGTTAGGGGTACAGCCATCAGTCAGCCCTAGTCAGTATGGCTGGTGTTTTGACAAGCCATGGAGGGCCGGCACAACCAGATGTGTAGACTGGTGGAATGGGTATGAAGGACACAGACTGTATCCTGACCTTGTCCAGCTCTTAGACACGTGTGCGTGTGCCTGGGTGAGACTGTGTAGTGGCTTAAGCCAAAACCTTGGGACCAGGGAAAAGATGACCATGGGGCAGAACTCTGGCAGTTCTCTGTGGTCTCGCTTTTACAACCAGAACCAGGGACAGGGGTGTGTGTAGGGGAGGGTCTGGCTCTGGAAATCAGGTGTAAACCCACACCACAGTCATGGCCTGCTTATATAACCACATAGGGCAAGGGATGAAACCTCTCTAGGCCCCAGGTGGAAAAAGAAGGAATGATGACACCTACCTCACTCAGGCTTGGCATGGAGATGGATGAGGGGCTGCATGTGGTACAATGTTGGGCACAGAAATCGGGCTTGAGGCATGTGGGTGAAGCTGGAGTGGAAGGGACCCTTGGGGTCTCCATAGCAGATATGCAGGTGGAAAAGGAAAGGGAAGCTAGGGTTTGGTATGGCTGGCGTGGGGAGGAAGGTAAGTACCCAAGGCTGGTGTGCTGTAGAGAGACACGTTAGACACCTGTGGGAGTAGACGAAACCAGACTGCAGGTGGGCCAAACCCTGGCCCCAAGTCACACAGCAGTGCACACAGCCACATCTAAGGAGGCTGCATAGGAGGCCGCCTGGTAGGTCCTGTGGGCATCAGGATTCCCTGGCAGATAGCTGGATGTGCACAGGGCTAAGATCCAGATGGCAAGCCCAAGGGCATATGGGACATAGTTTCTCGTGGGAGTGAACTGAGCAAGTGTGAGGGTAACTGGACCCAAGGAGGGAGGGCTCGCAGTTCCCATCAGCTCACCATGCTCACCCTTTGCACCATCCAGGAGACAGCTAGGACCAGATGGCCTGGGACAGCCACCCCAGCTGACAGCTGTCTCCTAGCCCCTGGTAAGAATGCTGGGGAAGAGAACAGCTGGAAACAGCCGGCGCTCCTGATGGCAGGACAGGTGGGCCGTGGCCTAATCCCTCCGACCACAGCTGATGGGAGAGACAGGCAGGCCTGGGTTCAGGGAGCCACCAGCTGCCCCATTGAACACTCATCCAACCAAACAGCTGTGGAGCATCTGTCCTACATCAGGTGCTGGACCAGGGCCTGGGAAACAAATATGACTTGACCCAACTTGCCCTTAAGAAGTCCAGGGCCTGGCAGGAGATTCAAACAAGGCAACAGCAAGAAGTCCCAAGCCTCTGGTGATGAATTTCTGTATTAGGGATAACCTTACCCCTTAAAATAGGGCCACTCGAGCCATGCACATCCTGGCAGCTCTAAACTGTTTCTAGGCAGACAGATGGAGGGCTGACACTCGCACTGTAAGTCTCTTTAGCCAAGAAGAAAACCTTATATCCCACAATGGCAAATTAGATTTGAAGTATATACAACCCCAGGAGAGGTAATATATTGGTTTTAACTCATATTAAGATGTAAATTGAATTAAATAGCGTTAGGGCTGAAATATATCTTAGAAACATTAACTTCAACCCTCTGCCTTTTCACGTATGAGGACACTGAAGTCAGGCCGGGTAAGCAGTGACCCCTCCCAGCCTTCACTTGAGGAAGAAGAGTGAAATGACTTACAGCAAACCCCTCGGAGAGAGCAGATTTGATCAGGAGAGAGAGTGAGCCCTGGGGGTGTCTCGACAGGGGTGGAGGGTGGGAGGAAAGGGGAGGCTTGGAAAGAGACAGCTTCCCCAACTCACAGCCAAGTCTGCACAGATGAAAATTACGTTTTCTTATTAGCCGGTGAAAAGATATATCCACCAGGGTCAGGAATGCTTCTTTGATCATGCCTTTCAGTCCAGAAACACAAAAGCCACCAGTGCTTCAGGTGTGGGGGAGAAGACCTCAGCAATGCCTGTGCCAGTACATTCTGGGGAGCAGGCCAGTTCTGGGTCTGGTAAATCCATCGTGGACTTAAATCTTCCTTGGAGGCAACATTATCAGGAGAAAAGGCTTCAGCTGGGACACAAGGTTCCCTGGTGCCATCTATGCTCATGGGTGTGGTTTGCAAATTCCAGCAGGTAGATTGGAGAAAAAGGAAAGAGACACACACCAGAAGGGACAAGGCAGATATCACACTATGGAAAGCTTACAGGCATGCATCTATTTTAAGAGCATGGGCTATGTACCCACACATATACAAAGGCGCACGTGTACATAAGCATTTCAAGCACTTATAAACACTTACGGGTATCCTGCAGCAAGGTGGGGGTGGGACATTTCTTCAATAAAATTTGCAAATTTTACGGAAATGACTGAAACCAACTAAAGCTTTGATGCTGAAGATTATTTTAATGATCTGTCCCTCTGTTTGTCTTTTTCTCCACTTTAGTAATAAATCTGCCCCTGGAAGCAGTATGTGCTGCTTGGGGTTGAACACCATGCCTCTAGTCCTGCTGCCTTCAGAATCCAGCTTTAGGCCTGGGCAGCCTACAAGTCTTTGGGTCTCTGAGTGCACTCGGAGCTCGGATGAAGTCTTTTCTTGAGCTGAGTGAGTGCCACTGCCAGCTCTGTATGCAATGAACAGGGCTTGCCTTTGCCTTTGGAAATTACAGATTTTCTTTATAGACTTTTAACTCCTATATCTTCAGATACTTATGTTCTGTGCCCACCCACCCCTCAACTCCAACATGTACCCACACTTCCTGCATGCCCTTCCCCTTCCCAGCCACTCACAGGAAAGAAAGGTCAGTTGGGGTCTATGCTGGACTGCTGACCACCTTGAGTGTTTCTTGTTCCTGGAGCAGTTCTAAAACTGTTTTATGAGGTTTCAGACCGCCCCAGTGAACTGGAAAGATATTTTTGGAGTTAAGTTTCTAGAACACAGCGAAATGATCCTACTAAGTTATACCCTCCAAATTGACAAAATCTGCAAAGTCTGACAATACCAAGTGTTGGTGACGATGTGTGTAGAACCTTTTTTTTTTTTTGAAACAGAGTCTTGCTCTGTCGCCCAGGCTGGAGTACAGTGGTGTGATCTCAGCTCACTGCAAGCTCTGCCTCCCGGGTTCATGCCATTCTCTTGCCTCGGCCTCCAGAGTAGTTGGGACTACAGGTGCCCGCCACCACGCCCAGCTAATTTTTTGTATGTTTAGTAGACATGGGGTTTCACTGTGTTAGTCAGGATAGTCTCCATCTCCTGAACTCGTGATCCACCCACTTCGGCCTCCCAAAATGCTGGGATTACAGGCGTGAGCCACCACACCCAGTGTGTATAGAACTTTTATACCCTGCTGGAGGGAATGTAAACTTATACTACCACTTTGGAAAACAGTTTGGCAATATCTCGTGAAGTTGAAGATAAGCATAACTAATGCTTACCTTCTAGTTCCATTTATCTAATGTACCATAGAGAAATGCAGGCACACATGCACCAGCGTACATGCACAGGGATGTTCATGTACAGGAATGTCCATGGGGCTATTCTCAACTATGAATGCAGAAACTGGAAACAATCCACATATCCATCATCAGGAGAACAGATAAATTGTAGTATATTCGTACAATAGAATGCTACACAGCAATAAAAATGAATGAACCACAAGACACAAAAACAACATAGATAAATATTAAAAATATAAAATTGAATGAAAAAAACCCAACACACACACACACACACACACTTCTGTAAGATTCTATGTATTTAACATTCAAAAAAGGCAAAACGATTACATTTAGGAACGCATCCTTCAATGATGAAACTATAAAGAAAAACAAGGAAGATGCTTAACCTAAAAGTAAGGATAAACGTTCCCTTGAGGGAAGGGTATGAGTAGGAGAGAGCATGTGGGGGCCTTTCGGGGTGTTAAAATTGGTCTGTTTCCTGAGCTGGTTGGTGGTTACATAGGCATTTTGTTCACAGTAATTTTTTAAACTACATTCATTGTTTATACACTTTTCTATGCATGTGTCATTTTTCATTGTTTAAAGCAAAAACTTACCCAAAATCATTCCACTAAGCAGAGCTGCTCCCAGAGCTGATTTTACCAAAAGGTAAACTCAAAATAGTTCAGATTCCATTTCTCTCTCCTTCCTTCCTCTTTCATCTGCAAATGAAGTTTCCATTCCTACCTCCTCCTATATACTTAAGGTGGAACTGTGGCTGTAGCCCATAAATGTGTGCTTGCTTATACTGCCAACCATTGATCTTACTCCGGGCAAAATGCCTCTCCAATCTGACCCCTTTTGTCTTGTCTGACCTCCAAAGAACTCCCATTGGGACTCAAGAATATTCAAGGACCAGGAGCAGAATTTAACTTCCATTCCTCCTGCAGAACCAAGCTGAAGAGGGACTGTTTTTTCAATTTACCCAACATTCTGCCTTTTCAATTACTGCAGACTCCAGACAGTCAGCTGGCATGAGCCTTGAGACAAACTCGAGCAAATACAATGCACCACTATTCGGGCACAGGGGCCCAGATCCATCTGAAGACTACTGTCACACTTCAGCACCCTATCACCTTAGCCTCTCTAGTTGGGGAAACCTCCTTCCCGAACTCAACTTTAATCCTGTTTAATGGGACTATGGGATATAGTCACAGTTCTGCCTAGAAATTCCCTTGGAAGAGCTATTGTTTGAAGTTCCTGTTAGGAAAAACTGATGCTTGCCGGGCAGATGGCAATGATTTGAAGACACTTACAGGGTTGATTAGAAAGAGCCCTGGACCAGGAACCAGAAGGCCCTATACTTCCTAGCACTGTGATTTTGGCCAAGTCATCTAATTTCCTTGATTCTCACACTACCCAGGAACAAATGGACTAAATGTATATGGAATGCTTTACAAAACATAATATGCTATATAAATGTAAGGGATTATTATTATTAAGGTCCAATCTTTGCTACTAAACATACCACAGTTTTGGCAAGGAGATACTCTCACTGATGTAACTAAAACTGTTTTTTGCAGATGATACCACCCTGCTGGGACAGTGGTACTGCATCAAATTCACCCATACTCCCTCCTGAGCAGGAGGGCTCAGCTGTTGGACAAGGCTGTAATGAGACTGTGATCCTTGGACAAGCCCAGCCCACTGGCCTTCTCAGAGACTGAGCACCTGACCTTAGCCTCCAGAGCACTGTACTCTCCCCCCAAATCTATCTTTCTCAAGCTGTGTTCTCCAGGCAGAATGGCAACTGTTTGGCTGCCAAGGTCAGGTGAAAGCAGAAGAGGTTGCTGTTGTTCCTGTCCCTATAGAAGAGCAATCCCTTTCTTAAAGGGGCATTGCACATTTGGATGGTTCTGGGGGCCTAGGAAAACACAGGCACCTCCCAATATGGGACCTTGGTTTAATTCCTTTTGAATGCATCTGAAAGAACCAGAAAGTGGTTTTAACTAGGAGGAAGAGTCCGAAGCCTGCATGAAGTCCATTGGTAGTGGGATGGTGCTGAACATCCACAATGTCATCATTCCAGCTGCTAACATTGAGGAAGGAGATACTCAAGATGCCCAGGGTCCTAGTTCTTTGAGAGAACCCCTTGAAGAGAGTGGCAGACAGCGAGGAGGAGGCTGACGCAGTTCTGTTGGCCACCCTGATCTGTCTACAAATTTCAGGATCCAAAACCCTTACCCCTGTCATCAGACCTCATAACTGATATGATTAAGGACCTACCAACCCTCCCAGAGCCAACAGCCATATTCAGAAAACACCTCATCATAGCATTGGAGGAGCTAAGCCCACGGGCAGGTGGAAAAGGAACTGGTGTTCACTTTCTGGGAAAATTTTTAGGAGTGGAAGGAGTGTGCTGAAACCGATCCTTGTAACTTCAATATTTCATCATCTTTGTGCCAGCTCTCTTGGCAAAGTAATGTAGGAATGTTTGTCCTCAATCTCTCCTTGGTCAGAGCCTTGTTTAATTTAACCATTTCAAAGCATTTTCATACTGATTAGTGTACTTTGTATCCTCTCAGCAATCATACGGAGTAGGCAGGGTACTATTCTCACTGTCCAGATGGAGAAGGTAGGACATGGCTGCTTGGCAGCTCAAACAGAGAGTAAGGAACTCATCCTGTCCTGACTCCGAGCCTGCTGCTCTTTCTGCCACAAACTACTACATCTACTAATCATAGATCAAAGAACCTTAGCTCTTTCAGGATATTCCCCCAAAAGTCCACTTTTTCTTAAGGAATATTGATATGTTTACAGTCATTGTGCTATTAAATTTACCACTTACAGTAACGCTGTAAACCTTAAAGAAATAGATTTCCACTCAGAGCAGCAGCTCTTTGAGTCACTGTTTCAAGTATCAGTCCAAGAACCAGATGCGAGTCAATGAAACGTATCCATGAAGTTTCTTACTAGTAATATTGAATAATGATCGTTAGTTACTTTTTGGGTGACTGAATGATTTCTCTTCTATATGTTAAGGCATCACAGCAAAAAGACTGTCAACATTAATACAGTATCTGTAACAACTCCCTGCTCCCATCATCATGTCACACACCACTAGATGAAAACCATAGCACCACCTCTACAACTCCCAGAGCCCAGTCAGAATAGTATGGTGTCTTTGTCTATGAAAATTGCATGACTTCTCCATTTATCCTGGGCATGACTAGTCTGAATGCTGAGTATGGAACATTACTTATTAGTAATCATTTTTATGTCTTCTTCCTCTAAAATGAATTTCACATGGATTCACACACATAAATACAGGAGTATGAACCAGAACAGTTAGAGAAGTTAGGAACCATATACGAAGGAAGGAGATGACTCCATCTTAAAACTGGAGGTAAGATACTTATTGTACCTTTACATTTCATTGAGTTGTAAGGTCTCTGGAAGTCAAGGTAAAAATGGAAAGACATTGATTATATGATTAAGAGGATTTTATAGATGAAAAAAAGAAGGTACAGTATTGGCATTTCTACTTAACTGATTTTCTTTGTCACCAACAATTTGGCATAGTTTTGGATGAATCTTTTATGTGCATTTTCCCTTTCATAGAATAGGATGGGTTAAGTCTAGTCAGCACATGTGTTAGCTGAAAATTTACTGTGGGATGTTTGGTACACTTTTGAGCTTGATCAAGAAAAAGATATGGAAACCAGAATCTTCCTTACCTCTTCCAGTTTATCCACTCGCCCCACCAGTTTGGTGGTGACTGAATGTAGCTTCAGGAGATCCAGGCCATAGAACGCTCCTTCCAACATGTCTATGATTGTGGAGAGCTATGAAACAAGGCAAGGGGTTAGTCCAGGGCTGGGGCAGACAGACACAGGGCAGTTTCCTTTCAGGTCTGCATGCTGGGGGCTCGACAGGAAAGTCACTAGCCAGGAATTGAGAGGTTGCCACGAGAAACACATTTGTGTAGGCAGGGATGTAGGCAAGCACAATGGTGTATGTGCATTCTGCCTTCTGAAATGTTTGGGTAAGAAAATGGGAAAGTCCTATAAGAACAAGTAAACCTGAGGTCTAGACCTCTTCACAAACTGTTTATACCTCTTTTACGAAATCTGTCAATTGCATTGACATCTGTCTTTCCTACTAGACTGTGAACTCCTTAAAAGTAGTGTCTCAATAGCAAAGACATGGAATCCACCTAAATGCACATCAATGACAGGCTGGATAAAGAAAATGTAGTATGTATACACCATGGAATAATATGCAGCCATGAAAAACATGAGATTATGTCTTTTATGAGAACATGGATGGAACTGGAGGCCATTATCCTTAGCAAACTAACACAGGAACAGAAAACCAAGTACCACATGTTCTCACTTACAGGTGGGAGCTAAATGATGAGAACTCAGACACAAAGAAGGGAACAACAGATACTAAGGCCTGCTTGAGGGTGGAGGGTAGGAGGAGGGGGAGGAGCAGAAAAAATAACTATTAGGTACTAGGCTTAGTAGCTGGATGACAAAATAATCTGTACAACAAACTCCCGTGACGTGAATTTACCTCTATAACAAACCTGCACGTGTACTCCTAAACCTAAAATAAAAGTGAAAAAAAGAAAGCAAGCAGTGGCCATGTATCCTTCATCTCTGCTTCCCCAAGACAGCTGGCTCATAACAGGTATTTTTATTGTATAAACACTCAACAAGGTGGCTCTACATGTCAACACCTTGAGGATATGCTTCTGAAACACTCAACTTCATTATCTACTAAAGGCTCTGAAAGACATCAACAGGTTCTCCTTAGCACAAAATGCTAAACTGACCCTGGGGTAAAAGAGGACTCAGTGTCCCATCTTTGAGACTCTTGCTCTATGGCAAGCTGCCATAGTACACCCAGCCTTCTCAGTTTTTATCAATACTGTCCTGCCTGCTAGTACAGAGGCCCTGGGAGGAAGGTGGCCAAGGCTCTGGCAGCACTGAGGGCATGCAGAGCGCAGGTGCCAGAAGCACTTTATATGGTCATCCATTCATTCATTTACATGATCATGCCTAGCTGAATGTCTGGTATTGTGCCAAGTACTTCCCAGTTGTTATCTCATTGATCCTTATAACCCCACCAAGTAGATGTTATTATTCCCACATGTTATTCAAAGAGCTGGGGGCAGACAAGTTAAATAACTTAAGTGGGATCACACAGTGATGATTTGAACCCAAATCCGTCTGACTCCAAGACCCAGCTTGTTCCACTACCCAAGGCTGCAAGGGAAGTGGGGGTGCAGGATCAGAAGAAGCCCTCAGCCAACCCATGGGGCTGCCTAAGTGGGGCCTGAGCTTCCCTACCCTATAGACCATGAAAGGATCACAGTTTGATGACCCAATCTAGAGCAGGCCCCAGGCCTCTCCTTCCCTAGGCCAACCCAGCCCTTGCGCTAAGGACCAAAGGCTTACTCGCATTTTTCTTTTGCATCTTTGGGGTGTGTCCTGGGCTGACAGTAAATTGTGGCACCAATTTTCCTGAAGAACACTGAGTTCTTTTGGCCAGCTGGGCCTGGCAGCTGCTCCCAGGCCCAGCCTCTCTGGCTCCATAAGGAGGGGCAAGCACACTTTGCTTGAAGCATCTCCCTTATACACCAGAGCTGAAAAGGACAAGTTTGCCAGGACATCAACCTTGATCCACACACAGCACTCTAGGGACCAGGCCTGACCTTCTTCAAAGGGTTTACAATCTTTAACCATGGCCCTGCCAGACTTGCGGGTCTCAAAAGTGCCCTCTCATCCAAGGCATTGCCCCATACCAGGTCCTACCTTCAAGTCCTGGCTGTCCACCTCCCGCAGCTTCTGGAGCCTGAAGTCTCCCTCGCAGGGATTGAGGGCAGATGGGGGTGCGACACAGGCACACTTGCAGGATGAGCCTGAGGTGATGGTTTCCACGGTGTAGAAGTCTTCCTTCCTGGAGGCCCCCGCATTGATCCTCTGGCAGGCATCCCGGCCCAGGGGTCTCACCACACACTTGCACTGACAGTCCGAGCCCTCAGACATAGCCTTGACCTTGTCATAGTCCCCCAGCAACTAGATACACAGAAAATGGGTTGGGGGCGTGCAAACACAGGTGTCAGTCAGCCTCCAGAAGGAGGCTCTCCATTTACTTAGTCAAACGTCAGAGACCTCAGACAACTCTGAACCATGGAGCCAATAGGTCATCGAGATGCAGTTTGCTGACTGACATTTCCTTGAAGGCATTCAGAATTCAGGTCTCTTCGTTTGTCTTGGAAAGCTGTGCCTTTCTCATGGGGACTTAGCTTTTCATTATTTAAAGGAAAAAACAGATGAGCCCTGTCATTTGTCCAATAGCCTTTGCTTTCTATTTCTTTTCTTTTTTTTCTTTTTCTTTTCCTTTTTTTTTCCTTTCCTTTTTTTTTTTTTTTTTTTTTTTTGAGACAGAGTCTTGCTCTGTTGTCCAGACTGGAGTGCAGTGGCATGATCTCAGATCACTGCAACTTCCACCTCCCAGGTTCAAGTGATTCTCTTACTTCAGCCTGCCAAGTAGCTGGGATTACAGGTGCATACTACCATGCCCAGCTAATTTTGTATTTTCAGTTTCACCTTGTTTGCCAGGCTGGTCTTGAACTCCTGACCTCAAGTGATCCACCTGCCCTGGCCTCCAAAAGTGCTGGGATTACAGGCATGAGACACCGTGCCCAGTCAGAATCCAGGTGTAAATGTAAAAAGGAAAAGAAGAAATTGGAGAGATTGAAAAGTTGGTATTCAAGTTTGAAGACTACTGGCATCTCTCATTCGTTTATTCAACATTTATGGAGTGCCTACTAAGGACTCTGAGGTGCTATGAAGGATAAAGAGATGGGCCAGACGGAGAGCCTGCTCTCAAGAAGCCTTCAGTGCAGGAGGCATATAAATAGCAGTCGCACAGAGTAGAGAGTGATAAGTGCCCCTGAAGAGGCAGAGAGAAAGGGCAGTGGGAGCTAAGAGTGGCTCCAACTGGAAGCCAGGGAAGACTTCTTCGAGGAGTGGCATTTAATCTGGGCCTTGAAGGATGGCTTAGATGTGGAGAAAGGGAATTGAGAGGAAAGAGACAGGTCCAGAAGTCAGTAAGGTTTACTCAGTCTAGGAGTTTATGCTTCTGAACCCAAACCCCAGGCCAAACCCAGGAGAGCAAACTGGCAGCACTTGCTGCTTTTGCAATGCTAAACATTTCCTTCTGGGCACATGCCCCTGCCAGCCTCCCCAGGCAGGAAAACACACGGCAGTAGGCTTTCTGGAGCCCCAACCCTGGGCACTTGCTGGGAAAAGGCTCTTATCTCCCAATCCTCTCCAAAAGGCCCTACATCTCCAAAGCCAGGGCTCCCTTCCTAGGCAAGCAGAAGGGTTCCCTTCATTTGACTAATGATTCCGGTAGGCAAGCATTGAGCTTGTTTGAGTGGAAATGCTCCTTGGGATGCTGTCTGGGGGGAAGAAGACTTATAATGTTTTCCTTGCAAAGGCTGAGTTTCTTCTAATACTAATATTTGCTTTAGGGCTGTTGTCAAATACAGCATAGATCAGTGGAAGAAGGTGGTGGAGTTAAGGGTGACTTAAGCGACTGTTCTTTATGGGTTGATAGTAAATTGTGGCTGGCTGATCTCTGAAACTCTGCCTGGATTCCTACATAACCCTGCTCTGAGAACCCTGGGTGGATTCCTTCCTTTCAGGAGGCTCGGGTTTCAGGAAAGTTTTGGTTGATCGTGTTCCAGAGCCCCAATGTGAGAGATTTTTATGTCTTTTCAATTTCGAGGTCAGTGGGAGGTAATAGGTGGGCAGAGGGCATATATTAGCATCATTATTAAAGGAAGAGTGAAGAGGCTAGTGTTTGATAAATCCCAAATTGCAGCTGATTATTCTCTCTACAGGAAAGAGACAAGGCCCAGTCCCAGGGCTTGGTGGAAGTGAAGGTACAGGCAACGCTGGAGGATCCTTTCTCAGACATCCGCCATTCTAAGGATTCTGGTGACACTCACCACACGTCATCATGCCGGCTCTGGAGAGCACAAAATAAACACTCCAGAGAGAACTACCCCTTACAGACATGAGATCTGGGCTGAAGACTGTCAGAAGCCCTGGCTCTACCTTTGTATCTCTTGTTTTTTTGGAGACGGAGGAGTCTCACTCTATCACTCAGGCTGGAGTGCAGTGGCCCGATCTCTGCTCACTGCAATCTCTGCCTCCCGCTGGGTTCAAGCGATTCTCCTGCCTCATCTTCCCAAGTAGCTGGGACTACAGGTGCCCACCACCACGCCTGGCTAATTTTTGTATTTTTAGTAGAGATGGGGTTTCATCACATTGGCCAGGCTGGTCTCGAACTCCTGACCTTGTGATCCGCCTGCCTCAGCCTCCCAAAGTGCTGGGATTACTGGCGTGAGCCACCCACTCCCGGCCTACCCATGCATCTCTTTATCTGTAGATGGGTATTAGGGTGTTTTGAAGACTGAGTCATAAAAAACAAGTTTAAGTACTTGGTAAACAGACACTTTACAAAGCCCACTGCTATCATGGGTTACTCGGGCCCCCACTGACCGTCTGCCCCAGCTGCCCGCATCTGCATTCCCACCCTCCCCTCCCAATACACCCCGTCATGTTCTCAATCTCTCTGTTTGAGGGTCACCTCACATTCACCACACGTTTCTGTTCTGACTTCACCCCATGCTCCCGCCTGGTGTCTCACCCTCTGCCATAAAATATCTCCCGATGGGATATGCCATCTGCCTCCTGGTCAACATACCCGCCTGTTTTCACATTCCAATCTGACAAACAGACACATAGACAAGAGATAACTTTTCACAACCCTGAAACCAAAAACAACTTTTTTTTTCTTTCTTCTCAAGAAGTCGAGCGGCATCTTCCCTTCCTTCAAGTCTCCTTTCTCCTGATTAAAGACCCTATGATTTTGAGAGGAGAACTTATATCCTTCCATTAAGAAAATATTCTGATACATGAAAATCAAATGCCCTTTCCATTGGTAATGGAAGGAAAAACAGCTGCCCTTAAACATTTCAGCAAGGACCAGCTTCTGGCTCTCACCACCATTCAGGGCAAGAAGAGCGGTCGTGGCACTCGGCATCCTACCTGAGATAAAACGTTCTCCTGGTTGTCCGCCTCGTTTTGCAGAGTCTCATCCTCCGTAGGCGCCACTGTCTGCGCATCTGGGGGCTCGCTTGTCCCTGTGGGGACAATGCTGGACACCCAGGCCGGAATCACAATCAGAACGAAGTAGAGAACTAGCAGCCGAGGCTTGGCCATGAGGGGCGGGATAAGAGGGTCCTCAGCCCCTTCAGAGAATGGCTGGGGCGGGGGGTCTCGGCAAGGACTTCTGCGACAGGGTGTCCTAGCTAGAGGCCGAAAGTGGCTGCTCAGAGCACCTTCTAAAGCTGGGTGCGACTGAGCGGAACGGGAGGGTGCGCCCCAGAGACTCTGGGCATCTCCTTCCCGACGCGAGCAGCCCTCGACTGTGCAGCCCCAGTGGAGAGTCGGACGCAGGGAAGAGGGGAGGCGGGCAAGGGCTAGCTGAGTGCGTCGCCCGCAGGAGGGCTCAGGTGGCTGGAAGGCGTTCGGACAGACGCCCGCGGTGCGCGCCGGGACGGTCGGCGGGGAGCCTCGGGGAGCACAGGGACCTGGCACCGGGCGGGCAGAGGCGGTGGCGGCGCGGGTTGCGAAGGCTGCTGGGCTAGGGAGCCGCGGAGAGCTCGCGCGGAAGGAGGGCGGAGCCTCTATTGTGCCGGGGCGGCGGAGATGCAGCCAGTGACCGCGCGGAGGAGGAGAACCGGGAAGCGCACAGGACTCGGGCGGAGGGGGACTCGGGCGGAGGGGGACTCGGGCGGAGGGGGACCCGGGCGGAGGGGGACCCGGCGGACCCCGCCCCCGCTGGGGCTCAGCTGCCGCGCGCCGGCTGGGGGTGACGTCGGAAGGGCTTTTCTTTCCTTTCATCTGATCGCAAGTGAGTGGAGAGAAGTTACCCTGAGCGGCCTCCCTGAAGTCTGGGGGTTTGCCCATTCTCGCCTAGAAGAGCGACTTTCCATCGCAGGCACCCAGCCCTCGCTCCAATCCCGAGTCAGTTGGAGATCTGCGGCATCCTCCTTTTGCACACCTGGGGCAAGGAAGAAGGCGCGTTTGTTCCCAGGCATTTCTTTTCCCTTACTTAACTCTGGGCGAGTTCTCGGGCAGCTTTGAACTTAGCGCCGTTGGTAGCTGCTTGCCTGCCACGGCTTTAGAACCTAGTAATACTTCCACCCAGAGGAGAATCATTGAATTCCTTTCTGGAGTGTATCCTGAGTTGTGTAAACATTGAAAGTCAGGGGAATGACTGTACATCTCCGACACTCTCCGCGAGTCCCCATGGGGAAAGCTGCTGCCTGATAAATGATTACCAAAGGGAACAGCTCTTCCTGTCTTCCTGGTTACGGACAAATCTCCTGGTCTCTGTTACCAGATTGTCTCTAAGAGAGGGTCCACTTTCAATAGTGTGCAATTATGTTACTATGTCCCTCAATTACTGAGGACAACCTTTTATAAACCTACAATGAAGATTAGCAATATGTGAATTTAAGGAAGGGCACTGTGCCATCCTGGACAACTGTCACTCGGAATGTCGAACAGAGCCAGGCCCCTTCAAAGGATATTACGCACCCTTGGGAAATTCAAGCACCTTGCTTCTTATGCTGAGGAATAAGGGTTGTAACAAACTAAGGAAACTAGCGCATATAAGTAATAGTTGACGTACGTGTAATAATAACCCCTATTACTATATTTTAATCTTTAAAAAACTCAGCTTATGGACAAAAATTCAATGCTCTGGGTGTCTGGGTTTGTGGGGACATCATGCACACACTCTCTGTGTAAGCTATCAAATCTTTTCTGAAGCTATATGGGGATAAACATTGATAAAATGCAGTGTATTTGATTGTTTGTTTGTTTGAGACAGTCTTGCTCTGCTGCCCAGGCTGGAGTGCAGTGGCGGGATAATCTTGGCTCACTGCAACCTCCACCTCCCAGGTTCAAGTGATTCTCATGCCTCAGCCTCCAGAGTACCTGGGATTACAGGTGCATGACACCATGCCCATTTAATTTTTTGTATTTTTAGTAGTCAGGGTTTCGCCATGCTGGTCTGGAACTCCTGGCCTCGAGCCATCCATCCGCCTTGCCCTCCCAAAGTGTTGGGATTACAGGGGTGAGCCACTGTGCCCCACCGATAAAAAGTAGTTTTAAAATTCAATTAAGGGGCGGAGTGTGGTGGCTCACCCCTGTAATCTCTACTAAAAACACAAAAATTAGCCTAGCCTGGTGGCATGCATGCACCTGTAATCCCAGCTACTCTAGAGGCTGAGGCAGAAGAATCGCTTGAACCCTGGAAGCAGAGGTTACAGTGAGCAGAGATCCGGTACTGCACTATAGCCTGGGCTACAGAACAATACTTGGTCTCAAAAAAAAAAAAAAAAAAAAAAAAAAAAATCAATTAAAGTAAACATTGAATGTTGGCCAAGTGCAAGACAACAAACTAGGTCGCTATACATTTAATGGGAAGATGAGGTAGTTCACGTCTTACAAAGTTGGGGTGGGAGTCAGTAGGTAAGCAGAATAAGCACTGAAATTGTGAGGCAGAGTAAGAACATATCTCATGGGGTTTAAATAAGGAATTGGTAACTTCTAGTGGAAAGGTCAGTGTGGATTTCATGAAAGCATGATACTGAAGATGACTGGGATGATGGGAAGTTTCAACAAAACAGTGGATAAGGCAACATGATGCGGTCGGGGGTCGGTGGCAGGGGAGAGAAAGAGAGCATTCTGGGCAAAGACATAATCCTGAATGTGCATATTCGCATTTCAGAGGGCTGCTCACTTCTCAGGGCAGCCTTCCTTGACTCCACCACCAGCATAATTTCTCTGTTAAATGCTCCCATAATACCACATACCTCTTTTTTATAGAAACAGGAGAGATGGATATTTATACTCCTTTGTGGGTTGTTTTGGGGGTGCCTGTCTTCTCCACTAGATTATAAATTCGAGAGGGCAAGGACCTTGTTGGTTTTGCTCACCATTACATCTTCAGAGTTTAACCAGTGCCTAGAACAAAGTGGACACTAAATAATATTGGTTGAATGAATGGGAACTACAAATAGTTCAACTGGGTGTAGGCTCAGTTACCTTTATAAATACCATCTCTGTATCCATTAGGGTGCATTTGACTGCAAGTGATAGAAAATCCTTCTAGGAATGTCTCAATCAAATACACATTTATTATCCCACTCTAAGAAGACAAGGTTGGCTGTTTAAAATTTAATTCAGCAACTCAGTGATATCAGCGAGGACCCAAGCCCTTTCCATTTTCCACTCCATTATTCTTACAGCATTGGCTTTTTGACCTAGTCATAATTGATTTAAGCAAGTTCCAGCTACTCCTGTACCAGACATTCAATTTCCCAGTCTCCTTTATAGCTAGGGGTAACCACCCAGACAAGATATTTTGCTTCCTCATAAAATAAACAAATAGAAGAGAGAACCTTTCTGGTGCTACTCTTCCCCGACTTCTTGTCTTTGATTGTGTCTCTGACCACAGTCAACATGTTATAGAACCAACAGGTTCTTATGTCTTCTGCACAGTAACAGGCCACTTACACTGTATCAGCAGGGTTTGCATCAGAGAAAGAATTTGATGATTGCAGGGCACCAAGTCAGGAGATGGGAGGAGACCCTTGAATCCATCTCTCTGGGAGTTCTGGGCTGGGAGTTTTAAGGGGATTGTGGAGAGTGAGGGGTTAAAAAATTGAGGTCATTGATTGGTTGGGCCAAGGGGATGGAACAAAGTTCCATCATCAGGATGTGGAAACTGCCTTCTTTGGTGAGTCAGGATCTCATGGGGTCCTTCAAACCAGCTGAGTCATTAGCTTCATCAGCATGCGGGATCCAAAGGAGTATCTCAAAGGGAAAACATAACGCTTCATAACGTTCAAATTGTTTTCCATAGAACAGTTAAGGGACACTATAATCTTTTTGTGTATATATATATATACTTTAAGTTCTAGGGTACATGTGCACAATGTGCAGGTTTGTTACATATGTATACTTGTGCCATGTTGGTGTGCTGAACCCATCAACTTGTCAGCACCCATCAACTCGTCATTTACATCAGGTATAACTCCCAATGCCATCCCTCCCTCCTCCCCCCCCCCCATAATAGGCCCTGGTGTGTGATGTTCCCTTTCCTGTGTCCAAGTGATCTCATTGTTCAATTCCCACCTATGAGTGAGAACATGCGGTGTTTGGTTTTCTGTTCTTGCGATAGTTTGCTGAGAATGATGGTTTCCAGCTGCATCCATGTCCCTACAAAGGACATGAACTCATCCTTTTTTATGGCTGCATAGTATTCCATGGTGTATATGTGCCACATTTTCTTAATCCAGTCTGTCACTGATGGACATTTGGGTTGATTCCAAGTCTCTGCTATTGTGAATAGTGCTGCAATAAACATACATGTGCCTGTGTCTTTATAGCATCATGATTTATAATCCTTTGGGTATATCCGCAGTAATGGGATGGCTGGGTCATACGGTATTTCTAGTTCTAGATCCTTGAGGAGTCACCATACTGTTTTCCACAATGGTTGAACCAGTTTACAATCCCACCAACAGTGTAAAAGTGTTCTTATTTCTCCACATCCTCTCCAGGACCTGTTGTTTCCTGACTTTTTAATGATTGCCATTCTAACTGGTGTGAGATGGTATCTCATTGTGGTTTTGATTTGCATTTCTCTGATGGTCAGTGATGACGAGCATTTTCTCATGTGCCTGTTGACTGTATGCATGTCTTCTTTTGAGAAATGTCTGTTCATATCCTTTGCCCACTTTTTGATGGGGTTGTTTTTTTCTCATAAATTTGTTTGAGTTCTTTGTAGGTTCTGGATATTAACCCTTTGTCAGATGAGTAGATTGCAAAAATTTTCTCCCATTCTGTAGGTTGCCTGTTCACTCTGATGGTAGTTTCTTTTGCTGTACAGAAGCTCTTTAGTTTAATTAAATCCAGTTTCAGCTTTCTACTTATGGCTAGCCAGTTTTCTCAGCACCATTTATTAAATAGGGAATCCTTTCCCCTTTTCTTGTTTTTGTCAGGTTTGTCAAAGATCAGATGACTGTAGATGTGTGGTATTATTTCTGAGGGCTCTGTTCTGTTTCACTGGTCTATATCTGTCTTTTGGTACCAGTACCATGCTGTTTTTGTTACTGTAGCCTTGTAGTACAGTTTGAAGTCAGGTAGCGTGATGCCTCCAGCTTTGTTCTTTAGACTTAGGATTTTCTTGGCAATGCAGGGTCTTTTTTGGTTCCATATGAACTTTAAAGCAGTTTTTTCCAATTCTGTGAAGAAAGTCGTTGGTAGTTTAATGGGAATGGCATTGAATCTATAAATTACCTTGGGCAGTATGGCCATTTTCACAACATTGATTCTTCCTATCCATGAGCATGGTATGTTCTTTCATTTGTTTGTGTCCTCTTTTATTTCACTGAGCAGTGGTTCGTAGTTCTCCTTGAAGAGGTCCTTCACATCCCTTGTAAGTTGGATTCCTAGGTATTTTATTCTCTTTGAAGCTATTGTGAATGGAAGTTCATTCATGATTTGGTTCTCTGTTTGTCTGTTACTGGTGTATAAGAATGCTTGTGATTTTTGCACATTGATTTTGTATCCTGAGACTTTGCTGAAGTTGCTTATCAGCTTAAGGAGATTTTGGGCTAAGATGATGGGGTTTTCTAAATATACAATCATGTCATCTGCAAACAGGGACAATTTGACTTCTTCTTTTCCTAAATGAATACCCTTTATTTCTTTCTCTTGTCTGATTGCCGTAGCCAGAACTTCCAACACTACGTTGAATAGGAGTGGTGAGAGAGGGCATCCCTGTCTTGTGCCAGTTTTCAAAGGGAATGCTTCCAGTTTTTGCCCATTCAGTATGATATTGGCTGTGGGTTTGTCATAAATAGCTCTTATTATTTTGAGATACGTTCTATCAATACCGAATTTATTGAGAGTTTTTAGCATGAAGGGCTGTTGAGTTTTGTTCAAAGGCATTTTCTGCATCTATTGAGATAATCATGTGGTTTTTGTCTTTGGTTCTGTTTATATGCTAGATTATGTTTATTGATTTGCATATGTTGAACAAGCCTTGCATCCTAGGGATGAAGCCTACTTGCTCATGATGGATAAGCTTTTTGATGTGCTACTGGATTCGGTTTGCCAGTATTTTATTGAGGATTTTTGCATTGATGTTCATCAGGGATATTGGTCTAAAATTCTCTTTTTTGTTGTGTCTCTGCCAGGTTTTGGTATCAGGATGATATTGGCCTCATAAAATGAGTTAGGGAGGATTCCCTCTTTTTCTATTGATTAGAATAGTTTCAGAAGAAATGGTACCAGCTCCTCCTTGTACCTTTGGTAGAATTCGGCTGTGAATCTGTCTGGTCCTGGACTTTTTTTGGTTGGCAGGCTATTAATTATTGCCTCAATTTCAGAGCCTGCTATTGGTCTATTCAGGGATTCAACTTCTTCCTGGTTTAGTCTTGGGAGAGTGTAAGTGTCCAGGAAATTATCCATTTCTTCTAGGTTTTCTAGTTTATTTGCGTAGAGGTGTTTATAGTATTCTCTGATGGTAGTTTGTATTTCTGTGGGGTCGGTGGTGATATCCCCTTTATCATTTTTTATTGCGTCTATTTGATTCTTCTCTCTTTTCTTCTTTGTTAGTCTTACTAGTGGTCTATCAATTTTGTTGATCTTTTCAAAAAACCAGCTCCTGGATTCATTGATTTTTTGGAGGGTTTTTTGGGGACACTATAATCTTTTAACAGGATCTATGCGATTCTGAGGCAATAGGCACAGAGTAACTGTGAGGAAGCAGGTCAGAGAGCAAGTAGACTTCATGATTACTGCTGAATGTGCTATGAACTTGGTTTATTTTCGTTTCTTCCCTTCCCTTCTTCCCTGGTTAATTTCATAAAGTTTATAGGGGCAGTTTCAAAAGTACCAGGAACTGTGGCCATCTTATGACCATGAGTCCTTTCTCTTATCTAATAAAATATATTTCCTTTAAAGTCTCCTTTTAATGTTCAGTCCAACCGTCCTACACAGAATAAGTGTAAAGACTTTCCCACAGAGAGTTTTTCATTCCTTTCACTTAAAGATAAATAGTTAAGTACTGGCCGGGCATGGTGGCTCATGCCTGTAATCCCAACACTTTGGGAGGCAGAGGCAAGTGGATTACTTGAGGTCAGGAGTTCAAGACCAGCCTGGCCAACATGGCAAAACCCTGTCTCTATTAAAAATACAAAAATTAATTGGGCCTAGTGGCACACACCTGTAATCCCAGCTACTTGGAAAGTTAAGGCAGAAGAATCACTTGAACTGGGGAGGCAGAGGTTGTAGTGAGCTGAGATTGCACCAATGCACTCCAGCCTGGGCAGCAGTGCAAGACTCTGTCAAAAAAAAAAAAAAAAAAAAAAAAGTTAAGTACCTTCTAAATATCCTCTTTCTCAACATCACTAGTCCACTTTCTTCATCTTTATCTCCATTATATTCAACTGTTTCTCAAACCACATGGCCTTCCAAACTCTTCATTATTTTGCTTATTTTCTCTCTAGAAAGACTCCAGTTTGAGTAGATATTAGAACCTATTGAAACAATTTGTTCTTTTTTTTCTGGGCACTGTTCTTTAATTAATGCAGCATAAGATCACCTTAGTTTTGGCAGCCACATTGCACCAATGACTCACACTGATTTATCTTTTAAGTGTAGTTTTTTCTTTATTTTTATATGAATTTTTTGCTGGTTTCCTCCATTCTGTGCTTTCCAGCTATGTTCTCTTTTTTTTTAACCCAAGTATAGGTGTTTACATTTTTACTGTAACAGTGTGATGATTTTGGCCCATTTTTTCATCCTGTTGAAATATTGTTGTTTTTGCTTTTGTCCTGGTTTTGCATAATTTCCAAATTCACTAAGCATAGTTTCCATCTTAATTCAAATGATTAATTTTAAAAAGCCATCTTCCTTCAGATAGGGCTATTTTCTAGAGCTCTGCCTCCTTAATAGGAAAAGTCTCTCCTTATTGATGTTAACTGTTTTGGTGTGTGACTGTTCAGGCAGTCATGGGTGTTGGTGCCTAGTCCACATGTCTTCATCATGTCTACAAGCATTTCTTGAGAAGCTTTTATCACTGTCTTCCAGAAATCAAGATACACTGTCCACGGCATTGCTTCTACCTGCCTGTCCGGCAACCTGATCTCATGATTCTGCAATGAGCTTGGTTTGACTTTAGCAAATTGGGTTAAATGTTTTTACTTGTGTTAAACAAACAAACAAACAAACATAGCTGTAAAGCACAGGATAGAGGAAACTGGCATAAAATTCACATAAAAATCCCCACATCTTTTGCTCAGAACCTATGGACTCCACGTCACTGGATCCTTGCATCATGGTGTAAAATAAGTCTTGCTCTTCCTGCTTAACAGATGAAGTCATTGAAGCACCAAGACAGTGATATGTATGATGGCAACTCTGTACTGAGTGCTTCCTATGTGCCAGGTATCATTTGATGGTCAGAAAGTCCCTGAGTCAGTATCATTTCCTCTTACAAATGAGGAAACAGGTTTAGAGAGGGACACACTGTGGAAATGTTCCAAGAATTGGGTCTCAGAAAGGTGTAAGTGTGCCACTTCGTCTACCTTAGATGTCTACCTGGACCTCACCAGTTGTGGCTGGCTAGCAGGTTGTTGAATTCTGGGGATCCCTCAGCGACCACAGCCACCATCCCTCATGAGCCAGTTTGCATCTGGCAAGAGCATCTGTTTTCCCGTTTACCTGGGAGCCTCCTGACTTTGCTCTGAAATGTCTGTCTGTTGAAAATTAAGACTTCATTTGCCAGGTGGGGCCAAGGTGGCTAGAAATGGCCTGCCACCTTTGTGTGTAATTGAGAAAATGCACCTGCCCCACGGCAGCAGAATCAAAGAGCAAGGCAAAGTCCCACGAGCAACATCATTCTGCCATCTCCTTTCTCTGGCTCGCTGCAGAGTGGGAGCTGTGCCAGGGAACTGCCATAAAATGCTGGAAAGGAATGATGGAAAGCACAACTGAAAATGGGGTCTTTTTTCCCGTGGTCACCCTGCTTTGCTGTTCTCCTGGCTTCTTATTTTGGCTCTGATCTTCTACATTCTCTCTCTCCTTTAATTCAGTTTAATTCATTTATTGAATATATATTATGAGCCAGGCACTCTGTGAATTGCTGAATACACAAAGATGAAGATGACAAAACCTTTGCCTTCAGGATCTCATGTTATAAAGATTATAAATGTTTGATCCTGGGGAAGGGTACAGAAGAGTATGTTTTTCCTCAAGACATTTTAGCAAAGAAAAAAAGTTTTTTCTTCTCTGAATTTCCCCAGTTTTAAGAACAATTTGCATTTCCTCATATGCCAACCATGGTAATTTCTTTTGATTAAACTAAGCTTTACCTAATAAAATTTAAGGTTAACGCTAATTGAAGTGAAATCAACTCAGGTATCGAGTATAATATCTATGTGCCAGGTCCTGAGTTGGACACTAAAGAAACATGAATGAATAAAACATTAATAATAATCAATTCAAGATAATATTTCAACGATCTCACAGTCTCCTGAGAGAGACACATAAATGGACAAGTACCAGTCAGCGTGGAGGCCCACTGACAGGATGGCCAATCCAACTGTCTGTGGTCACCCAATCCAACTGTCTGTGGGAGGAGAGTGGTGTCAGGGTGCTCTGGGGCACCTTCCAGAAGGAGCAAGAGTTTGCCAAGTAAAGGACAATGGTGCCAGAAGGACAGGGGAAGTAGGGAAGTGGGGTCAGGGAAAGAAGGTGTAGAGGAGAGAAGGGCATTCCAGGCCAAGGGGACCAAAAGGACTGGGATTGCAAGATACAAACGTTGTGATGTGGGTAGAGGCTGGAGTGTAAAATACAAGACAGTGAGAGGAAATGAGGTTGGTGAAAGAGAGGCCCAATCGTGGAGGCCCTTATGTGCCATCCCAGAGAGCTGGGAGTATGTCTCACAGGCACTGAGGGGCCATTGAAGGATTGGGGGCAGGAGAGTGCCATTGTCAGACTTGCAGATTAGATGAATGACTCAGGTGGTGAAGAGTGGACAGAAGAGAGAAAGGCAGAGCAATGGCTGCAATTCCCTGCCTGCAGACCACTTGGCCTCCTGGAATGGCTCTGCCTGAGCCAGAGCCCTGTGCTGAGTGGGTCATTGCTCTGACTCAAAGGGAAGCTCCCTTGCCCTCTATAATTGGTGATGCCTAAGGGAGGGATAGGTAGGCAGAGACTCTTTGCCTTCCCGAGGAATTTTCCAGTGCTGCTGCATGGCACAACTCCAGGGGATGTCATTCATACCCTAGTCCCTGTGAATGGGGCCCCTGGGAATCATGCAAGGCATGTCTGGCAACCACTGGATACTGTCCTGGGACAGGTCAGGAACATTGCATAGAGCCCATTGCTTTCTACACACCACGATCTCTCTCTCTCCCTCTCTCCTGGTTCTAAGAGACCTCCGTGCTCAGGGCAGCTCCTACACATGATGTGCTGTCTGTGTGGTGTGCTTTTTCAGGGCACTCACACACCTCCCCTGCCTTCTCACAGAAGCCCAATAGCCCTTTAATAGGGCTAACGAGTTCTGCCTTCAGTGATGAATCTTCACATGCAGATACCCCTGGAAGAGGTGACTCCTTGCCTTAAATCTATACCAAAGAGTAAATAATAGGCCCCTTCCTAAGAGCTGGTTTTGCTAGAAAAGTAGCAGTGGAAGACACTGGGAAGTTAAAAGGCCATGTTTATGGGACAACCCCAGAGAGGCAGAAGTAGAGAAAAGGAAGACCTGGCTCATGCATTACCACCCCTTAGACTTAGAATTGAGGTCTAAGGGTTCACATTTATTCCTGATCAACAGGGATGAATAGAAGCTGGTTGAGGAAAGGCTGGGAGAGGAGTGTACCAAGCAGAAGTCTAGAGACTAGAAAACAGTGATGAGTTACTGGGAAATGCAAGCTCAGGTGGAACACAGGAGTCACAGCAGAGGGAGAGAGGGGAAGTAGTGAGCAGTTACAGTGGAGGGCCAGATCACATGAGGCTTGTGTATGTGCTGTGGAGCTTGGAGTTCAAGCCAAAGGCTATGAGGAGAGAGACACCAGAATTGTGGTAAGCAAGGGAGTGAGCTCTAGTAGGTGGCCCTGGCAGTGGCATAGAGAATGAACGGGAGGGTCAGGCTGAAGTAGGGAGACCTATTTGGAGGCTGTTGTAGAAATCCAGGCATGGATGGGAAGGCTTTGATAAAGGCAGTAGCATAGAGGTTAAGAGAAAGGGGTGGGTATGAGATATACCACAGAGGTGGAATTAGTAGGACTTGGTGACTTTCTGGATATGGAGGTGAGAGAGGGGAAGGATGTTAGTTAGGATTCCTGCTTGTAAGTTACAAGCAATATAGATGAAGGGAAAAAAGGTGTTGGGGGTAAAGGAGATTTTATTATAAGGATGTAGGAATGTCTCACAAAACCCAAGTGCTCTAATGTCCCTGGGGCCATCAGAGGCTCATTTGAACCTAGGACATCTCTGGTCCACACAGTAGACTGAAGGTGCCCAGTCAGAGTTACTTGAGTATTGAGTGTGGTTAGTTTTCCTTCTCAGGCCCAATTCCAAACGCCCAGAGAATGCCTTTTTCTAATATGGGTCAGATGCCCAGTCCTGAACTAATCAACTAAGGCGGGGGGCAGGCGGACAGGTCACTTGGTAGAAACAAAGTGGAAAGAGGGGCAGTTTCAGGGAGGAGCTTCTAGATCAGACAAATCAATGGATGTCCACTCTCTCCTATCCCATTGCTGGCTGGCTCTCTGTCTCCTCCTACTTCTGAAGATGTACTTAACATAAATTAATCATGTTATAGAAAAGAAAAGTATCTCCCCATAAGAGACAGCCCAACTTAGTATCTAGGAATGGCAGAAGCAAGTCTTCTGTGTGCCTGTCCCTCCAGGTGATATTTTTTCTTACTGCTGCTTGGCTTGTTCTAATCCAGATGTGATGCCTCACCATCCTACAGCCAACAGAGCAAATGGTAAATTTAACTTGGTCTGTATACACGCAGACGTCAGCTTGCTATAGATATTTCGCTTGGTAGATTAATCACTGAAAATATTTACTCAACACACCTGCTCATCCATACATTCATATATTTGAATATGAAATTAAATTACATTCATGCACCCCTCCATTCTATGGGGTACATGAATGTAACTTAATTTTAGCCTTGTCAGGCAGCCTAGAGCCATGGTGGAGTCTGGGATGTAGGGTCAGACAGACTGGCTGTGGAATCCTGGCTCCGCCATAACCACTGCTGTTCTTGGGCAAGTCATTTCATCTCTGTGAGCCTCAGTTTCTTAATCCTAAGGTGGGGATCCTAAAAATATTCACCTCTGCTTACTGGTGCTTACTGTTCACCACATGTTCCTTTCTTTATCCTTTTAGAAATGAAACCCCAACCCTCAATTGGAAGGCTGAAAATAACAAAGAATATAAAGATCGCAGAAGGCTTAACAAAGGGTAAATCTTAGATTTAGCATCCAGGGGAAACCTGGACACTATTATGAAGGTGAAGTCTTACTTGGGAGCAAGAGAGAGGATTCTAGTCTCAAATTTGTGGGGGCTTCAAAACCACAGACCCAGGTTCCAATCTCAGTGATGCAACTCATATGGTAGGGAATCTTGGGCAAGTTGTTTTTTTCTAAGCCGTAGTATTCTAACAGTACTAGATTGTTGTGGAGATAAGAGATGTATGTAAAAATGTCCAACCCGTTGCTTGTCCCATTCACAAATACCTGTTGAATGTTGAATGAATTTTAAAATAGTAATGATTTATTAGATAGAGATAATTATAATTATGCCTGTTTCAGACTCACCAGGTGAACTGATTAGGACCTCTGTCTGCACCTCAGTTTCCTTATTTGAAAGAGGAAACTTTATCATTTTTACCATTCCTTCCATCTAGTGATTATGATTAAAGTAGCTGAGTTTCTCCCCACCCCACCCTTTTTGGGATTTTGCTTTGTTGCAGGGACTGAACTTTAAGCAGAAAACTTTCTAAAGCCTGAGTGATTCCTGAGGTGTTCTCAGAGATGGGTCTGTGGAGCCAGCTGCCAGCCCCTTGCTTTTATTGGCAGGGCAGCCAGGCATATCTGGTGGCTGCAGCTGCCCAGGGAGTTGCTGCCTGGAAACCCAAAGAGTGGGGAGGACTTTCTCTGGAGGACAGTCAGCACCGCCTGACGCAAGGCAGTGAGCAGAGTAAGGCTGGCACAGGCATCCCTGGCCTGATGCTGAGTTCTGAGTAGAGACCCAAGGGACACCTCACTTTAGACAGGAGGAAACCCGGCTATGTGCTCTGAGAGCCAACGCTGCGGTCCAAAGAGACACCTAAAATAGCAGCAACACGATTGAGAAAGGGCGGCACCGCCCAACAGTTCCAGCTCCTGCTGACATTTCTTATTTTCCTTTCTCTAAAAAATTACTTTCTTCCTTTTGAAAACCCAACTCAAGGTGTTCCAATGAATCTTGGGAGCCCCCCTCATCTCTCATCTTCCTTCAACACTTTGATTTCACCCTGCCTTCCTCTTATTCTCTCTTCCTTACTTCTCTCAAGGAAAAACAATTTAGGGCTCTGTTACACAAAGTAGTATATGTGGTTCCCGAAAGACCACCTGCTATTCAAGCTCTCCATTTCTTCACAGAAGCTTTTTGATGTTTTAGCTCCACTTCTTATTGACCTAGAAATATATACCCAGAACCACACGGCTTTTGCATAACTCTAGGGGAACCCTACAATGTGATTTGTATCCCTTGGGATTAATGAGGATTTGAACACTGCTATGGGCTGAATGTCAGTCCCCAAAACTTCATGTGGAAACTTAATCCCTCTGTCCTCATGAATGGATTAATGTAGCTATTGCTGGAGTGGGTTCATTATCAAGGGAGTGGCTCTATTATAAAAGTGAGCTTCCTCTGGCTCTCTTTTTCTGCGCTCTGTCTGTCTCTTGCACTGACTTCCACCTTCTGCCTTTCTACTGTGGGATGACCATTACTAGATGTCGGTGCCATGCTCTTGGATGTCCCAACTTCCAGAACAGCAAGCCAAATAAACTCCTTTTCTTTTTAAGTTGCATAGTCTGTGGTATTCTGTTATAGCAACAGAAAATGGACCAAGACAAGTACCTCATATAGCCCTGTACAAGCATGTCATTTCATCCTCACAAACATCCTGCAGTGTAGATGTTGTTACCCTTAGCTTGTAGATAAGGAAATGGAAGCAGACAGCTGGACTAATTGGCTCAAGGACAAGTATATACAGTTAGTAAGTAGCAAGCTAGTTTTGGTCCCAGGTCTGTGTGATTGCAAGCTCATGCCATCCATCACACCCTATCCTGGAACATTTCGCTTTTTAAAACCTGACTTCGCCCCTCACCCGCATGCCTTATCTCATTATAGAATTCCATGCTTAAGGCTCTCCAACCACTTACATGCAAAGTGGAACGAACAGCTTTAACCAACCAATCACAGATGCAGTCACGGAGTGATGTGTCCCAGAGCTGCCACACCAGCTCTGTGTACTTGGGAAGTAATTGACCTCTCTAGGAAGTCATGAGCCCCAGTTTTGTCTATTTGCCAAAACAATTGGTTGGACTGAGTGATTTTCAGGGTGGTCCCTTTTAGCCCTAAAATTCTGAATTCTTGGGTAAAGCCAAGCAGCTTGATTTATTGGTCCTTTGTAGTGTATTCTAGAACACAACTGTCTTAAATGTAGCTATCCGCAGAAAATGGCTGTTTTGTCTGTTTTCATAAGGCCATCAGTCACTGTAGAAGATGTTGAACATTTGAGGTGTAAGAAGGATAGACATTCTGTGCTTTTCATGCCACATTGCTCAACACCTACACATCCTGTGTTTGCATAAATTATAACATGATGATTGCATAGCCATTGTGGGCAGCCTATACCTCAAAAGTGGGTGGGAGAGGAGTGGGGAGCAGGAGGACTGCCCCAGGGCTTACTGCCAAGAGAATCTGGCTGGTCCGGTTTGAAGTGGTGAATCACTTCCCGTGGAGCACGTGTCCTGGCCCAGGTGGCAGGAGAAACGGTCCTGGTTCCAGACCTGCCCCTGGCTCACTCTGGGATGGGAACAAGCTAAGCAGTGATAGAACATTCACCACAGCTCCACTTCTTGAGTGCTTTCCATGCAATCTCACTAATTCTCCAAGCATTGCTGGGAGACAAGTGCAGTTTTCTCTATGTTAGAGATAAAAAAACAGAAACTCATAAAGTGTAAGCAGTTAGACAAGGCCACAGAGTCTGGTGGCCAGTGCTTTTGAACACCAAACTATATTCAGGCTCCCTTAACCTTTTCATCTGTGAAGTGAGGGACTTGAACCAGTGCTTTCCAGCATATGACATGCATACTTCTGGGGGTACTTGAGACTATTTTAGGTGATGTCCAGATATTCACTTTTAATTTTAATGACTGTTTTTCATTTTAAAGGGTGTTAAGAAAAATGTAACTCAAACTCACACATTTAGGATGCACACAAATATAAAAGGGAATTGATTTAAGCTCTATTTAAAGAAAAGTCAGTCCAGTTGATAAGGCAAAAATGGTGAGGGTGAGGATATTCACAAATGCCTAAAGTTTGGGGATTACTGAGTCAGATAATATGCTCCAGTGTTCTCTGGTTCCAGCAGGACACAGCAGGACCATGGCCTCCCTGAGCCTCCGGCACAGTGTCCTAGCTCTAGGGCATTTGGGATACAAACAGGGAGAGAAACAAACTGTCTTCAGGAGAGTTAATTGGTCAAGGTTCAATTTATCCTCTTTCTAGTATCTCTCCCTTCCTTTTACATCTCGCAAGCATTTAAGGCTTTGATGTCGACATATTCCTTGAGTAAGTAGTTTGGCACAAATTGCAAAGTGGTTGGATGCAGATGTATTTAGTTAGGCCAGCACAGTGATTTGTTTGTTTTTAATTTGTGAATTTGAATGTCTTTAGGTTGGGCATGCACTCTAGTTTGCACAGACTTCCCCTCTCCTGATAATATTACCTACGGAAACTACCTGAAAGTATATGAGTTTGTGACTCTTGGCTTAGGACCTTATTTCCCCAAGGTCAAAGTCCTTAAAAGCCTGAAGAAGTAGTTCTTCAGGGCATTGAGCTTCTAGGGAGCCATCAGCACTGTGGGATTTCTAATACACCTAGAGTCTCTAATGCATGTGGAGTTTCTGGGCCAGCCCTGCAGAAGAGAGAAAGTCAGGACAAGAGCCCAGCCAAGAGATTGCAATCTGCACAGCTTTTTAAGATTCTTTGGTAGCTCAGTGACTGCTTTGCAATTTTCAGACTGGGAGTATGGTGACACCTGGTGTCTGGTGTCATTCTTCGAATTCGGCAAGTCCCAATCTGAGCTCATCATTTCCATCCCCAAACTAGCTTCTCCTCCTCCCTCTTACTCCCCTGTTTGAGTGAGGGCAGCCACCAGGCTGGAAACCTCACACTCATCATGATTTCTTCTCTCTCTTTTCCCATACCTCATCCCTCGCCAAGGACTCTCAGCTTGATTCGTGTTAATTTTATATATTTCACCCCTTTATAGCTCATAAGTTCATCTTTCCCAGTGCAACGATTTTCTAAGAGTTCTTATCTACACATTACTGACAGGTTAATATTCTTAAAGTACAGTTCTGACTGCACTACTTCTTTGCCAGAAGTCAGCAGCTCCGCACGGCGTTCTGGATAAAGTCCAACACCTCAGCTTGCCCATGACTTGGCCCTGGGCTATCCACTTTGTGCTATCCCTGTGCTCTCCAATCAGGCTCCAGGATTTCTTGAAACTCAGGTTACAGCTTCCACCTGCATGGACCATTCTTTCAAGAGTTTTGGTTATGAAGAGAAATGGAGAGAAAGAGCCCAAAAGAGAAGTGGAGAGGAAGAACAAATGGTAGAGGAGATGATCCAGAGAGGGATTTTATTTCCATAGACAGATGTGATTTGAGCATGAGTAGAGGCAGAGATTAAAGGGCCCACTGATGAGAGGTGAAAGATGTATACTGGCACCCACTGAACACTTTTTATGGGCCAGAGACGCAACTCTGTTTTACACGGATAGCACATTTGATCCTCTCGACAACCTTACAAAGTAGGTGCCATTTTACAGATAGGGAAACCAAGGCCCAGAGAGAAAATTTATTCATGTAATAGCTACAGAGAAGTAGAACTAAGATGGGAAACCAAGCCATTCCACTTCAAGCCTGCTCTCTTCACCATTTCGTATAAGAAAGAGGGAATGATAAGCAGAGCAAAGTCCCTTACGAGGTGGGAGGAGGAGTAATTCCAAGCATGGGACGGGATGGTCATCCACCCGCCTCACATGGGAAGAGGAACACCTCTTCCCTGAGCCAGGGGAGAAGTAGGGTGGGATGTGGATGATGCAGTTTGACTCACAGATGGACAAAAGTTGTTGAAAATGTTCTTGCTAACAGTTTTCTGTCGAGAATTAGAAAGAAGTGGTGGGGTAGAGCTTGAGGAGAGCGAGGGGATTCTAAAATAGTTGCTCTGGGGGAATGAAAGAGGAATTGTAAGGACCTGGAGTCAGTATGCCTTGTGCTGAAAGCTTGCTCAGCTGAAGTTACAGACCATGGATTTGTCCAGAACTCAGGCACACAGTTGGGTGAGTTCTTGTGTCTCTTCTGCTACTAATTCTAGGTGTCACTCACACACTGTCTCCTTTATTAAACCTCCCCTGATCTCTTAAGCTGGTTGTGGACTTTCCTTTAAGTTCCCAACAGCAGCCAGATGTGGTAGTGCATGCCTGTTGTCCTAGCCATTCAGGAGGCTGAGGCAGGAGGACTGCTTGAGCCCAGGAGTTTGAGTCCAGTCTGGGCAACATAGCAAGACCCCACTTTCTAAAAAAATAAGTTCCCACATCATTTTGACCCTTTTGCAAGATCCTCGTATTAATATATCTTGTATTATGGTTAGATGTGTATACTTCTGTCTTACTACATTAAAGGCTCTCTGATGGCAAGGATGATGTTATACTTGTTTTCTTTCTTTCTGCTCTAGTACATTATATTGTATTATAGTTGCTCATTAAGTGTAGAGTCATTTATTGGTTGACTGTTTCCCTCCAGATGGAGCTATTTCTTTTATTTTTCCTTTTTTATTATTTTTTCATCTCTTACTATCCGTCTGTGCCCCAGAATCTCTCTTTTTGCTTTTTCGATTTTTTCCTCCTCACTGAAACTCTCAGGTGATTAATGGTGGCTGTGGGCACTGCCTGGCTGATCTGGGTTCTCTTGAGGCTGACTGTGCAGAACAGTTCTAGAATAAATGAAGATCAGGTAACAAATAGAGATAGTAGTGCTGTCTGAACAGTGTCTGGAGTATGTGACTGTGCTTCTTATCGACATAGGGATGCCTTGACTAAAGTGGGCCTGAAATGGATGAAAAGTTTCTGCAGACAGAAATGGGAAGTAATTTAACAGCGTTACACAGGGGCCTATGCAGGGGCCCCATACCACCCACATTTCTACCCAGTTCATTTTTTCTGGATTTTTCTTTCTTTAGATGCTATCCTCAAAGTGCCACAGCATGAACAGGGGACTTGTCTCACAGAAGTCAACAGTCGTTGAGGAGATGCACGTAGACATGAAGCAGAACCCCCGTGTGGTGGGCTGCAGACTGCTTCCTCCAACCTCCCCGTCCCATCCCCACACAAAAAGATACCCAAATCCTAATCTCTGGAACCTGTAAATGTTACCTTATTTTGAAAAAGAGTTTTTACAGATGGGATTAAGGATCTTGAAATGAGGAGCTTATTCTGGTTTGTGTAGGTGGACCCTAATTGTCATCACAAATGTCCTTACAGGAGAGAAGTAGAGGGACATTTGATACACACAAAAGAGAAAGCAATGTGAAGAAGGAGCAGAGAGAGGTTTGAAGATGCTTGCCTTGAAAACAGGAGTAATATGTCCCCAAGGCAAGGAAGAGATTTTCCCCTAGAGCCTCTAAAAGGACTGCAGCCCCGTTAACACCTTGATTTTGGTCCAGTGAAACTGATTTTGCACTTCTGTCCTCCAAGATTGTGAGAGAATAAGTTTCTGATGTTTTAAGCCACCAAGTATGCAGTAATTTGTTATAGTAGCCACAAGAAATGAATATACCATAATACCACTAGAAAGACAAGCCATTCCCTGATAGTAAGTAACTGACAGGAGGCATTTTGCAGAGTATATTGTAAGAGAGAAAAAATCTTATTATCATTTTGGTTGTTAAAGACCTTGATGTTCAAATTATAAAAGTGATTTCAGACAAAGGCTAAAAAATGGTCACGCGTGAAGTAAGAAGGTCACTGATGAATAGATGACTCCCTCCCAGCACAGACCCGTATGGAGCAAAAGCAGCACAGGTCACTCAGAAGAGGATTGGCCAAGCCTCCATAATGCAAGAAAAGGGAAATCCAGATTGTACCAGAACAGACACAACCTCTTAGGCGTATGCAGTTACAGATTTTTTCCCACTTTCCTTATAAGGGAGGATTTAAAGTTAATATAAAAGAATCAAATGTTCAGTATTTATTTATGCTTAACTAGATATAACCAATTGTACTTTAGACTCATTTGTTGATGTGCATTCAGTTACTTTCAATTAGTCCTTATAACATGTTTATAATTTCCTGAGGAGAGAAACTTCTCCAGATAGTGTTATGGATCATTCTAGATCCAATGGGCCCCACCAGAGTGTAGCAATCAAACTTCTTTTGCTCAGAGAGAGTGAGCCGGGTGCACGGTGCTCTTTCAGAATGCTGCATCCACCAGGCTTTTTCCAGGGTGTGTGGGCAATCCATTTACTAGCAGTAAGGGAAGGAGTAGCATGGTAGGTAAAAGAGTAGCAAGTTGATGGTTTCTATGAAAACAGAAATAAGGTAAGTTCCTTCTTTGTAAAAGGAAAATATAAAATCAGAAATGGGATATCTTCCTATAAGAAAAGAATCAGCTTTACTTAAATGGAAACTAAGGAGGACTCCCTCTTCTGGCTGCAATGGAGTAACTGCTTGCAGACTTAACCCCACTGTAAACAACCAGAAAGTGAGACAAAACACATGAAACAATTTTCATACATTGCACAACAGGCAGCCCAGGACCATGAGCCCTCAGAGAAAGGAAACAAACAAGGTGAGACTTAAGACTTAGCATGGTTTTCTGCCTGGAGGAACTTTCTGGAATGTGATGCAGGGATGGGAAACCCAGGAAGATTGTGGCATCTTCCTGAGTTAAGGAGACAGAGATCAGAGTTCAGGGAGGCCAAGGCAGCTTGAATATTCAAGGTACAGTGCCAGCAAGAAGGGAGTGAGATAGGTTCAGAAATGGGCAAAAGGTTTTGTCTTGAACCCTTGACTGAACACTAAGCTGTACATGTGTAGAATGAAACTCCATGACAGGTGTACAAATAAAATTATGAGAGAAGGAAAAATACCAGAGAGACCTACGATAAGCAATTCCCAGAGCTCACACAGGATGGACAAGATGTTCAATTTCTGACCAGTCAGAGTAGAGAGGCCTCTTTCAACAGTCATGAACTCAGTAGAGACCCCAAAATGGTTATGCTTCATGAAGTATTAGGGCTCCACTAGGCCAGAGTAAAGGCAGTGGTGTGTTGGAGTTGGCTCACACTGGTTTGTGAGAGTCAGTTGTGCATATCTCTTCTCTGAACTTCAGTGACATACATTGGTAGCTGGAAATCAGCTATTATAGAATATTTACGCCAAGTAAATCAGCATATGCTACAATTTACAGTTGTTTCAACCACCTCCACCCCAGAGAGCTGATTGTTGAGTGCTTACCAGCTATAATACCACAGGTATTGTAGGAAGATATATAGTCATTGTCCCTGGTCACTGGGACACAGCACTCTTAAAAATCTTGGCATTTTTGGGATGATAAGGGTGATAGGAATGTCTTTTGTTCTAACAAGGCAACTCTTGGCAGGCCACTAGATAACTTCAGGATGGGGGATGGTCATCAGAAAGATAAAGCTTGGAATTTTCCACCCCACCCCTCAACCTGGGGGTTGTGTGTGGCAGTGGAAGGTCTGGGTGGGGATGAGAAACAGGGCTAGAAATTAGGTCAATCACTAATGGCCAGTGATTCAATTAGTCATGCCCTAGTAAGAGAACCTCCATAAAAATCCCCCAGTGACAAGGTTTGGAGAGCTTCCAGGTTGTTGAACACATCAAGGCACTGGGAGGGAATGGATGCTCTGAGTTCCCCTCCCCTCATGCCCTGCCCTATGCATCTCTTCCATAGGCTGTTTCTGAGTTGTATCCTTTATCATAAATCAGTAATAGTAAGCAAAGCACTTTTCTGAGTTATGTGAGTCATTCTAGAAAAGTATCAAACATGAAACGGGGAGGGATTGTGGGAACTTCCAACTTTGCACTCAAATTGGGCAGAGCAGGGGTAACCTGGGGACCCAATAATTGGGAAGCATCTGAAGTAAGGGCAATCTTGTGGACTGAGCCCTTAAACCTGTAGAGTCTGATGCTAACTCTGGGTAGTTGGTGTTAGAATTGAATTGAATTGTAGGACACCTCATTGGTGTCAGAACTGGTTGGCGTCAGGAAGAAACAAGCCTCTCAATACCACTGAGTAAAACCTACCCAAGGTCCACGCTAGAAAAGCTTTAAAACAAGTCTCAAAAGGATCAAGCTAGTCTGCAAGTAACTTAACTGCCTCTCAAAATAAAATTAAACTTTCTTTAAAGGAAAACATTAAAACACCACCAACAGTGTAATATTCAAAATGTCCAGCATCTGATAAAAAAATAACTAAACATACAAAAAAGCAAAAAATAAAAAATAAAATAAAATAAAATGTGGCTCATCACCAAAAGAAAAATCACTCAATAGAAAGAAACCAAGATGGACCAGCTTGGGCAACATAGTGAGACCCCATCTCTAAAAAAAAAAAAAAAAAAAAAAAAATAACCAGGAATATTAGTGAATGTCTGTGGGCCTAGCTACTCAGGAGGGTGAAGCAGGAGGATTGCTAAAGCCCAGGAGTTTGATGTCATAGTGAGCTATGATTGTGCCATTGCACTCCAGTCCAGCCTGGGCAACAGAGGGAGATCCTGTCTCAAAAAGAAAGAAAGAAAGAAAGAAACCAAGATAGAATTAGTAGACAATATGTTAAAATAGATATTATAAATATTATAAGTAGATATTATAAATATTTTCCACAATGTAAAATTTCTGCAATATTTCGTGGAAAAAATATAAATTGTCCCGTACAATAGACAAATAAAGCAAGCCTCAAAAAGATTTAATGGAAAATATGAATATGACAAGAGAAATGAAAGACAAAAAGTAATTAAATGGAATCTCTGGAGCTGAAAAATACAATACCTGCAGCAAAAATTTCACTGGATAGACCGAACAGCATATTATTATAGAAGCTGAAGAAAAAAGGTTAACAAACTGGACAACTTTGAAATTATTTAAAATGAACAACAGAGAGCAAAATAAATTTTATTAAAAGTAGGCCAGGCACAGTGGCTCACGTCTGTAATCCCAGCACTTTGGGAGGCCAAGGCAGGCGGATTACCTGAGATCAGGAGTTTGAGACCAGCCTGGCCAACATGGTGAAACACAGTTTCTACTAAAAATACAAAATTAGCTGGGCATGGTGGCATATGCATGTAATCCCAGCTACTCAGGAGGCTGAGGCAGGAGAATCGCTTGAAATCGGGAGGCAGAGGTTGCAGTGAGCCGAGATCGCACCATTGCACTCCAGCCTGGGAGACAAGAGCAAAACTCCATTTCAAACAAACAAACAAACAAACAAACAAACAAAAAAAACAATGCTGAGAAGAATAACAAACTGTGCCAGCACGAACTGTGGAACAATATCAAGGGACTTAACATGTGTAATTGGAGTCATAGGGTGGGAGAAGAAAAATATTTCAAACTATGATAACTAAAAAATTTTAATTTTGATGAAAACTACAAACCCAATGATCTAAGGAGCAAAATGAACCCTAAGTGATATAAACACACACTCATACACAAAAAACACAGAAAAGAACATAATAATTAAGCCACTAAGACCAGTAGTAAAGAGAAAATCTTAAAAGTAACCAGAAAAAAAAGACACATTATATACATTGATATAATGATAGGAATTCCCGAACTTATTATCAGAAACAGTGCAAGCCAGGAGACAATGTAATGACCGATTTAAAGTGCTGAAAGAACAACAACAACAAAGAGCCTATCAACCCAGAACATTCTATATCTGGCAAAAATATTCTTCAGAGATGAAGGCAAAATAAAGACATTTTTAGATAAGCAGATGTGAGAAAATTTGTCATCAACAGACCTGCATTAAAATACATGCTAAAGGAAGTTCTTCAGACTGAAGAAAATAATACCAGATGGAAAGCCAGATAGATAAGGAATTAAGAGATCAAGAAATGGTAAATATGTGGAAATATATGAGACTTTCTCTCATTTTAAGAACTCTTTAAATGTAATTGCTAAGGCAAAAGCTTAAAAAAACAAAATATATTTTGGGGTCTACAACATAAGTAGAAATAAAATACAAGAATAGTGCAAAAGATGGGAGGGGAACATTTTAAGTACACAGTTGTACATTTCTTAAAATATACCTGAAATTGTATAATATTTTGAAAGTAGACTGTGGTGAGTTAAAAATATTGTAAACTCTAAGCAATCCCTTAAAAAATAAAGCCAAGAGGTAGCTAATGCATCAGTTTCCTGGGTCTTTCATAACAAACTACCATAAACTGGGCAGCCTGAAACAAGGGAGATTTATTCTTTCACTGTTCTAAAACCTAGAAGTCTGAAACCAAGGTGTCGGCAGAACCAAAGTGATTGAAGGCTCTTTCTTGGCTTTCTAGCTCCTGGTGGTTGCCAGCAGTCTTTGGCCTTCCTTTGACATTCCTTGATTTGTAGATGTTTCACTCCAATTCCTGTCTGCATCACATGGCATTCTTCTGGGTGTCTATGTCTCTGTTTTCACTTCTTATAAGGACACCAGACATTGGATCAGCATCCATCTGAATTCAGCATGACTGCATCTTAAACTAATTACTAATGGAGTCTGCAAAGACTTTATTTCCAAATAAGGTTTCACTCTGAGCTTCTGGTGGACATGAATTTTAGGGGACATTATTCAACCCAATATAGCTAACTAACCAAGAGTGGATAAAACATGGAATCATAAAAAATATTCAATAAATTAGTTGATTATTAGAGAGTAGACAACTTCCTCAGGTACGAAAAACAATATAATTAAATCTCTATCAATTTTAACCTGGTTAATTAGTTAAAATGCCCAGTTGGTGAGTGGAAGACATGATTTGTTTATTTATGCCCATCTGGTATCCATTTCCTTCTTTTTTCTTGCTCACAGTGATCCACCTCTGTCTAAGTGATTCACTGGATGGTAACCCAAAGTCCTGCTCAGAATTAAGTCCCAGTTGGCTTAAACTACTCATGTTGGTCCCATTTTCTTGCCAGTCACTTATTTAGAGGTGAGCATTTTTGGCCAATTATTGGCTAATGAAATGTGGCGGACATGACTGAGATTTTTCTGGGAAAAATTTTTCTTTTCTCTAAGGAATACACATTAGGGGGCCCAGTGTGGTGGCTCACACCTATAATCCCAGAACTTTGGGAGGCCGAGGTGGGCAGATCACCCGAGGTCAGGAGTTCGAGACTAGCCTGGCCAACTCGGTGAAACTCCATCTCTACCAAAAATACACGCACACACAAATTAGCCAGACATGGTGGCAGGTGCTTGTAATCCCAGCTACTCAGTGGGCTGAGGCAGGAGAATCTGTTGAACCCGAGAGGCAGACATTGCAGTGAGCTGAGATCAAGCCATTGTACTCCAGCCTAGGCAGCAAGAGCGAAACTCCATCTCAAAATAGTAATAATAATAATAATAATAATAATAATAATAATAAAACATATGCCTAGAAGAAGCAATCCCTTTCCTATCTCTGAGAATTTTTGTGTTTGAGTGCCATGTTTAGAATTGGAATGGCTGCAGCCATCTTGCTACCAGGAGAATCACAAAGAAGAAGAGTTGGATCTGGTGCATGATACATGGAAATTCTCAACCTCCAAATATCTTATTATAGGGAAAAATACATGCCTTTTTTTATGAAAGCCAAAATGAATGAGGATGATCTGTTATTGCTGCTAAAAGTATTCTAACCAATGGAGTAGGTCTACACAAGGCCTGGGTGAATAAGCCCAAATTTTCATTAATCACAACTGTATGAATGGGACATACTTCCCATTCTAGGACTACACTCATGCATCCTTTGAAGGCCAAGAATGAACCAGAAAACTCCTACCAACATAAAGATGAAGATTGCCTGCCTTTAACAGATGTCTTAAAGATTTCATATCTAGTTGTAAGTTGTAATTTTTTGTGTTAATTTTCTTTTTTAAATTTGAGATGGAGTCTTGCTCTGTCGCCAGGCTGGAGTGAAGTGGCATGATCTTGGTTCACTGCAACCTCTGCCTCGCAAGTTCAAGTGATTCTCCTGCATCAGCCTCTCGAGTAGCTGGGTGCACACAACCAGGCTTGGTTAGTTTTTGTATTTTTAGTAGAAACGGGGTTTTACCATGTTGGCCAGTATGGTCTCGATCTCTTGACCTCGTGATCCACCTGCCTCAGCCTCCCAAAGTGCTGGGGGATTACAGAGAGCCACCGTGCCAGGCCTGTGTTAATTTTCTTTTTCTTGGTCACAGATTTAGTCTACAACTTAATTGTATGGTATGGTGACTGTATCAATAACATATCTTCATATGTAAATGTCTTACAAAACATCTTATATGTAGGTAATTGTATAAGAGTAAGATGAGGGTAAATCTGACATTATGATAGTACTGATGTCATAATAAGGAAAAAATCTGATGATATTTAAATCTTCCCATCAGAATTTTTTAATCTTATATTTTCATTTTGAAAATATTCTAGAAGTCAGATATAAGGTGTTCTAGAACATATGGAATACTTCAGTGAGATCTAAAAGTGTTCATTTACATTTGCATTTATGATTATATTGTCAGCCAGTGATCCCTAAGTGACAGTGCTTGATTTTTAATGTATCGGTAATAAAGTTTGATATATCCTAATGTCAAAATGGCAATTGACCCATGACTGTTATTGTGGTCATGTTAAATTCTTTTAATAGTTCAAAGACAAAACTTTTCTTCTGCAATGATAATTTATGCTGCAACATCATTGAGTCTTCTCTTGGCATAAATGGATTATTCATATTTTTTTAAAGAACTGAAATTCCTGAATATAGTGTTGATGGCTTAAGTGCAGATTATTTTGAATTCAGCCGCCTGTGCTATTGGAGGCCTTGGGATGATTCAGTTCTGTCCCCATTTTTCTCTGTTTGAACTACTAAGAAGACTCTATTCCTTGTGACTTCATCAAACTCCACTGGGCTTATATGAAGATGCAAATGCAGACACAAACCTTGAAATATGTGGCAATATTTGATTATATGTTGGTGTTCCAGATGATCCCCAAATATGCTTTTTATTGCTCCTCCTTTTAAAAATGAAACAGAAGCTCAGAAATGTGAACTAATGTTTTGAGGTGGCATAACTACTAAACAGCAGAATCATAATTTGAATTTAGGTATTTTGGCTGCAGTTATAGTGCTTTTCCCATGATATCAGTGTTTCCCAAGGTGATATGCATACTACTGGTGATATATCTGATAATCTTAAGTGATAAGTGGGCAAACATTTTTAACAGTTTTCTAGTTAAATGTGTGTTGGAAAATATAATTAATTATACATCAAAACTGCTCTCTCAGATTTTTGCATAGGACAGGGCTAACACAGACAGTGCCATAAAAATCCATCTTAGGACACATAAAATACAAGGTACACTAAGGCAAGTGTATGGATGTTTTCAAATTCCAGTAACTGAACCTTCCATTATGTAAATTATTGATGTTAGAGATGATATACATCAGTTACATGGCTTCTCATATAATGAATGCTTGCATCCTTTTCAGTAAAATATTAATCTTTCTTCCATAAGCTCTCAGTTACTTGCAAGATCGGTAAGACTGTTTCTCATATATAATCTATTGCAGCAACAAGAAAAATTACTCACTGATGTAAATACAGGATGTCTTTCCCACCAGAGAATCATATGAATATTTAACAAATCTGCTAAAATTGTCAATCACATTAAGAGCAGCCCAATAAATATTTGACATTTTCCCCTCAAGATAGGTGGTGACCACAGACGACATTTGTTTTATAGTGGAGTTTAGTGGCCTTTGCAAAAGGTCTTCTCTTGTCTATTCAAGTTGCAAGAACTTCATGGCTTCCAGAAGGAACTCATTACTCTGTAAAATTGTATGCATGATTAAAATTGACTTTGCAAACTAGCTTATCTCATAGATATATTTGCTCATCTAAAAACTTAAGTTTTTCCTTTCAAGGCAAGCTTATGAAAATATATCATGTGCAAAACCAAATGCACATAATTCTCATGAAAATGAAATATGGAATACATGCCATGATTGTGTGGCCTTAGATTCTTTTTGTTATCTAAATTATCTGGCTCTTGTTTGGATTTCTGAGGTTACCAGTAACATCATTTCCTCCTGTATATTCTGAGTGTATGTTTACTTTGTGTCCTATGACTTGTTATACCCACTTATTAGTTCATTTTTTATAGATTCTTCAGGACTTTCTATGTAGATGATCATATTGTCTGAGGATTAAGACAGTTTTATTTCTTTCTTTCCAGTCTTGTCTCATTGCATTGCTAAGACATCCAGCATGGTGTTGCATAGAAGTGAGAGAGAACTTGTTCCCCATCTTAGGGGGGAATGTATTTAGACTCATCATGAGAATAATATGAACTGAAGTTTTTCATAGATTTCCTTTTTCACATCATCTATTTTAATTCTCCCATTAAGCTTAGTGTTTGGGTAGAATTGTCTCCATTTACAGATGAGAATACGGAGGCTCAAAGATGTTATATAAATTGCCCAGAATCATAGAGCTAGCAAGAGGCAGTCAAGACCCTGATTCCAGTGCTGTTTCAACTGTATCAGTGATTCCATTTGTCAAGTGTCTGGTGCTTTATTCAATTTAAATCATTCACTTAGGAAACAATTATTGAGCTCATACCATGTGCTATACTTCAAAGGTGCAAAGCACTGAACGAAAGCTATTTATTTGTATTAATAAGATTTTAAAACTGAGATGTTACCCACGTAATCTTTTAAGAAAGGTTCGCAAGAGGTTTTTGCATAGATTACTTAGAAAGACAAGAGGAAATCACCTTACTGATGAAAGCAATATATCATCAGGATGGCATATCCCATTAAGCATCAAAGGGATGCTGAGTTTTAGTTCTTAAAGCATAAATTTGTGTCTCCAGAGATAATCTGTAACAACTGTGTATTTGATAACTCTATTTATCTGTATTGAAGAACACACAAATTCCACTTTAAATACAGCTCATTCTCATAGAACAGCACCATTGGTTTGGTGATTATCATTATCTTCTTTAGCATTATATCAGAGAATGTCTTTTCCTTCTGATTCTATTGGGAGCTAATTTATTCGTATTTGAAGTGTTTTAGATAAGGAGATTTTAATTTTAGGTTTAGTTTCTTTTTATCTTTGTCCATATGTATGTTCTAATTCATTCATTCTAAATTGAGAGATAATTTGCAATGTGAAAATCAGCTCATCTTTCTTTTTCAGGTTATGAATAAATATCTAGAGGGAGATAAAGATTGGAGAAGGGAATCATAGAATGTTAGGACTGAAAGAGACCACGATGGTCACCATATTATTTTACAGTTGAGGAAACTGAGGCCGAGGAAACTTAAGCCACATGTCTAATATTATACAGCTGCTGGCCAAGTGGCAAAGCTGAAACTTAAACTCAGTTCTTATGCCTCCCAGGACTATCCATCCTCCCTCCCTCCCTCCCTCCCTCTCTTCCTCCCTCCCTTCCTTCCTTCCCTCCTTCCTTCCTTCTTCAGAGTTTCACTCTGTTGCCCAGGCTGGAGTACAGTAGCACAATCACTGCTAACTGCAGCCTCAACCTCCCTGGGCTCAGATGATCCTCCTGCCTCAGCCTCCCAAGTAGCTGAGATTACAGACACACGCCACCATGTCTGGCTAATTTTTGTATTTTTTGTAGATATGGTATTTTGCCATATTACCCAGGCTGGTCTTGAACTCCTGGGCCAAGCAATCTGCTAGCTTCGACCTCCCAAAGTGCTGAGATTACAAGCATGCGCCAACACACCTGGCCCTGTAGTTTCTATTTCCATAGACTGACAAATATTAGCTAGGTGGTTGGAATAGTTTACGTTTAGTATTCCTTTCCACTCAGAGAGTCTTTTGTTATTTTATTCCATTATGGGTACAATTATATTATTTCTACATCAGCTAATGTGTGAAGTATTTCATGCCATTCTTCCCAAATAAACATTTCAAATTAAAAATAGTTTTAAAAATCTGCTATAGGTCAGTTTAATTAGAATCAATACCACTTTTGAAGAAAATACTCCTGCTTCATATATTTGTTGTAAATAGAACAATATGGTGTAACTGTTCGTGTTTTATAGAATCAGTGGTTGTCCTCCTACCATCTGTTTTAAAAAGGAGCCATGATTTTCCTGCCTTGTTGGAGACATTCACCTGCAGTGACTCCACACATCTGTGCCTAAACTAACAATGCAACATTTGGCTTTCTCAAGACACAGAATCAGCCTAAAAATATAAAAAATAGATCACAACTTTGAAATGCAAAGTGTGTACTGCCAAAAAATGAAATATGCATATTCAGTTTTTGAAAGTTCCATGATGAGATGGTATCAAGCAACAAGGCTGTTTTCTTCTTTTAGGAAAAATTATTTTTCAGCCGGGCACAGTGGCTTACACCTATCATCCTAGCCTTTGGGAGGCTGAGGCAGGTGGATTACCTGAGCTCAGGAGTTTGAGATCAGTCCAAGCAACACGGTGAAACCCTGTCTCTATTAAAATACAAAAAATTAGCCGGGCATAGCCGTGTGCGCCTATTGTCCCAGCTACTCAGGAGGCTGAGGCAGGAGAATTTCTTGAACCGGGGAGGCAGAGGTTGCAGTGAGCTGAAATCATGAGACTGCACTCCAGCCTGGGCAACAGAGTAAGGCGCCATCTCAAAAAAAATATATATATATACACACACACACACACACACACACACATATATATAAATATATACTTATATATAACTATACATACTTATATATATACATACTTATATATAAATATATATACTTATATATAAATATATACATTTGATGATAGAAATTATTTTTAATTCTGTCAAATCCACCAGATTGTAGCCTCTCGGCCCACAGTTGTTTTCAACTATGTCCCCAGCACCTATTTGAGAATTGCCTAGTAATGTTTACTAGAAATGCAGACATCTGGTCCAATCCCAGACTACTTTTCTAGTTGGGGCCCCGGGAATTAGCATTTCAATACACTCTCCTCCCTATACCCAGGATGATTCTTATTTGCACTAAGTTTGAATCATTGGTTTAGAAGACAAGAAGTGTGTCCTTTTGTTATTGTTGTTGTTGTTAAGTGTAGCTTTATTCGTAAATGATCCAAACTTGAAACAACCAAAATGTTCTTCAGCAGACGAATGGACAAACTGTGGTACATCCACACCATGGGGTACTATATAGCAATAAAAAGAAACAAACAATTGATACGTGGAACCACTTGGATGGATCTCAAAAAAATTATGTTGAGTGAAAAAGGCCAATCTCAAAAGGTCACAAACTATATGATTCCACTTACACAGTCTTGAAATAAAATTATAGAGATGGAGAACAGATTAGTGGTTGCCACTGGTAAGAAATGGGGGACAGGGTGGGGATGGCCCTTTAGGGCTATAACAGAGCCCTTTGGTGGTGGAGCAGTTCTGTGTCTTGATTATATTCATGATCACATCAATCTACATATGCAACTTTTTTTTTTTTTTTTTTTTTTTTGAGACAGAGTCTCGCTCTGTTGCCTAGGCTGAAGTGCAGTGGCATGATTTTGGCTCACTCTGCTTCCTGGGTTCAAGTGATTCTCATGCCTCAGCCAGCTAATTTTTGTATTTTTAGTAGAGACAGGGTTTCACCATGTTGGCCAGGTTGGCCTCGAGTGACCCACCTGCTTCAGCTTCTCAAAGTGCTGGGACTGCAGGCATGAGCTACCATGCCTGGCTTCACATGCAATAAAAGTGAACAACACTACACACACACATACATCAGTGCATGTAAAACTAGTGAAATGTGAATGACCTCTGTGGATTCTCCCAATGTCAATTTCTTAGTTGTGAATTAAGAATTACATCCTTTTAAATCTTAATTCGAACTCCACTAACCATACAGGATGCTTCATACTGCATTCTCTGACGATGATAATATAATGTGTACCCAGTCCCTACTTGTAAACCTTTTATAGTTAGAGCTACTCAGCCCCTACTTACAGGCCAGTCCCCCACCTAGGTTTTTGGATTAGTCTTATAGTCGTGCAGAAAGAATTTAGGAGCCACAGGTTAGTGTTCAGGGGTCAGCATCAATGGTGATGATGCTGTGACATCAATATCTGTTTAGCCCTTCACTCTCTTTTTTCCTCTCTTTGGTAGCTCCAGGGAAGGGAGAGAGTTCACTCCGTAGGATCCACCTTTTCTAGGAGGCCCATTTCCCATGTCGTTAGTTGGTTCATTGCATAAGGCTTATCTGTAGCCTTCTAACAAACTCTTCCCCTTCTTCCACTCCATCTCTCCCACAGCTCCATACAGGGAGCTGATTGGGCAGGATTTTAGGCTTGGGTAATATTTATATCTGCGTTTTGGCAAAAAAGTGAAGCATTATTCATTTTACTTCAAACAGACTATTCCAGGTCTTCAATCAAGTTTTAGAACTGTCTCTAAATTTTAATTATATTATTTCCTGTAGCCTAATTGGCACTCAATTTAAAATACATCATTGACAAGTCATCACCTCTATGTGCAAACCCACGCCTCAGACCAGAGAATCCTTTGATGTTTAGGTCTCATATTTTAAAGGAAGAGATGTAGATATCCGTGGCTCCAAATCTTTTTCTTTCTGGACCAGTGAAGGCAGGCAGAGGAGGTTGGGGCTTCCTTTTTCTCTCAAGCTGATTCCTCAAACCGCTTCTTCCTTTCCTATCAAAGGTTTCAGTTAGTCATCCATCTTTCTCAGCTCAGAAATTCTGACACAGGGAGCTTATTTGTATCTGTGACCTGCCATTATGCCTGGAAGTGTGTGAAGGGACAGAATTTTTACTTGAAAGAAGACAGTCTTATTTCCAGAGAATGATGCAGAGGGGTTCTTTGCCTTTCCCATCAAGTAAGACTTCCTTTCAGTCTGAAGAGAGCCAGTCTTGAAGGGCACTTGGTGTGCAGGCACCCCTGTTCCCACTCATCTGTATTTGTACCCTTGGGTTCTAGTTCCAACTTGATGGTAACCCAGGGGAGCAACTCTATGGAGCTCCTGGCAGAGTTACGGAGGATCCTTGGGGGTACAGTTGATCATTCTAGACAAATCTCCCCAGGAACAGGTTATTTTTCCAGATTTTACAGAATATAGTATTTATAAGACAATCTTTCTTTTGCTTTCTCTATCTCTCATGACAGAACTTTTAATGCTTAATTATTCCAAAGTACTGCTTCAGCATAGCCAACTACACCAAAAATTCTTGTTCCCTTCTGAGATGGAATTACTGCTAGCAAGCAGCTTTCCAGCCTGAGAACCCATCTCAGCTTCCGACATATGTGAGAGGAACCATGCTACTAGTTCTCATCTAGAGATCTTAAGCAGAGGGGATGTGTGTAACCTCTGGGCTGAGGTAGTTACGTTCCAGGTACAGGGCCTTTCATCCCTCTCTTTGACTGTCATCTGGCTGAATGCAGAGGATCCAGGAGAGGTGACAAGGAGCACCTAGGGGATGGTGGAGCCACAGGATAGGAGGAGCCTGGATGCTGAGTTGCCACTTTAGGAGAGAGCTGCCAAGGAGAGCGACTTGACCAAGAATGTCTGAATCTGTGACCTGCCATTATGCTTTGCTGTGCCTGGAAGTGTGTGAAGAGACAGAATCTTCAAATTTATGTGAGACAATATCAAAGACTTGGAACCAACCCAAATGCCCATCAATGATAGACTGGATAAAGGAAATGTGGCACATATACACAATGGAATACTATGCAGCCATAAAAAGGATGAGTTCATGTCCTTTGCAGGAACACAGATGAAGCTAGAAACCATCATTCTCAGCAAACCAACACAAGAACAGAAAACTAAACACTGCATGTTCTCACTCATAAGTGGGAGCTGAAACATGAGAACACATGGACACAGGGAGGACATCACACACCAGGGCTTGTCAGGGGGTGGGGTGGGGGTGGGGGAGGGAGAGCATTAGGACAAATACTTAATGTAGATGACAGGTTGATGGGTGCAGCAAACCACCACATGCATACCTATGTGACAAACCTGCACGTTCTGTACATGTATCCCAGAACTTAAAGTATAATTTTAAAAAATTAAAAAAAAATTATGTGAGAAATAAACTTTTATTGTGCTAAGTTACTGAGATTAGGGATTATTTGTGACAGGAGCTGGGGTTAATTACCCTGACTAATACAACCATCTTCCTTAGAGTGAGGATGAGGAAGAAAAAGATAGTAGAGGGTCAGGGAGAGGATGGCCCCCATTGACCACATATACAAGAACACACATAGAACTATGAACTAGAAACCCAAGTGCCTAGAATTCCATACTTCACAAATGGAATCAGCATCTCTATTTGTCCTGCCTGAAAATACAGTATTTAAATCTAGTAGTTATCAAATTGCATTTTGCTGGCAGTGCAGGAGGCTTAGAGACAAATGAGACAGAGTTGCTTAAGTCTTTTGTGGTAGCGCAGTGCCTGCCAATCAGAAACACTGGATAAATATTTGTTGAATTGGATAGTTGGAGTCAGATATGAAACCAAATGTAACACAAGATAAGTGTCTACACAGGACTGTGGGAATAGACAATAGAACAATTAATTTTGCTTGCATAGAGTATGTGTGAGTGGTTAGTAAAGTCCCCAGTGTCTAGATGTCTTTTACAGAACAAAGATGCAGACAGCCTTGGATTCCTTACAACTCTTAGCAATGAAGTTGATGGCTTGGGCCTCACCCCCTGTCACTGCTGCTCTGCAAACTCCCAGGCCTTCCTGACTCCTCCACTCGTGGTGCCCCCCATCTAGATCACCCTTTGTTGGTTCCTTTCCTCCTTCCCATGCACATTCCTGTAGCACTCTCATACTTCCCTTCCCAGCACCTCTAGGGAGGCCAGGGCTTCAGGACACCATCAGGGAGATATTCTTGTCCATTTCCTTATTTGACTATGAGTCAGCCCCCACTCACCACCCAGGGCGGTGCATCCTGAACATAGGTGTTTCCAGTCCTTTGATGAGAAGGGAGCGCTGTGGCTCTCCTACGACCAAGAGAGGAAGCCAGTAACTGGTTATCCATGGAGTTACCTCCTCACTTTTCCTTTCTGCTCACACCTTTCAAGTTTTGGTTCCGCAAAGGTTCTCAGGGGAACAGGCGCATGGCCTGGGCCTACAGGCTTCTTGGTTCTCACAGGGGTCCAGGCCCTAGTTCTAGTCTATGCTTTTTTTTCTTTTCTTTTTCTTTTTTTTTTTTTTTTTGAGATGGAGTCTTGCTCTGTTGCCCAGGTTGGAGTGCAGTGGCGTGATCTTGGCTCGCTGCAAACTCGACTCCCGGGTTCAAACAATTCTCCTGCCTCAGCCTCCTGAGTAGCTGGGATTACAGGCACACGCCACCTGCTTGGCTATTTTTTTTTAGTAGAGATGGGGGTTTCACCATGTTGGCCAGGCTGGTCTTGAACTCCTGGCCTTGTGATCTGCCTGCCTCAGCCTCCCAAAGTGCTGGGATTACAGGTGTGAGCCACAGCGCCTGGTCTCTAGTCTATGCTTTTGAGGGCATTAGGGGAAGTTTGTGTTTCAAATATATTTTGATATTCTAAAAAAATGTTTCACGATCTTTAAAATAAAAGGATGAATCCAAAGTGTTCTGTAAAATTGGAGTGGAGGTGGATCTGAGGGTTCATTTCTCAGGCTGCATCTAGATCTTTTATGAGGGCACCACTACTCACTTCTGCCTCTTGAGGGCACCAGAGACTGCTCTGCCATCCACAGACCAGCAGGGAACTAGGTAGCCATCAGCTGAGTGGCCCACGAACAGGCGATGTTCGGCCAGCCAGGGGAGCCCTGCTCAGGGGCATAGCCTTGCCAAGCTCTGCCAGGTTAGTGGGATGATGACAGGACCCAGAAGCCTGAGCTATAGCATCAGCTCTGCTCTCAGCTAGCTGTGTGCCTTTCAAAAGCCATTTCACTTTTCTGGGCTTCAGCTGCCTCCCATGTATTAAGCATAGTGGCTAAAACCTCAATTACCCTTGCACCAACCCAACAAAAGGCCAGGGGTAGAAAAAGCTGACCCAAATGGCTTCTTCTATATTTAGGGCTTTGAATTGTTCTAAATCATGGAAAAACTGGAAATGATAGAATGGCATAGATTCTTATTTCCTGGAGCCTTTGAAAGTGTCCCTGTCCTGAGCACTGACCTCGACATGACCAGAAATTGGTTATGGTAAGATGGCTGGGAGCAGGGGGCAGGTGATGACAAAGAATAAATGAAGAAAATGAGGCTCAGGAGATAAATCAGAGTGGAAATGTCATAAGCTTTCCCTAATTTAGAACCCTACCTGATGCTAGGAAAAGGACTTGAGAAAGATTGCATAACCTTTTTGTAACTATCCTCTGCTCTGTTCAAGCTGTGTATGAAATAATAGCTATGAAACACACAAGCTAAGGGGGCTTTATTAGCACTCAACAACTCTGTTGAGATGTGGGTGGGTGTCTCAATAGTATTCTGAGTCACAAATGAACTTTCCTTGACATTTCATTTCCATACCTGAATCGTACATGATATTTTGGTTCACACCAACTCACTGGGGTAGGAAGACAAAATGCATGTCTATAGCATTAATCTTGGAAAAATGAATGAATGAGTCAACTAACGAAAGAAAGAGCAAGCACCGAGTGGGAGAGTCTTGGCTGTGAGGGTAGTAAAGGCAATTCTGATTCAGGCACAACTCTCAGGAGTGGAAGTCTTTTGCCCCTGAGCAGAGAGAATTTGGTTGCAGGTCAGTGGGGTATAGTTTGCTGTCCCAGATGGCACTTGTATGTAGGTTAAATTCAGAATTCAAAGTGTTGCTAAAGGACTGTATAGAGAGTATGCAGGGAATGGGAGCAAAGGGTGGTCTTATATGTTGTGAATGCCAGAGGATAGATAGAGACATCATGGGATGTTCTGAATGCCAAAAAAACCACGTTACCATTCTGTTGGGGGCGACATCCAAATTCTGCTCCTTGCCTTGTAGGGATGTCATGTGGGATGTGGGTCAGCAAAGCAAGATAGAAGTCTGGGGACTAATAGTGCTTAGAGAGGCATCAAGGTAGTGGGATCCCTAAAAGGCTTTTTGAGAGGGCATTGCCATTCCAAATTCAAGAACTTGACACTTTCCCTAGGGAGTCATAAGGAAAGCAAAGTACCCTTTCTTTTGGTCTTGCTTTGTAGACATGTCTTCTTTCAGAAAGTCCCTCCTATCAAGGGAGCCACAGGTAGATAGGGGTACAGTGCAGTGGGTTATAAAAGTCAAGGATTAAAGAGAAGGCATACACAGAAGGCGTGGGGTGAGCATGGAGGGTGACTTGCCTTCAGACCTGGCTCCAGTGCTTATACCTATATGATCTCGGAAAAACCCTATAATCTTCCCCAGCCTCAGTTTCCTCTTCTGCACCATGGGAGCCATACTTGTACCTCTCTTGGGACGTTCTCATAAGGATTAGGTGAAACATAGACAAATATAAGCAAAGGGCTTTTTTAAACTATAAGGCATGGACTGAAAGTAAACTATTATTATGATGAAAGGCAGAGGTGGTAGGTGCATACCAGAATGCCAAGATTATTACTATTCACACATGGTGGTGTTCTGGGGACCCCTGCAGCCTTGCTAAAACTACTTCTACTGGGTGACTGCAGTTGTTAGCAAATTAAGTTTTTAAAAGGACTCAAGAGCACTTGTGTGTGAGCTGAATCCTTGCATTATGACTTGGCAGCCTGTGAGGGCATCCTGGTCTGTGGAAATCACCTTTTGTAGTAGGCTGGGAGGGGACCTGGGTTTTACCCACAAATTGTCTGCTAGTTCTCCACTTTATGCAGGAGACCTACTTCTACCTCGTCATGGTAACCTACAACTTATGTGACAGCCAGCCATGGTGACCAGAAACTTTATTGTTTTGTAAGCCACTAGGTCATGAATGCCTCCCCGGTGTGCCAAGAAATTGCATATACCATAGTTGTAGAGCCAGGTAATACAGGCATGCATAGGTTTGGACACAGGGCCTAGGAGGTACCAGCCAATGTAACATATTCCCAAAACACATCTTTGAAAGGCTGGATGGACCTTCTTGTCTCAATGTACCACTAATGCCACCATGACATGCATCTGCTAATAACAGCTATCAACGGAGAGCTTACAACATGCCAGAAACTGTGCTATTATACATGCATAATCTCATTGTTTTAAAACTTTTTTATTGTGAAATATACATAACAAAATTTATCTTAACCATTTTTAAGTGTACAGTTCAATGGCATTGAGCATATTTGCAACATTGCACGGCCGTTACCACTATTCATTTCCACAACTTTTTCATCATCCCAAACAGAAACTCTGTACCTATTAAACTATAACTCCCCATTTCTCCTTCCTTCCAGGCCCTGATGACCACTCTTCTACTTTCTGTCTCCATGAAATTGCCTGTACTAAGTACATCATACAAGTAGAGTCATACAGTATTTGTCATTTTGTGACTGGCTTATTTTATTTAGCATGTGTAATTCCTAAAGTTTCATCCACATTGTAGTATATGTCAGAATTTCCTTCTTTGTTAAAGCTGAATAATATTTCATGATATGTTAATACCACATTCTGCTTATCAATTTATTGTTCATAGATATTTGAGTTGTTTCCACCTTTTGACTAGTATGAATAATGCTTCTTACAAGTTTTTAAGATGGAAAATTCTAAACATATACAAAAGCAGACAAAAAATATGATGAGCCCCCATGAGCAATGATCAGCTCATCAACAATAATCAACTGATGGCCAATTTTGCTTCACCTATATCCCCACCTACCTCCCCCCATCCCATATTATTATGAGCCATCTCAAACATCATACAGTAATTGTTTCTGGTTTACAGATGAGGAAGCTAAAGCACAGAGAGGTTATGTTATCAAGGTTACAGAGCTCATAAGTGATGGACCAAAATTCAAACTCAGGCAGTGTGATGACTGGGCTCAAACTCATAAGTCTCTGTGTGTGTGTGTGTGTGTGTGTATGAGTGTGTGCTCAGATTGTTGCTCAGAAAGTTGACAGATGCATGGGGTCAACTTTGGGCAAAACTGCATATTTGGAAAAGTTTGCCTCTGGTTCCCCTTCCTGTATATTTTCCCACACTTGGATGCCACATGGACTTTAAACATAGGAGCACAAGTTTGAAGTCTTAGTTCTTAGTTACAAGTAGAGTCAGTAATGCCTGGCCTCCAGAGTGGGTGTGAGGATTAAAGGAGACAAGATCAGTCAATGTGTTGGGCACCTTCAAGCATGTGGTAGATCAGTACAAGTGCTTTCCCTTCCCCTCCAGACCCACCTTCCCTCCACAAAAGCAGACCTCAAGGAAACATGCACTATCAGAGTGCAACTCTCAGATGTCAAGGGCTAATCACTGTTGGGGGATTTGTGTTGTGAAATAAAGGATTTTTGTCCTGTCAGTGAGTACAGAACAGAGGTGGTTCAATTCCTTCTTGCCAATGAAATCATGTATGTCTGTGTGTGCAAGCATGTGCACGCACAAATGTGTAAAATAGGTTGGTGGACAAGTTCAGACTTCATTCTCCGCCCAGACCACTACTTTTTATTTTCTCTGAGGAATTGTGACCCTGAAACAAATAACTACTTTTTCTCTCTTTGTCCTCCATTGGCTAAAATAGGAGGACAAGTCCTTCATTGGGACTCTCATCATTTTCTGGCCCAAGGATACAAAGCCACAGGACAGAGGTCTGAGCTCAGACACGTCTTGGCAAGCCTGGCTCATCTCACTTCTAATCCTGTGTGACCAGGTCCTTGGAGGTGACTTCGGAAGGGCTGTAGAGCTCAGTAGACAACTGAGCAGGACTCATTGACTGACCACAAAGTCTCAGGTAACCTCAAAATGTATCTGCAGAGGGGACAGGAGGGCACTGTAGCCTCAAGCATATCAAGTGATGGTCAGTAAGAGTCTGGTTGGCTGCTTCCTCTACCTGGAATGGGCTTTTCTGATCTTGCCCATGGAAGTAACAGAATCTTTTAATGCCAAGCTCAAATACTGCCTCCCCCATGACATGTTCTGTGTCTCCTCCCACTCTCCACCTCCACCCACCCCTGGCTGCCATACGAAGTGATCTCTTCTGCTCTGAACTCCATGGCATCACTTTTGTACCCTCTGAAGCATTTTTAGTGCTTTATTTTTGTACTATCTCAATACCAGTCTTAACTCCTTGATAGATCAAAGTGAATTCCTCCAGAACAAGAATCGTTTCATCTATTTCTTTCCACTGTGAAGAGACATTCATAGAGCACACAGTCAGCGACTAATAAATATCTGTTGGCTAAATGATCAGATGTCTCACACAACCATGGCACATAGCAGGCACTCACTAAATGCACACTGAATGAAGTAACATCCATCTCTAACATAAGAGACAGTTTACCCTGTCATGGATGTTCAGACGGAAACCAGTTTCATATAACCCTTCAGGCAATAAAGTATTTCAAAACCTCCATGGAAATAACCATAAAAACTACCTTGGGTAGCACCTGAGATGGTCTCAAATGTGCTTTCAGGTATTCTAATATCCCAAAGTGTGGCATTTTTATTAGTCTGTTTATTATTCTAACCGACATTCTGAAGAATTTGAATGTTACAAAGTAGTACATACTTGTTGATTTAAGATCATGTTGATTAGAATATCTGACCAGAATATCTGCTCATCAACAGAATAATGGTTGATATTTGTAACAGTGACCCTGTAGTTACACAAGAAACCCAAACACCTTATTTAAGGAAGTGTTATAATATCTTTGGAAACATGATTTTTAAAAAGCTATTTTAATCTTTTTTTTTTAAGACGAGATTTCACTCTGTCACCAGGGGTAGAGTGCAGTAGGTGATTGATCTTGGCTCACTGCAACTACCTCCTGGGCCAAGCAATCCTCAGCCTCCCAAGTAGCCGGGACTATAGGTGTGTGTCACCACACCCAGCTAATTTTTGTAATTTTTGTAGAGATGGGGTTTTGCCATGTTGCCCAGGCTGGTCTTGAACTCCTGAGCTCAAGTGATCCACCCACCTTGGCCTCCTAAAGTGCTAGGATTATAGGCATGAGGCACCTTGCCTGGCCTGTTTTAACCATTTTAAAATTAACAACTCAGTGATATTAAGTGAATTCACCACTATCTCCATAACGTTTATCATCCCAAACAGAAAGTCTACACCCACTAAACAATAACTGTGAATTATCCCCTCTTCCTGGCTTCTGATAACCTGTATCCTATTTTCTGTTTCTATGAATTTACTTGTTATAGGTACTCCATATAAGTGGAATCATAATATTCATCCTTTTGTGACTGGCTAATTTAACTTAGCCTAATGTCCTCAAGTTTCTTCCATGTTGTAGTATATATCAAAATTTCCTTTCTTTTTAAGACTGAATAATATTCCATTGCACACATACACTAAATTTTGTTTAATCCATTCATCTATTGATGAACATTTGAATTGTTTCTTCTTTGGGGGAAATTATTGTGAATAATGCTGCTATGAACATGGGTGCACAAATGTCTGCTCAGAAACAAGCTTTTTATGATAGTCTCATCAGTAAACTTTATATCCATGGTAACTTCCCACTAACCAGAATATTTGACTAACTAGAATACTCCATTTTACCATCAGGCTTGGTAAGAACATTTCCTGGAATATATGGTAGATGTACAATAGACAGTGATGGAGAATTATGCCTCCGTCTCACACATGGACACAGGGCTACAGGCAGGCAGATGACTGGATTACAGTAGCCCAGCATATTAGTATGGGCAGTCAGATTTGCACTTAGAGATCCCACCCCACCCCCACTCTGGCTCCGACCCCCATCACTGTTCTAGCTGTTAGACTGGGCTGCTTTTCCAAAAAGGTATGAGCATGGGGAACATTTGTTCTGAATTAAACTTGGCTGCAGTTAAAGTGTTATCATTTATGTGAAGCTCAGATTACAGAGGCTGCCTTCGGCCAGTGAATGGCACCACACGGCTGCTCAGAGAGGTGGAAAATTCTGAGGCCCCTCCAGCACTGTTTTAAGAAAAATGCTCTGAGTGGTGTGGACAGGGGCCAGCTGGTGATGTCAAGAGATTTATAAAAGAGATTACAGGACCTTTTAAGGGAGTGAAGCAGTTGTTAATGATGGAAAACTGCTAAAGCTGGATCTGGATGAGACCTGAACACTTAGTTTGCTAGTTGTCCTGAAATGCCTGTAATTTTTAGAAAACATATTGTGCCGCTCCCTTTGTGTGGAGTTCAAAAGACAATATTAGAGCATGGTGAGAACCTGTTATGCTAATCAAAGTCTGGGGTAACTGAAATCGAGCTCTCAGAACACATAAAACTCAAAGTGGGAGATCTTGAACCTGGGAGGGAAAATTAAGGTCCAAAAACACCTGGCTGCACTGTGCATCTGTTCTGTTCTTTTCTCTCCTCTCCTTGCTTTTTAAAAGCACACTAGTGGGGGGTTCAGAGCAAGCTTTATGTTTTTAAGCAACTACAAAACTACCTAAAAGTTTTTCACCTCCAAAGAGAGATCTGAAAATAACATTAATTTATATTGCATTTATAAGGTTTTCCATAGTCTTTTTACAACGCTCGTGTCATCTCAAGAGTGTAGGATTTATAAAGAGGAAGCAAGATCAGTTCCAATGACACAGGATAGATTTAGTTGAGCAGACAAGCCCCAACTTTCTAAATGTAACAGCTGGGCTTACTCTGTGTTTTAAATAGATAATTAATGTAAATAGTCCCAGATTTAGGAATAGAGATATAACTTTGGGGAGGTAAAAGTGAGGGCCTTAAAATCAATTTTTAGTAGTGGAGCTAAACAAAAGAAAATTCTCCATCAAGATCTCTTTCCCATTATGAAGCACTAAAACAAACCAATGAACAAACAAACAAACAAACAAAAAGGACAATATATAAATAATACTAATACTGTCATTCAATGAGGAATGGAAGCAAGAATTAAAAAGTATCTGGAAGTGAGCAATGTGGAGGTATTCTGGGACCCATAACACTGAGGTATAATTGGCTGGAGCTTTGTTTTCAGCATCTTTCATTTGTGAGTATAGGAGATAGCACAAGGACTACCTGGTCAACTCTCTATATAACCTTATAATATGGAAAAGCCAATCATTCCCTTTAATGTCAGACATTTCTCAATTGTAGCTTCAATAAAAAAGTATTCATTTTTTGGTGGTGGTGGGGAGGTAATCTTTCTGAATTAGCATCCAGGGTCACATCCCAGTTCAAAAATATCCCATGGAGTGCAGTCATCTCAGCCAGCTGTTGAAGGCCTCTCTGGCTGTCTCCTGACTCTGTTGCCAGCCTTATCACTAACGGCTCTTCAGTTGGAACTCTCCACCCTGTAAGCTTGCCCCCTGAGGCCATTTTGCAGATTAATGTCTCTGTAGATCCTGACTCCATGTGTGCCCTCCTCCTATGTTTTAAAAATCAGGATCCTTTTCCTTTTTAAAGCCCAATGCAAGCCTGACCTTCTTCCTTGAGGCCTTTCCTGACCATGCCAGCCCCAGTGATTTTTGTCCATCCTTTCCCTTCATGCCACTTAGAGATAGGTGCCTCATTTTTATGATCATTTTTATGATTTTTATGATCATACATTACCTTCTGCACTTAAAAGTCCCTGTCTCATGAAGGGTGTATACCTCTCTTATGTTCCTCGCTGTGCCTGGGAAACTATTACAGCAGGAATACCTGTTAAATATGATTTTATATTGCCTTTGACCAAAAGGCTTTTTGACCCAGAGCCATCAAATTAATAAGTACTTTCTGCTTGAAATACTAAGTGGCACTAAGAAATCCAGCTATTACCTTTAACTTGAAAAAGAATATTCTGAATTAGAAAAGCAGGAAATGGTTATACCATCCAATAGAGATTATTCAACAAATCTACCTGAGAAGGGGAACTTAAACCGTGCCAGGAACCTAAACTTCTTTCTTCAACTCAAAATTCTTCAGACGTTCCTCTCTTCCCTAGATCTCCTAATTCCCCACAAGCGTTTCAAGAGAACCTATGATATTGCTTGTTTCCTGCTGTTCTGCTCCAGGGATGTGTGAGAAAGTGCTGTAGGAGGAAGTAGCTCTGGCCACTGCTTCCCACTCACCTTGCTGTCTCTCCTTCTGCATCAGCTAGCTGTTGAGGAAAGCTTGGAACCCCACAGGCATTTCCATCTGGAAGTTGATTTGAAAGAGTATTGAATTTATAAGAACATGATATTCATTCTTTTGCAGAAAGACAGATCTACCTTTGAAACAGAAACAAATGACTCAATGTGGCTTAGCTCTTGGTATGGGGGTGGTAGTGGATGGAGTCTGCTTCTATGAAGAGGAAAAATATGTAGACCAGCATCACAACATGCAATATGTTTTTGAATAATCTTTCTGATGGGGCCAACATCCCAAATTATTACTTTATTGCTCACGTAGTAAAAGATCACGCTAAACCAAACTTGTATTAGAGACCATTGGTGATAGAGGGCGCTATTTTTTCCCAACAATAAATCACTTAATGTCTATTGCCACTTTAAAAAATGGGCTAATGATTTCCAACTCTATATGTCTCAGAGAAACACTGTCAGGTAAAAATGGTAAAACATGAAAAAATAATTTGAAATGATTATGTATTGTTAATGTTTAATATTATTTACACAAAGATTTTGTGAGTTCTATCCATCTGCGTATCTGAGCAGTACTCAGCAAGCTGACATACTCTTCATTCTTTGTTGGCTCCACTCATGCAAGAATTCCTACTTATGTTTTATGACCTACACAAATTACTTCCCTCTTTCAGCCTCAGATTCCTCACTGTTTAATGTGGATAACCTGTCTCATATGGTGAAGCAAGGCAATGCACATGCCATGCTTAGCATGTCAAAGACGGCATTTATGATCAAAAGCAAATTAAGGCTGGGCGCGGTGGCTCATGCCTGTAATCCCAGCACTTTGGGAGGCTGAGGTGGGTGGATCACCTCAGGAGGTCAGGAGTTTAAGACCAGCCTGGCCAACATGGTGAAACCCCATCTCTACTAAAAATACAGGTGGGTGTGGTGGCAGGTGCCTGTAATCCCAGCTACTTGGTAGACTGAGGCAGGAGACTCACTTCAATCCAGGAGGCTGAGGTTGCAGTGAGCCGAGACTGTGCCATTACAGTCTAGTCTGGGCAATAAGAGAGAAGCTGTGTCTCAAAAAAAAAAAAAAAAAAAAAAAAAAAAAAGAAAAGAAAAGAAAAAAAAAGCAAATTAATTTTCTCAATTCCAAATATGTGCTGAAAGTAAAGTTTGCTGTCAATTCATTTATAACCCATTACTGTGTGATAGAAAGATTACTGAGTTAGGAGCTCTAGTTCACAGTAATTTGATAGGCAAATTACTTAATCTCTCTGGGCTTCAGATCGTTGTCTGTCTTATTTAAAATGAAGGAGCTGGATTAAATTATCTCTGAAGTAACTTCCAGTTCTAAGGTTCCATGATGCAGGATTTTTTCCACAATTAATTTTTAAACAAAGTTAGCATAAGAAGTATTATATGATTGACAATTTATATTTTAATTAAATATACTTCAGATTAAAATTTTTATCATGCAATGTTTAAAATACAGAAGGGTATGGGAACTGATACAAGTACCTGTCATTCACTATAAGAAATAAAACTGGAGGCCAGGCGAGGTGGCTCATGCCTGTAATCCCAGCTCTTTGGGAGGCCGAGGTGGGCGAATCATTTGAGGTCAGGAGTTTAAGACCAGGCTTGCCAACACAGTGGAACTCTGTCTCTACTAAAAATAAAAAAAAAAAAGAAAAAAAAAAGAAAAAGAAAAAAATTAGCTAGCTGGGCATGGTGCCACATGCCTTTAATCCCAACTACATGGGGGGCTGAGGCAGGAGAACTGCTTGAACCTGGGAGACTGAGGTTGCAGTGAGCAGAGATCATCCCACTGCACTCCAGCCTGGGTGACAGAGTGAGACTCCATCTCAAAAAAAAAAAAAAAAAAAAAAAGAAAGAAAGAAATAAAACTTGATTAATTTTTAAAAAATGGGTCTGGAAATGCCATGGGTGAGATTTAGTTACATTTAAAGGTGTAAAAATAAGATTGAAATCATTGCCTAAAAAAAGGAAATTACTTTGGATGCCCATTGTTTCTGGAAGAAGGGTGTTTTCATGCCTATGTGGCACTGACGTTATATTAGGTGGAGGCCAAAGTAGAGAACGAGACTCTCCTTTTTGGAACACTTCACATAACTGAAATGGAATGTGTATTACCTTAGCAATACTATGTGCCTAAATAAAACATGGGTTCTGATTTGATATGCATCTCATTTGTAGTATGAAGCTTTTCTTACCAATCCAGGCGTGCCAGAACCACTTCTTGACATAGAATTGACCTGCATTCAAATTCTGGTTCCTTTCCTTTCTACATGTGTGACCTTGGGCAAGTTATTTAAACCCCTCTGTGCCTCAGTTTCTGTGTAAAACAGGGCTAGCCTTGGAGTTGTGCGCATATTAAATAACACCTGGAAGACTCTAAGAACAATGCCTGACACATAGTGAAAGGGAATGATCATTATCTGTTATTATTCAGTTCCATAAATAATTATTGGCTGTCCACTCTGTAGTAGTCTCTGTATTAGACCCTGAAATACCTTTGGGATTTCAGCCTTTTTGTTTGTGTTTTGTCTACAAACAATGTGTTACAAACTGAGATATGAAATTCTGATAAATTCAGCAGTCCAGTTAGACCCAAATTAATCCAGAAAAAAGGCCATTTGGAGTCAGGACATTTTAAATTCGGGAGAGAATATGAGATGTAAATGAAACAGTTACTTAAGGTCTTGCCTTTAAGTTATTGAGTTACTGTGCCAGGTTTTAGAGAGTACATTTATGATGCATATTAAAACCACTTTGACATTCAAGGAGTCAAACATGCCTGATTAGACTTTCATGTCCTGTATTTATAAAAAGGTTAGTGGTGCATTCCTTCAGTGCAAATTATTTTTGGTTCTTACTAACATTTATGAATATAATAAAATCTATACAGCATAATGTATGTGGTTAATTTGTCCACATCATCAGTTTGCTTTTATTTAAGGAGATATCCAAGAAGTTGCTACATCTTAACCAGTAATTTCAGCAGTTAGGGAATAGGCAATATCTAGTTAAGGGCAATTGTACTTTAGCACTATGAGACAAAATGAGAAATGCAATCACGGCAATAATGTATTCTCCTGTATAAATCTGTCATGGAAATGGTATAAGAAGACATACCTTTTACAAGCAGTTTCATTGTTATGCTTTATGGTGATTCTAAGCCTGGCCTATACAACAAGCAATTAATAATGTTTGGTCTGCGAGTTGTCTTGGGTGGATATGTACACAGGACACTAAAAGTAGGTTTAAGGTGATGAATTCAACAGAGAATCTGACCATTTGGTCTAAAGGATCTCATATTTGACTGGCTTTGGCACTGGCTTGACTGGTTACCTTCCGAGATTTTGGAGTTAACCATGTATATAACCGCTATCATGTAACTCTACCTATCGTGTTTTGACAGACACTGAATACTTGGCCATGAATTCCTCCTATAGCTCCTTTATTTGCATATCTTGCACTGTTAAGAAACTGAACACACAGGACACAACCCTTCCATTACCCGATATCTGCCAAGATGGAGATAATTAGGCAACTTTTCTCAAAAACTCTTGATGTAAAGGAGAAAAGTGACTAGGTCCCTTCTTAACAATAGGCAAGGTGAGCACCAGCATGGTGCTCCATAGATGGGAACCATAACATGCTGGCCGGAAATAACTTGGAAGCTCATTTTGTCCATACTCAATTGTAGACAGTCAAGAATATAAAAATATTCTGCAATCTCTTGCCCTTAGTACTCCTTTCTGCCTTCCCCATTTCTACAAGCCTGATGGCTTTTAAATGTTAAAATGCTCCCTAAAAGCACCCCATAAGCCTTATTACACAAGTCACATAGGAACAAAAAGCGCCTAAGATAGTCCTCCATTTGGGCGCAGTCTTGCCTTCTGAGAAAGGGGACTCTAAGAATTAATGAGGGCCCAGATTTGGGATATCTGGGGCAAGACTTGGACCTTCCTGGTAAAACACGAAAACAAAACAATAAACACGGCCCCTCCCTCCTCTCCAAAAACAAAAACAAAAACAAAAACTTCAAGGCCATGCCGCCGCGGCCATCAGTAGCTCCGGCTCAGAATTTGACCGTTAAGAAAAGGAAACTAGGCTGAGCTAGGGCACCTGAGATCCCGGCCGTCTGGGCCCGGGCGAAGTTGCCGGCGTCGCGCGGCTGGGGGCGCCCGCAGGGCCCGGCGCGGCGCTCCCGGGTACTTTCACCTGCTCCGCTGGCAGCGCCGGCTGCGCGGGGGCGGACCCGGCGGCAGGCAGGGCCTCGGCGCCCGGAGGGAGGAGCCGGCCCGGGCCCGCCCCGCAGGAGGAGCCGCTCGCTGGCGGCTGATCCAGCGTCTCCGTGACAGGCACCCAGCTCCTCCGCCACCGCCACCGCCACCACCACCGCCACCGCCACCGCCACCGTCGCCTTTTCTTCTTCGTCCCGGGCCGTGCGTTCTACTGCTCTGGGGCCGGCGCCGCGCCCAGTCCCGCTTCGGGCCGCGCGCCCCACCGCTCCCCTCCCCGGGCAGGGGCGCCGCGCAGCCCGCTCCCGCCGCCACCTCCTCCCCCGCCACCCTCCTCGCCGGCAGGAATTGCGCGACCACAGCGCCGCTCGCGTCGCCCGCATCCGCGCAGCCTGCTGCCTCTCGGCCCTCTGCACCGCTCTGGGTCCGGCCGCCGCGCGGCCAGGGCGCCCTCTGCCCCGCGCTCCCAGGCCCCACCACGCGTCGCCGCGCCCAGCTCCAGCCTCCCCTCCCCGGGGTCTCGCCAGCCCCTTCCTGCAGCCGCCGCCGCCTCCGAAGGAGCGGGTCCGCTGCGGGTCACCATGCCCAGCAAAACCAAGTACAACCTTGTGGACGATGGGCACGATCTGCGGATCCCCTTGCACAACGAGGACGCCTTCCAGCACGGCATCTGCTTTGAGGCCAAGGTGAGGGGGCCCCGGGGAGGGTGCTACCTGTGGTGGCGGTGGGCGGGGAGGCATGTTTGAGCGGATGAGATGCACAGCCGTCCTGGACCCAGAGCTGGTGGGCTAGGCCGATTTGGGGGCCTTTCTCTTGGGGATGGTGACTCTCCCTTCTGAGTCTGTAATTCCTCGGGCTCCTGCCCAGAACTGTTCAAGAGCAACTGCAAAGTTTGAGCGGTATTGCCTCACCTCCCCCTTCGCACCTGCAGACTCCCCCATCCTTATCCGCCTAGGACTGGGTTGAGTTACTTCCCGGATCCCTCCTCCAGAGGAGAAGCCGGCGAGTGAGCGCAGCCTGGGCACTTGGTCCTTTAGAATCGGTTTAAGGGAGCTCTGGTGTTACTTATCTGCTGGGCTCCCAGGGAGAGGTGCTTTCAGGAAGATCTTTTAAAAGAGAAATGCCTGCTTCCTAATTGAAGAAAAGAATACAGGTTTTTTTTTTTAACTTTTTTTTTTTTTTAACCGGGTCTGGGTGTTAGAGTCACTTCCTAAATGCCTAATTTGCCAGACTCTCTGCATGTGCCAGTCACTGAAGGGAGTGGTGAAAGCTACCCATTTGCTAGTTTTGTGGCTTAATGTTAAGTTTCAGCATCTGGTAGGGAACTGTTGCGGAAGAATTTAGCAGAGATGACTGGAATTTTCAGCGCTGAGGTCGGAGCCCCAGGTCCACCACTGGGGGAGGGGTGGAGCAGAAGCCTCTGTCCTGGACCATCAGGTGTGAGGAAGGCTGACCCCCTGTGATGCACCTCCCTGAGTGAGGAGTTCTGGCTCTGAAATTGCAGTGGCGGTTGCCACTGCCCATCGCCAGGAAAGAGTGCTTTTTCTGTGGAAAAGTGTTCTGCTCTTCCTTCAAGCCCTTTGACCTCCTCTGTGACGTAGAGACCCAGGGACTTTCGGCACCTACAGTGTGCCTGTCGGTGAAAAAGTATTGCCCCTCTAAGTAGGCTGGGTCTTGCTGGTTTTGAAAACGTACTTTGGATGTGACGACAATTTGACTCTTTGTTCTCTTTTTCTCTTTCATGATGGTGTACGTGCAGGCTGTTAGCATCTCACGAAAGGATTATTCCATCAGGTGTCTTCTTCCTTCAATTCACACAATTTTCGAGTATCAGACATGTGCCTAGTGTGGTCAGTTTCTTTAGAATTTTTTTCTTTCTCGTGTAGATGGGTGAGTTGGTGAAGCTCACCTTTTTTCCCCCTGAATAACCTTATCCCAGCCATATTTGCTGGAGCTAGGAGAACTTCCTCCCCCAGCCCCCCGAAACATTAAACCCTGCCGTGGAATGCAGAGCTGAATTACTGGGTATGGCTGGGACAGAGCGGGGCTGCAGCCAAGATCTTATCTCACTTCTCTCATCTCTCAGAATAGATCTGGTCGGTGGGTCTAAGATGGGATGCTTGGGTTAATTTTTGTCCAGGCCTGTTGATTTGGTGAGTGGGGGTTTTTATTTTAAAGTATGAGTTTTCCTCAGGGTCATGATTTAATTTTCTTGGACATACATAAACTGGGGAATTGGCTTGTGTTTTGTTTGGTTCACCAGTAAGAAGGGAGATCAGATTTAAAGTGTTTTAAGACTGAGCATGGTGGCTATTGCCTGTAATTCCAGCACTTTGGGAGGCCAAAGTGGGAGGATCGCCTGAGCCCAGGAGTTAGAGACTGCAGTTAGTTATGATTGCAACACTGCACTCCACCCTGGGTGACAGAGTGAGACCCTGTCTCGGATAGATAGATAGATAGATGGATAGATGGATAGATAGATAGATAGATAGATAGACAGACAGAGAGATAAATACGTGTATTTTAAGCCTTTTTATTTTCTCACAGTTCAGTCCTCTGCTTTTGGTCCCCAAAACCTAGTGTGCCTAAGAATAATCAGGTGAGGGGGTTAACAAGTTTGAGTCTTGCCACACCCCAATTTTAATTCGATGCATCTTGGGGGAGCCCAGGACTATGTACCTTTAACGAGCATTCCAGGTGATTTAATGCAGGTGATTGTGGCCAGACTTTGAGAAATATTGAGAAATATTGGGCTTGAGGGTTGCCTCCAACTTGCTCCCTTTCCCAAATGTACAGTTTCTTTTCTAAGCAAATGTCTGGGGGCTGTGTGATGTAGTTCCTATAGTAACTTCCCCGGATTCACAGGCAGTGGTGGTCAGTGAAAGGAGAGGGAGCCGCAGTTGGTCCAAGCTGTTTTCCCAATACAAATCTGAGACACAGGGGACTAAGGATCCTTCTTTGAGAGAGGTGAGGCAGAGAAGAAAGGACAGGAGCATATGGTAAGGGGAGTGGTGGAACTTCTTTGGGTAAAGGCTGACTTTGAGGACCAGGTCCTAACTCCCAGATCTTTGTAATTGATGCTGCACCCTGGCCCATTCAAACACCATGTTAGTCAAGACCTGAGCAGAGGTGGAAGCACAGGCTTTTCTGTCCTACATGCTCCTGGTAACAGCCTTTTCTGGCTGTTTTCAGCATCCCTGCAGAGCAGTGTCTGTGCAACTGCACAATCACTGGGATTTCAGGGTTAAATCCACATCACAGTCTTCCCTTGTTTTGGAAAAATGCAGGCTGGGAAATGCAAATGTATTATTGTTGCCTTGTCAGGTACCCTTGGAAAATGAGTGCAGCTCTTTCTCTCCCAAGGGCTGGCAGTTTTTCAGAATCAACATTGGATTGAGTGTTCCTCTGGATGTATGCCACTCATTTTCAGGGTTCTGCAGAGATTGAAAGGTATGCGGTTAGGATCGAAGGACATCTGGGTGGCAGAGGTTCTGTGCACTTAAAAAACCATGCATTTGGTTATCAAGAGCAATCCTAGATTTTTTCACCTGCAGTACCTCATTTAATTCTCACTACTTCCCTAGGAGATGGGTCTCCTTATGCCAATTTTATAAATGAGGATATAGGCTCAGGGAGGTTGTTGTGTGCCTTAGTGCTCACAGCTGTGTATGACAAAGCCAAGATTTAAGCCTGGGGCTTTGACTTCAGACTTCCAAATCCAGTGCCTTTTCATTCAATAATTTTTATGGAATATTCTCTCTATGTTGGCCATGGGTTTGAGTCACAGCTCTCTAGTGGAGTGGTCTCAGGTTGCTGGGCTCTAGGACTCTGGTATAGGAAATTATTCAAACATACATGCATGCATACATTTATTTATTTATTTATTTAGAGATGGAGTTTCGCTCTTGTTGCCCAGGCTGTAGTGCAATGGCATGATCTCACCTCACCACAACCTCCAACTGCCGGGTTCAAGTGATTCTCCTGCCTCAGCCTACCGAATAGCTGGGATTATAGGCATGCACCACCATGCCCAGCTAATTTTGTATTTTTAGTAGAGATGGGGTTTCTCCATTTTGGTCAGGCTGGCCTCGAACTCCCGACCTCAGGTGATCTGCCCGCCTCGGCCTCCCAAATGTTGGGATTACAGGCACGAACCACTATACCTGGCTCAAACTTTTAATGCTTGGCCGTTTCCAGATTTCCCTTTGGGCTGAGAGCTGCTTGCCAGGGAAACCTGCTGTCTGTGTTCAGAGTGGGCACCTGGCTTACTGACTGATGCTGGTGGGTGGGTAAATCTTACATGCCCTGAGAGCCTGTGGCTCCTTAGTACCTGCCTCCTGATCTCCCAGTATGTCTTCCTGGTGGCCAGTGTCATCAACTGTCTCTCCTCTCTTGGTGAGAAAGAGACTTTTAATGCTAATGGTACAAAGGATAATAAGAGTATTAATAATAGTTATGTCTTATCTGTAGGTGATTTTTGATTTGCATGGGACTTTTACATACAAAGACTTTTCCTCGTATAGAAACAGGCACATTAGTGTTATCTCGATTTTTCAGACCAAAGAATGGGGATCAGAGAGATTAATTTGTCCAGAGTTGCAAATTGGTATATCAGCTAATGATATTTATTGAGCACTTACTATGTGCCATGTGTTGTTCTAGCCACTGCCTCACTTAATCCTCACACTCCAGGGCTTTTGACTCCAGGTCCATGATTCTTCACCTCCTCCAAGGCTCACTCAATCCTGAAATATTAATAGTTGCTTCCCTTGTAGTCCTAACACTCATTGCCTAGATCGTTCCCTTATATCTGTGTGTATGATACAGACGGTCAGAACTGGAAAGCACCATGGCTCAGTACAACACCCTCACCCCATCATTGGACAGATGAGGAAATTGAAGTTTGGAGGGGAAGTCATGGACCCAAGGTCACATAGTCAGAACCAGGACTTATCCCTGGTTCCCTGGCTTCAAACTGGTTTCAGTTATCCATCACTTGAAAACAAACTACCTCAAGACTCAGTAGCTTGAAACAAGAACTGATCAGTTTGCTTATGAATCATGACTCAGGAATTGAGGCAGAGCTTGGCTGGGCTGTTCTTCTGTTGCTTATGGTGTTGACTGGATCACTCACTTTGCTGTATTCATCCGCAGCTAGGCTGGAATGTTCAAGAAGGCTTCACTCATATGACTGTGCCTTGGTGGTCCTTCACATGACTATTCCCTCCACTCTCTGGCTTGGATCCCCTCACAGCATGGTGACCCTTTTTTTGGGCAGCTGGTTTTCAGTAGGGGGTGTTCCAAGCAGGAAAGCAGAAACTCTTAAGGTTGGGCCTTTCTGAGTTACATAGGGTCACTTCTGCCACATCCTGTTGGTCAAAATAGGCTATTGGGGAAGAGAAATAAGCCCCACTTCTTGATGGGAGAAGATTGCACGTGGGATGAGAGATATTGCTGAAGCTGTTTACCACACAAAATTCTGTTTTTTCCTCTCTGCATATATCTTCTCCAGTGACATGGAATGTTCTTTGAGGAATCTCATGCCTCTGTGTATCTCCCCCTCCCAAGCCTCAACGTCAGGTACAGACATAGTCACAATGAAAAATTGTCAAGTGGAAGAAATGACCAATTGTGGAAAGTCTGAAAGCAGTAAATATCATTGCTGAGTGATTTTGTGGTTTGGGAGCATTTGGTCAGATTGAAGCTGAATTCTCTGGCTGTATTTCCTTCCTTGCTACCTGGCTTCATTGGTTGATGGTTTCCCTGATGTGGATTTTAGAGATTCCAGTAACCTCAGCAGGATATCTGTGGATGCCTCTTAAACATACTGCCATGAAGGCCTCCAGATGAATGACATTTGGTCACCGTAAGTGGGGTATCCCTGACTCATCTGAGCCTACATGGCATGGTACAGAGCTCTCAGAACCCATTCCACTATACACCGGGTGCTTATGTCCACTTTCTCCCTTCTCTCCACCCTGACTAAGGGTCCTGTCTTCCAGGGTTCTGGAACAGTAGCAATTCGGATTAAGGGTCTGATGTATTTTCCAATGTCATCATTAAGGAGGAGACATAGTTCACTTTCTTATGCTTTTCCAGATGCTTTTAAGAACACTTATCTTCTGCCCAGACCACTTTTTTTTTTTTGGTGGGGGGCAGTGAGTTCCAAAGATACAGTACTGCTCTGAAATGATACCTGTTTTATTTGTCCTTACATTGCTCTCAGGTGTCCCAGTATGTTCCTCCACTCCTGGTATTCTTGGGATTTGATGGACAAGTCTATTTCTACATTAGCCATACATTTCATTATTTTATGGCTTTCAGTCGTAGCTCTGAAATGGCTTTCAGACATTTGCCCACAATGTCCCAGTTCTTTTTAGTGGTCAAAATCATGCAGCCACATCTAATGATGACCTTTGCCAGTTATCTGTAGCTAGGACCCTAATCAGACTTGACTCACTGTTTACTATTGCCTACTCATAATGCTGCTACTCCCAAGACTCAAACTTTCAGAATGTCTTCGCTGGCTGTAATTACCTGCCTTCCCTTTATACCTTTGTTGCCTTGAGGATGCTCTTAGCTCTGCAGTGACCTTTTTGCTGCCCTCATCCTGCTGTCTACCCTCCCTGACAGCCTGGGACCATTCCCATGGCCCTCCCTTCCTGCCTTTTTGCCCTACCCTGCAAACTTGATCTTTGCTACTTTCCTTCTTCCTTTCTGTTTTTGGAAAAGGCCATTTATATATTTTATTTGGAGAAATGTCTATTCTGATTCTTTGGCCATTTAAAAGTTGGATTGGCTTTTTACTATTGAGTTCCCTCCTTTCTAATAGTTTTATTGAGATGTAGTTCACATACCATACAATTCACTAATTTAAACTGTACAATTTAGTGATTTTTAAGATATTACAGATCTGTGCTACCAGCACCACAGTCAATTTTAGAACATTTTCATCACATTAAAAAAAAACACTAGGCTGGGTGTGGTGGCTCACGGCTGTAATCCCAGCGCTTTGGGAGGCCGAGGCGGGTGGATCACTTGAGGTCAGGAGTTCAAGGCTAGCCTGGCCATCATGGTGAAATCCCATCTCTACTAAAAATACAAAATTAGCTGGGCATGGTGGCACACTCCTGTAATCCTTACCACCTGCGTCTGCCCAACCCTGAACAGCCACTAATCTACTTGCTGTCTCTAGATTTGCCTATTCTGGACATTTCATATTTACGGAATTATATAATATGTGATCTTTTGTGTCTGACTTCTTTCCCTTAGTGTCGTGTTTCAGGGTTCATCTATAATTTATCAGTACTTAATTCCTTTATATGGCTGGATAATATATCATTGTATGGATATACCACATTTGGTTTGTTCACTCATCAGCTGAGGCACATTTAGGTTGTTTCCATTTTTGCCTCTTAAAAATAATGCTCTAAACATTCATGTACAGGCTTTTGTGCAGGCATGTTTTTATTTTTATTTTTTTTAAATTTATCTTGGGTAAAATAAATAAAAGTAAAATGGCTGGGTCCCATGGTAACCATGTGTGACCCTTTGTGAAACTTCCAATGTGGCTGCTTCGTTTTACCTTTCCACCAGCAGTGTGTTCATATCCTCACCAATGCTTGTCTGACTTTTTGATTCCAGCCATCCTCCTGGGTGTGAAGTGCTATTTCATCATAGTTTTGATTTGTATTTCCCTTTTGAATAACAGAATATCTCCTCATTCCCTAGCAAGCAGACTCAGAGAAAAAAAAAAAACAAAAAAACGACTATCTTTTCATGTGTTTTTTGGCCATTTATATATTTTCTTTGGAGAAATGTCTGTTCTGATCCTTTGCCCATTTAAAAGTTGGATTGGCGTTTTACTATTGAGTTGTAAGAGTTCTTTATATATTCTGGATTCAAATCCCTTATATAGATTTGCAATATTTTTACCCATTCTGTGGGTGGTCTTTTCACTTTCTTGGTATTGTCCTTTGAAACACAAAGTTTTAAATTTTGATGAAGTCCAATTTTTTTCTTTTTCCCTCATTTTGAGATCTGTCTGCTTTCCATGTCCTGTTAGTCTGCCTTTGTCCTCTTAATTATGCCCTTCACTCCCCACCCCCACCCTGGCACGGTTACATCTCCTGGGTACTGACTTACTCCTCCCTGCCTAAGAATATGCTATGGCCTTCCCTCTGTGAAACGTCTCTTCTTTCTGCCTCTTTCTTTAATTAACATGTTGTCTTTCTCTTTCTTTCACAGCTAAGCCTTGTGAGAGAGTACTCCACCCTCTGCAGTTTCTCAGTCTTCATTCAGTCCCTGGCCGCATCCTTCCGACTTCTGTCCTGGCTGCTGTACTGAAATTGCTCTGCTGCCCCTTCCTCTGTCCTCATCCTTTGACTTTTCTTCCTGAGCAGCCTGTCCTAGTCCTCCGTGGATTGCCTCATTGGGCTCTCTGTGCCTGCTTGCAGTCAGCCAGCCCCCTGCCCCTGCCCATACCTCCTTCTTTTGTGGCTGTTCTACGTCCTCCCTTTGCCCTCTACCGTGAGTGCTCCATTCCCTCTCCTTTGGATTCTGTCTGCTCCCACTCTTCTGTTATGCAGGCTGCTGGCTCTCTACTTCAGTCCAGACTCCGCATCTTTATTTGCAGCTTCCTGCTGGCCATCTGTACCTGAACGTGTTGCTGTCCCCATCACTCAACAAGCTGGAAATCAAATTTCTCTTCTGACTTCATTGTCTTTTAACGACCCCACCATCCTCTTGGGCACATGGGCCTGACACTTTAAAGTACTCCTTGTATTCTTTGATTTAACAGCCAACACAAATTTGCTGTTTACTGGGTACCTATGGTGTCCAGGCTCTACCCTCCTGTACCCCACACCAAGTCAGGTGCCAAATCCTCTTGAATGTTCCCAGTGACATCCATCCATGCGCCCTGGCTGATCCATCACCAGTTCACATGCTCCACCCCCTCCCCTGTTATCAGGGCCATCAATAACCTCCTGAAGGCCTCCAGTGCCCCACTCGTTCTCTGATCCCCTCATCCCTTAAACTTTTGCCCTATCAATTTTCTTGAAATGGTTATCCTCCCACTCAAAAACATGAAAAGTTTCTGTACTTACTATATTAGAACCAAAATTCTTAGTATGACATTCAATACTGTTTTTGAACAATTCCCTTTAATCACCCTGGGCTTCAACCCAACTGTAGTACCCACCATTCCCTTAACCCTCACTGCAGTTTCCCACCCAGTTCACAAGTCACTCCGTGAAGTGGATGTTACCAGCCCCACCTGCTTTATATTAGAGCTGCTTGCCCTGTCCGATTTTCATCCCTACATTGTCATTGTCAGGGTCCATGTCACTCTGCCCCCGTGTCTTCCACAGCACTGAGTACAGTGCCTTGCGCATAGAAAATGTATTTTGAATGAAAGAGATGCTCCCTATAAGATGGCCAGGACCCTCCTGGGTCACCCAATGGTGAGAGGTGCCTTAATTGACTCCACACTCCTCCCCACCATTTTTCTTGCTTTAGTCTGGTAACTTCCGTTTGCCAGTGGCTTGAGGGACCTCCCTGGTGTGGCCTCTTTCTGATAACCCCAATCTCACATAGTGCTAATTCCTTCCAATGAAAATGCCAAGTAAGCATTTTTTTCCCTGAATTAAATAAAATTCCAGAGAATGTCGAATGGAATTAGAATCTGAATATAGAACATATGGCCAATTTCAGGAGTAGGTAATTGTCATTTCTCAATTGTCGTTTATGTAAGAAACTTTTTTTTTTTTTTTTTTTTTTTGAGACGGAGTCTCGCTCTGTCACCCAGGCTGGAGTGCAGTGGCCGGATCTGAGCTCACTGCAAGCTCCGCCTCCTGGATTTACACCATTCTCCTGCCTCAGCCTCCCGAGTAGCTGGGACTGCACGCGTCCGCCACCACTCCCGGCTAGTTTTTTGTATTTTTTAGTAGAGACGGGGTTTCACCATGTTAGCCAGGATGCTCTCGATCTCCTGACCTAGTGATCCACCTGTCTCGGCCTCCCAAAGTGCTGGGATTGCAGGCTTGAGCCACCGTGCCCGGCCGTAAGAAACATTTTCAACTTGTTTTCTCATTAATGAATTGATGTCTTTTTTTCCCCTAATTCATGGCTTATTTTCTTTAATTTGCTACGTTGCAATTTTTATGACATGAATTTGGTTGGTAGCATAGCATGGCATGGATTCAGGAACCAAACTGTGTTTAGGTTCAAATCCTGGCTCTATCCCTCACTTGCTGCATGACCTTGTGTGAGTTATGTAACATCTCTCCTTTAGCATTCTCATTTGTAAAAAGAGTATACAAATATCTCATACTTCATAGGGTTAATGGGAGATTGAATGAGTAGTACCTGTAAATGGCCTAGCATCGTGCGTGGCACAGAGTTGGCTGCTGTTTTTATTACTGTTATTAAGTCCTACAAATTGCAATTTAAGTTTCATCTGTGCATGGTTTTAATCTATGGAATATTCAGACACTCTGTTCTTTTATAAGTCAGAGACCTAGTCGTGTATTGTCTTCATTATACATGCCTGCTTAAAAAATCTAGCTGCAGCTACTCTGATTCCTAAAGTTGCAAATCAGACAGCGTGACTACTTTGTGGGCTTAAAATAGCTGTCAGCCTCCTTGGGAAGGAATAAAAAGGGGTTAACTAGGTTCTGGTGCATGCCACCATCACATTTGTTCCAGCCCTTTAATCCTTGTCAGGATTAAAAATCACAGAATCTTAAGTACGGTGTTGTCTGTCTTCACTTGTCTTTCTCTGAATTTCTTGGATAAATATTTCTTTAGGCAGAGGTAATCTAAGCAGAAGGAATCTTCTGTCATGGGATTAATTAATACCTTATGATGCTTACATTTCCCCTTACAATTTTTATATTCAGCATCATGTTTCCTTTTAAGCACTGGAGCAGCTGGCTTTAAACGTTATTTAAAATGGCACTTCCAGCAAGTTCAGTGCCCAGAGAGTGCTGGAACACTTTAGAATTCCTACCCCGCCACCCCTTGTGTATAGCCCTGTTGGTTTTCTCTAGTGAGGCTTAAGTGTCTCACCCCTTTATGGTCCATCCATGAAAACTGAGGAGAGTGGCTACCCCCCTTTATTCTTGAAACTAAGTGCTTTCCAGGGGGAACTTGTTTAAATGAGCAGCGTTGAGTATTGAATGAGACCTGGGAATCCCTACTAAGGGGCCCACCCTTGGGAGTAAGGGGGTGACCAAGAAGGGAGCGCTCCCCTAACCCCACAGCACCCTGTAACATTCTGAATTCCCTCAGCGCATGAGTGTGTTGGGGAGAGGGAAAGGAGACAGGGAGGAGACCATAAGAAGTGCTGTTTGCATGCTTGTAGAATTATCATGCATCCGTATTCTGTGCTGCTCTTCCATGCTAGTTCCATGTGTGCATTGCGTGTCTCCTTAATTAGGCTACAAGCTCCTCAGAGGTCAAGGGGACTCCCTAACTTACTTGCCTCATGCTAGCCACACCATAGAAAGATAACATAATTACTGTCATTTAGAAAGTGCTTACTGTGTTCCAGGGACTGTGCCAAGCTCTTTCTATGAAACGATTAATTTAATTCTCCCAACAACCATGCTAGTTAAGGTATTATCATTATTTGTATCTTATAGATGAAGAAGCCAAGGCATACAGAGGCAGAGTCACTTGCTCATGGTCTACATCTAGTAGTGGATAGATCCCAGAGTCACACACAGGTAGTGTGGCTCAGGGTGTCTCCACTATGAACTCTTGTGCTGTATATCATTCAAAATACCAAGAGCTAATGTTTTTCAAGTCCTCACTGTGTTCTGTGCATTGTTTTAAGCATTTTACATGTATTAACTAATTTAATCTTTACAGTGGCCCCTATCCCATGAGGATAGGTGTTATTGTTCTAGTTTTTCAGAGGAGGGTCTTTTAGGTTGGATTGAATAGGCAAATGGTCTGTTGAAGGTGATCTTAGTCCTTTCCATTGTGGCTGTGTCTGGGACCCAGGTCTGTTGTTCTGTGCCACTGGGCAACGGCTCACCTGTAAAGACTTTTCTGGGCCATGTTGATGTTGTCCAGATAAAGAAATGAGGCATCAGTGACTAGGTGGAAATGCTGGAGAAGGGGAAGGAGAGGAGCTCTGGGAGGCCCTTCCTGGAGGGTGTTATTCTTGGCTGGGCTCTTGCCTGTGCATTTCCTGTTCAGTGTGGCATTTCGCTCCTCTCAATGTCCACGCCCTTTTCCTTGCCTTTCCCAGCATTTTTTTTTTTTTTTGTCTTTTGAGATGGGATTTTACTCTGTTGCCCAGGCTGCAGTGCAGTGGCATGATCATGACTCATTGCAGCCTTGACCTCCTGGGGCTCAGGTGATCCTCCCAGCTCAGCCTCTCAAGTAGCTACCATGTGCCTCTACCATCAGCCTCTCATGTGCCACCATGTGCCTCTACCATCAGCTACCATCAGCCTCTCATGTGCCACCATGCCTGGCCAATTTTCATGTGTGTATATATATATTTTTTTGTAGAGATGGGTTTTCACCATGTTGCTCAGACTGGTCTGGAACTCCTGGGCTCAAGTGATCTGCTTGCCTCAGCCTCCCAAAGTACTGGAATTACAGGTGTGAGCCACTGTGCCTGGCCCTACTTCTATTTTTTTCCTGTATTCCATTTTTAAAAAACTTTTATTTTAAGCTCAGGGGCACATGTGCAGGTTTGTTACATAGGTAAATTTGCGTCATGGGGGTTTGTTGTACAGATTGTTTCATCAATCATGTATTAAACCTAGGACTCATTAGTTCTTTTTCCTGATCCTCTCCCTCTTCCCAACCTCTACCATCTGAAAAGCCAGTGTGTGGTGTTCCCCTCTATGTGTCCATGTGTTCTCATCATTTAGCTCTCACTTATAAGTGAGAACATGCAGTATTTGTTTTTTTTTGTTCCTGCACTAGTTTGCTGAGGATAATGGCTTCCAGCTCCATCTATGTCCCTGCAAAGGACATGATCTCGTTCTTTTTTATGGCTGCACAATATTTCATGATACATATGTACCACATTTTCTTTAGCTAGTCTATCTATCATTGATAGGCATGTAGGATGATTCCGTATCTTCACTATTGTGAATAATGCTGCAATGAACATATGCGTGCATGTGTCTTTATAATACAATGATTTATATTTCTTTGGGTACATACCCAGTAATGGGATTGCTGGGTCAAATGGCATTTCTGTCTTTAGGTCTCTGAGAAATCGCCACACTGTTTTCCACAATGGCTGAACTAATTTACACTCCCACCAACAGTCTATAAATGTTGCTTTTTCTTTACAACCTTGCCAACATCTTTTATTTTTTTGACTTTTTAGTAATACCCCTTTTGACTGGTGTTAGATAGTATCTCATTGTGGTTTTGATTTGCATTTCTCTAATGATCAGTGATGTTGAGCTTTTTTTCGCATATGCTTATTGGCCCACCTCTATTTTTGAGGAGAAGTTATCTCCACTCAGAGGCCCCAGGGTGCCTCTGGTAGAGTACAAAACGCTGAAAAGCTCATTCCCAGAGATGTTGCCTTTTGGATTGGAAATCTCAGTCCACCATGCACAATGGAAAAGCTCCTTGGTTGTGTCCTTTTTTCTATCTTGACTATAAACTCTTTGCTTTTTCTTTTGGTTTCTTTGGGTGGGAAGAAGCACTCATGTAGAAACCTTTTATTGTTCTGTGGAGAGGAAGATTAGTGTCTCCTGTGGGCCAAGTGACAGGTAACATTATCTTGCCACACACAGCCTCCACTATAACTACATTTTCAAACTGGCTGGTTTTTTTTGGAGACAGGGTCTCACTATATTGCCCAGTCTGATCTCAAACTCCCGGGCTCAAGCAACCCTTCTGCCCTGGCCTCCCAAAGTGCTAGCATTACAGGCGTGAGCCACTGTGCCTGGCCTCAAATTGGCTCTTTAATGTGGCTGGATTTCTTAAACTTGGCAGCCCAGATTAAACAGACTATATTCTGGGCACCTATATCCAAAGTATGATTGAAATTTTACCTTTACTCAAAGTCACTTAAATGCATTTTTTTCCTCCTCCAGATCAAGGATTTTGCAGCGTCCACAGATGAAGGAAATCACCTGCAGATTCTTTTGATTAATTAGAGCAGGTGTTTTCAGTCTTTGGAGTAACCACAATCACCTGAAAACTAGTAAAAATACAGAGGCCTAGGCTTGTTGAAGTAGCATAGGGCCTGAGTGTCTTTACCAAGTTTTCCACCATGTGATTCTGATGGACACTTTAGTTTGAGACCCACAGCATTAGAGCACTGGTTCTTAAACTTGGCTGCTCATTGAAATCTCTGTGGAGTTATAAAAACAAAATGATAGCTAAGTACTCCTAGTGATTTTGATTCAGTTAGTATGGAGTGCAACCTGGGCATTGTGATTTTTGTATCTTCTGTTTCTTTGATGAGACTTTTGACTTTTTAATTGGTTTCAAGCATATTCATAATTGCTTGTTGAAGCATTCTTAGGACTGCTTTAAGACCCATGTCAGGTAATTTTAATATTATCTGTCATCTTGACTTTGGCTTCTGTTGATTGTCTTTTCTCACTCATATTGGGATTCTCCTGGTTCTTGGAGTGACGAATGGTTTTTTACTGAAACCTGGACATTTTGGATATTATGTTATGAGCTTTGGATCTTATTTAGGTCTTCTAGCAGGAGAGCCTCACTACTCTCAGGTAGGGGTAGAAGGCTAGGTTATTCACTAGGCCTCAGCTGATACCTTCCTAGTTGGAAGGGGTAGGGGTACCTCATTACTGATTCCACATGACCACCACTAATACTGGCCTTAATACCACTGGGTTGGTGGCAGAAGTTCAAAGTCTCCACTTGGTCTTCTCTGACACCCCAGCAAGGAGGTGGAAGAGGCCTTGTGTTTCCAGGTGAGGTGGATGTTCCAGCTTCCCATTTGGTGTTGTCACTATCGGGAGGGAGGTGAGATTGGAACATCTGACTACAGCCTGGTGAGGCAGAAGACTAGTTTCCCCACTCAGTTGGTGAGGTTGGGCCACAGTTTTTTTCTCTTCTCTTTTTCTTCTTTTTTGAGACAAGGCCTCACTCTGTCACCTGGGCTGGAGTGCAGTGACATGATCATGCCTCACTGAAGCCTCAACCTCCCAGGCTCAGGTGATCTTCCCGCCTCAGCCTCCCTGGTAGCTGAGACTACAGGTGGGTGCTACCATGCCTGGCTAATTTTTTGTATTTTTTGTAGGGTTTTGCCATGTTGCCCAGTCTGGTCTGGAACCCCTGGGCTCAAATGATCCACCTGCTTCAGACTCCCAACGTGCTGGATTACAGATGTGAGCCTCTGTACCCAGCCCATAGTGTTTTCTGTGGTATTTTTCTGGAGTGGAGCTGTTACTGCTGGAAAATTGTTTTTGTCGTACTCTGCTGCCCCTTTCCTGGTCATTTGGTTAGAGAGAACAGGCTTTCTTGGGACCTTTTTTGTTTTGTCTGTGTCTATTGGTGTTTCCAGGTCTCCAGCTTCTCCAGCAACCAGTCTGGGAGATGTGAGGCTAAAAGAAAATGCAGGGAACTCGCTGCTGTGCCATCTCTTGGGTGCTAAGGTCCCTAGCTTGTCTGTCTTCTCTCCATCTTTCAGATTCTTCTCCTGCTTGTTTTATGTATAATGTCTGAACTTTTTAGTTCTATCTCAGAGGAATAGGGGAAGGTATATCTAGTTCATTTTTGTGCAAGTGGGAATTCTCCATATTGGGAGGCTCCCCAGTTGATTCTAATCAAATCAAATCAAGCAGGAACATTTGAGAATCATAGGGTGAAAACATTGGAGCAGGCAAAGGAAGTTTCAGTGGGAAGACCAAGAAGAACTGGGGTTCTCGCCAAGTGGTGGCCTTTATGAATCACTATGTACTCCCTCATAAATTCTTATTTCATTAATATCCACTTTCCTCTCATGGGTTTGTTGAGTTCTCCTTAGATTTCTTTCTTCATGTAGCCCTTTCTGAGTCTGACCCCTGTTCCCTGAATTTGCATTCCTAAATGCAGATATAGAAATGGATCCAGTCTATAGGAAGCATTTATTGTGCATCTACCATATTTGGGACACAGTGCTTGGTGCTGAAGGCCAGAGAGAGATGAGACAAGGCTGGTGACTTGGAGGATGTCAACCTCGCTGGGAAGATACTGACATGTGGAAAGATAGGCACATTATATTATTAGGTATTAATCACATACTATGTGCTGGGCATTCTGCTAGGTGTTTTATAAACTTTCTGATTTAATTCTTCCAACTGTGCTGCCAGATGGGTGCTATTTTTCCTCTTTTATAGTTGCTGCTTCTGAAGGTCTGTCAAATCAAGTGACTTGCCCAAGTTCACTTCATATCCAATTCTGGGACAAAAATGAGATCGAGGCTTTGGTGCTGAAATGAGGCCTTGCTTTTCACATGCAGCCATGTTCCACTGAGCTTTCTGTAGAGCGTATTCATGGGCGCTGCTGCTATGGAGCAGAGCTCATCCATTTTCCTGGACCCAGAACAACTTTTGGAGGCAGCTGTTAGTGGACCAGTCTGTGGCTTTGGAAGGGTTATTTCAGGGGTTTTAAATGATGATTCTTGAAGTTTTAAAACATCCTTAGCAGCTCTGTGGAGGGTGGTGGAGGGGGCAATAATAGGCCTGGAGAGACTGTCTAGGAAGCTCGTCCTGTACTGCAGGCACAAGGTGGTAGTGGTCGGAGCTAGGGATATTAGACAACAACTTCCTTTGTGTTACCAGGCTTTTGTTAATATTTATCTGCAGTATAGCAGTTATTTCTGTCTTCTATACCCTCCCTTGCTTACCCTGAGTAGCTTTCCCTGGCTGGTGAGATCCTTATCTCACTGTATCTGACTTGCTTTTGAATTTCCAGAGCTTACCACAGTGCCTGATGCCTTATAGGTGTGCCATTGGTCTTGAATGAATGAATCAATGCATGAAGTTAATGACAGTGTGGGTATACTGCTTCGCTCTTCACCACATTTACTGGGGTGCCTTGGCCAGGAGTGGGATCCCCAACATGGCTCTTACCCACTGTAGTGATTTTGCTTCCCCTGCCCAGCCCAACTGTCATCTGAGTCACGTTGGCTATATTTCACAAAACAGTTTTATGTAGAGAATCTGATGTTTAATGACTTCCCCCTCCCAGTCATTCCCTTGACAGGATGGTAAAGAGGTTTACGATGTGTGTCTCATTTTTCTTTTATTAAAGTGGAGCTAGCTTATAGCTGGCTTTGTAGTTGTAGGCGTAGGATGCATACAACAACTCCATGCTCATCTTGTGAGGGTTAGCTCAGCAAATACTAGTTTCTCACCCTCATCCAACTGTACCTGTGTGCTTCCTTGTATTGCCACAGCACCGTCTGATTTATAGTAGTGTTATTTGTATACTTAGCATAGGGCCCCAAAAGGTGGTTGAACTTTTGTATTTTCTGCAGCACTGACAGAGGGCCTGGTTTATAGTAGCCACTCAGTAAAGACACATAGGGGTGGATGAATTCAGCGAGAGTTTGGTGTGTTAGAGTGAGGCTGACATCCCTAGAATGCTATGGATGTCCAGTAGCTTGTGACAGTGATGCCCCTTAGTGAGTCTTTATTTCCTCTTTCCAACAGTAGCTTTAAGTTGTTTTCTGTTAAAAATATGTCTGAAGCATACACTTGAGGCTGCTGACTCACCTCTTCTAAGGCAGTCTGAATGCATCGGATATGCCATGTGGGAGGCAGGCAGCCACCTCCCCATTCTCATTTACACTTTTTTCACTTTACACTAATTTGTCTACTCTATTGAGCATGGAGGCTGGGGTCTGAGAGACTGGAATGTGGCTTGGGAGAGTTCAGGACAAGCTGCAATGCCAATCCCATCCTTTATTGGATCCAGGGCCTTGAACTAGTCACTTTCATCTCTTTGTACTTCAGTCTCCCTCATTTGTAAAATAACAGAGCTGATTTAGAACCTAAATCTCAGAGGTGATCTCTGAGGTCCCTTCCAACTCCAGCACTCCATGATTCTGTATTTGATTCTTCCTGTGTATTCTGCAGACCATCCCCCTTTACCCAGTGAAGTCACATCCCAATTAATGCCCATGTACTGGCTGACAGATCAATTAGAGCAAACAGTCAGAACACAGCAAGACTGCACAGCACTCCAGGTGCTCCTGGGCTGTGTAAAGTGCCTTCTCTCTTTGAGGTGTGGGAGGAGGAAACTTGTGATCTCTATCTTCCCTTAGCTGTTCATCAATATGTTGTTCAAATGTAACTACATATAAGCAGGATTTATTCATTACTAGTCTTATGTTCTCAAATATTTATACTGTTTGCTGCTCTGTGAAAAAAATTCTTTAAAGTCTAGTCATCAATTTTACCCTATTACAGCCAAAAGAGAAGAATTTTGAAAAGTATCAGAACTCTATAGGATCAAATTCTGCAAAAAGGCAAAGGACAAAAAAGACTTAGTTATGATCTTGCATTTCTGTAGAAATTCAAGCAGAAAGAGGCCTATATGTGCTTGAGAGCCCCAGGGGTTGTCCCAGGGGCCAGAGTCTTGGGCTTAAAAGCTGGCATTGTTGCTGTTTGAGGGCTAACAGTTAACCTTGCTGCTTCGGAAACCTAATTTCATGTAACAGTGCTTTGCAACCCTGCTGCACCATAGGATCACCTGAGGAACTTATAAAACATGGATACCCACTGCCCCTAGGGATTCTTATTTCATATGTTCAGACTGGGTTCCTATCATCATCGTAATTTTAGAAACTCCCAGGTGATCTTGTCATGTGCAGCCATAAGAACTGCTGATGTGTACACAGAATAAGGACATTTGTGAGCAGAACTGGGTTGTTCAGATTATCGAGCCTGATTTATAAGGCCAGAATTTCTTTTTATGGATTTACAATGAGGAACCTAATTGAAAAGAGTTACTGGATATACTTGGGGATACAAAACCAGCACTTATCTCGCTGCAAGTAGGAGGGTGGTGGTGAGTAGGGGGACAGATCTCCATCAAAAGGGTATTTGGGAATGTTTAATGGCAGCAGGCCAAGAGGGTCTGAGGTGTGCCCCCAAACAATGGTGATGATTTCCTCTTTGAGGCCAGATTATTCAGTCTGTAGGTCAAAGCCCTCCTCATACTACTAAGTATTTGGCTGGACACTGCTAGCTGTGTGTCCAGACTGTGTGTCTGTGTCCAGGGCTGAGCAGCACCTCCTTCCCCTTCCTGTGGTAACGTATTTATGAATTTATGAATACATACAGCCTGGTGACTGATACCTCTTTTGGTATCAGGGATTTTCTCTCCCTCTCACCATTCTCCTTCTCCTTCATCTCTCTTCCACTCCTTGTGTATTTTGTGTCTCAGACCTAGAATCAATCATTTCTCCAGGAAAACCTGGTATCTTTTAATGCAAAATTGTATTTCAAGACCATTATCTTGGCACCAGGGATGCTAATTTTTATTGAGTTGGCCATTGTCTATACGTCTTTTTTGGTGAACAGAGCTGGGAAACTACACATAAGGAAAGAGCAAGAATGAATGTGATAGATGTAAACATACTTGTATCATACTGATATTGCCAATATCTTAACTACTTCTGTATTTCATCTGATCTTTTGTCCACACTGAGAATTCTGGTTTTCAAATACATAGGGAATAACAGAATCCAATATTCCATAGTTACTCACTTGCTTTATCCTACGCTACACAATTAGGAATCTCAGAATAATAGTACAAACACCAGCACCAATTATGATTACTGAAAACAGTCCAAAACCTTTTAAAAAATATGTCATCTGTATCCTCCACCATCTTTTAAAATGGTTATACTCTGAATAATGATACCTCAAAACGTATTCATGTCTTAATCTCTGGAATCTGTGAATGTTACTTTACGTGACAAAGACTTTGTATATGTGATTAAGTTTAGGATCTTGAGATGGTGAGATTATCCTGGATTATCTGGGTGGACTTTAAATATAGTCACAGTTGTCCTTACAAGAGGGAGGTAGGGGAAGATTACACACAGAAGAGGAAAAGACAGTGTAACCATAGAGGCAGAGACTGGAGTGATGTGGCCACAGCCAAGGAAGACTGGCAGCCTCCAGCAGCTGGAAGAGGCAAAGAATGAATTCTCCTCTAGAGCCTCTGGAGGCCGTGCAGCCTGCTAACACCTTGATTTAGGCCCAGTGAAACTGAGTTCGGACTTCTGTTCACCAGAGTTGTGAAAAAATAAACTTCTGTTGTCTTAAGCCTGTAACTTTGTCATAATTTGTTATAGCAGCCCCAGTTAACTAATACAATCATATAGTCATTACACATTGTAATATTTCCTTTTTAACCCTCATTTAGTTTTAGTTCTTCAGTAATTACATATTTAATACTTTCTACCAATACTTACATTCTTGTTTCTAATCACTTTTATTATCCAAAGTTCTTCTCTAGTATCCTTAGGAAAAGCTTATGGAAACAATATTCCCTGATTTTTTTTCCTGAATGTTGACAACATTTTATCTATGCTCTTTGTATGTGAAAGGTCAAAACTGCTGAATATGAAATCTGTGGTTGACATTTTTTAAAAATCTTAAGTGTTATTCCATCTACTTCTGGCATAAAGCTTGTAAATCTGATCTAATTTTTCTTTTCCTTATGATTTGTATACTGTTAAAATTAGATGCTGCCTAAATTATCTTTTGTAAAAAAAAAAAAAAGTCTGGGAATTTTACTAGAGTATATGTTGATGTTATTCTGAGTCAGTATTCTCAGGTACACAATATGTTCTTTCAATGTCAGGTTTCAAATAGTTTTTTTCCAGGAAAGTTTTCATAGACTACTGTTTTTAGGATTCTATTCCTTGTTCTTCCGGAACCCCCTTTCCGGTTTGTTCTTCTGGAACCCCCTTTATCCATATGTTGGTTCTTCTTTGCCTATCTTCAATTTTTGTCACTTTCAAATCCCTTTGATCTCTTTCTATTATTTCTTTTTAATTAAATTTCCCTAAGTTTCAGGCATTTTTTAGTTTTTTTTTTTTTTTTTTTTTTTTTTTTTCTAGTTTAGTTTTTATTTCTAAAATAGTTTTCTTTTTTTACTTTCCGTTCTTGAGTTTTGTCACTTTATTTCTGAATTTTTCTAATTCTAATTTATGTTGTTCTTTCATGCCTTGCATAATTTAAAGTATTTTTAGCTTATTTAAAAATATGTCTTTTTGGCATGCTTTCACTATCACACATTTCTAAGGATGTTATTTTGTTCCTTATTCTCTCTTTTTTTATATAAATGTTTATGGATTTGACCTTGTTACTTTTCTGTTGTTAATTTTTATGTAAACTTAGTTTTCCTGAATTTTAAAAAGGAGGGTTGGCTTGGTAGCATTTCTAACTGCACAGAGCTTGTTTTCATGGAGATTTTTAAAATGTGGTGGTTCTGTTTCCATCTCCCTCTTTTACATGAGCCTTCTCTTTCCTTTGTCTCTGTTGCCTGTCCTGCTTCATTTTGATTCTGTTCCCAGCAGTTTCTCTTGGTGTGGGGTCCTGTCCTGGGCAGTCAGTTTTGAGAGTTCCTAGTGGCTTGAGTGCTCCAGACCTTCAAACCTCCTCTGGGTCCCTTGTTGTTCCAGGTTCAGCAGCAGTTCTCCAGTTTACCCTGTTGGCTCTTTTGGGTTCACGTTCATCATATGCCCCATTGCTTCCCTTTGATTTCTCCCACATAGACATCAATATCATGCTGGCTGTTGGTGATTTGTCTCCATCTGCTTGTATTTGGGGAATTGTGGGGATAACTTGTCCCCAATTTCGTTAAGTGTCATCCATGAATTTTTAAATTTGCTATTTAGTTGCTCTGTTTATTTTTTGTAGAGATATTTTTTGTAGAGACTGTGAAACACCCAATAAATATATTGCCACCATTTTCCCAGAATTGGGATATTGTTTTTAATTTTCACCACAATGTGGCAAGTTGCTGACTGAGATTTTAAGTTATTTTTCCCCCATGGAGCAGCAAAAGATATAAAGATTTGAGAACATAAGACAAGTAATGAATAAATCCTGCTTACGTGTAATTACATTTGAGCAACATATGGATGAACAGCTAAGCAAAGACAGAGATCACAAGTTTCCTCCTCCCACACCTCAAAGAGAGAGACACTTTACACAGCCCAGGAGCATGTGGAGTGCTGTGCAGTCTTGCTGTGTTCTGACTATTTGCTCTAATTGATCTGTCAACCGGTATGTGGGCATTAAGGAATTGGGATGTGACTTCACTGGGACAAGGTGGGGTGGTCTGCAGAATATATGGAAAGAATCAGATATAGAATCACGGAGTGCTGGAGTTGGAAGGGACCTCAGAGATTAGGTCCTAAATCGACTCTGTTATTTTACAGATGAGGGGGACTGAAGTACAAAGACATGAAAGTGACTAGTTCAAGGCTGTAGATCCAACAAAGGATGAGATTGGCATTGCAGCTTATCCTGAACTCTCCCAGGCCACATTCCAGTCTCTCAGACCCCAGCTTCCCTGTTAAGTAATGAGTAAACAGACTGTTGTAAAGCGAAGAGGACTTTTGTAGAGTAAATTGAAGGGTATTCATTCATTCTTTTGTTTTAGGAAGTTCAGTGTTTCAGCTAGTGGATTTTCTTAAGATACAGGCATGCAGAATTTGGTGTTTGTATAGAATAATTGAGGGAGAGAACAGAGGAGGATTTCATCAGCACTATCATAGCTCTCCTGTGGCAGAATCAAGAGCACAACCAGAAGGCCTGGCTTCGTCAGTCCTGTTGAACTTTTCATGCCACCAAGTGGTAAATCTGGTGATTGTTGACATTTCCAAGAAAAGTGTTTCTCTGAAGGCTCCATGCTGTTCACTGAATAAGAGTTTGTGACTGACTTAATGAATTGATACTTTATTTATCTCAATGCATATTCTCTCTCAGTGGTCTTTTTGTTTCTTTGGGCAAGAAGATACTAATTCATATTTGCGTACCCATGTCTGGTACATGATTTATGCTCAATATACATGCAGCAAATGAATCTGTTTGGAGAAATGGTACGAACACATGAAAAGTTGAACAAACTCACCTACTGTGTGTTGTTGAGTACTAAATTATATGCCACAGATCCTGAGAAGAAGATGCAGTGTGGGGAGGCTTCCTGGATGAAACAGTAAGGAGGATTTACTCCTGGATGAGACAGTAAGGAGGATTTACTCCTGCATTCACCAGCCCAAGCCCTTATTCTTCTTTAGTACCATAAATGAGAGGATACTATGGGAAACATGTATTTTGCCATCAGAGAAAAATGACTCATTTAAGCGGCAAGTGTTCGGCTGCTTCTTTTATTCTCATCTTGTACCTCCTTTACTTCTATCCTCTATTTTCTTTTGCAGTTTCTCTAACACTTTAATTACTGTTTTGATCTTTAGCTCCTTTGTTGGAGATAGTTTTTTATTATTTCCATTTACAGGTAGGGAAGTTAAGTCTTAGCGGCTAAATGTTATAACATCCCTTAGGTGGTGAAAGGCAGTTCCCAGTAGAACTAGGCCTCTAGAACCCCTGGAATATTGCATGCTGCCTCTCAGCGCTGGTTCTGATAAAAATATCTCCCCTATCTGAGCAGGGGATAAATAAGAATGTGTTAAAATAAGAAGAAGATCATGAAGGAGAATTTTATTCATGCAAAAATCAGTATTCACTGAGTACTATGGCAAGCCAGGCACTGTGCTAGATGTTAGGGATATAAGGTTGAACAAGAGAGTGTTGGCTGCAAGGGTCATGTGATGTAGATATGGTGTCGCACAAGCTTGGTATATCCTGTGGACTTTTTAGAATTATTTTGGTAACAGGTGTGAATAGAGTGCTTTTCATATTCAGGCAGTATTTTTGGTGGTGAGGACATTAGGTAGGTATGTGTTAGACATTTTGTCTCTCCCTCAGGCCACATACAGTTTAGTGGAAGAGATATGATTTTTTTTTTTTTTCCTGCAATCTCACTTTGTTGCCCAGGCTGGAATGGTGTGGCTCACTGCAGCTTTGAACTCCTGGGCTCAAGCAATCTTCTTGCCTCAGCCTCCTGAGTAGCTGGGACCACAGGCATGCACCACCATCCCGGCTAACTTTTTATTTTTAGTGGAATCAAGGTCTCACTATGTTGCCCAGACTGGTCTTGAACTCTTGGGTCCAAGTGATCCTCCCGCCTTGGCCTCCCAAAGTGTCGGGATTACAGGCGTGAGCCACTGTGCCTGGCCTGTGGACACTACTGAAACAAATTAAGCAACAGTAGAAAGCAGTTAGTCAATGTGAACAAGGCCCACAGTACAATTTTCCGTCCTCTAGGACTTATGTTTCTGATGATTTTGACCAAGATGGATTCTAACATTTCTTCTGGCAGCCTAGTTGTTCTGTGACTTATTAAGACCTCAGTAGGCATAAGTGCTTGTCTGTAACTTTCCTAGCCTTCTTGAAAGTCAGATATATCAGTGTGCATATTGTGTGAGAGACTCGCAGTAATGACAGATGTGTGGCTGGACTCTCAGCTGATGGATGGCACTGAGTCGTCATCCTCTTGGGAGGAGGAGAGGGCTTTTACATACTCTTGCCTCACTCTGAAAGTGAACTTGGTTGTCTGCTGGAGTGGTCTTTGTGGCATAATAAAAACAGGTTGATTCTCTTCCCTAAGATCGTAATTCAATTTACTTTCATCTTCCGTCAAGACAGCAGATGGACTGGTGGGGAGAGTGATATTTGCTTGGTTTTCAGACTCTGGTCTCATTGAAATGGTGGTGGTGTGTGCTGAGTCAGACTCAGTAAACTCCTGCTTGATTTATTCTTCCCCTGGAGCCCACAAAACCCGTAAAACAGAATTAGAGAACCAGCCCCTAATCATGCTTGTTAGGGCTAACCATAAACACAGTCATGTTGATGGATGGATGGTTTAATACATCTGCCGAGTGTCTGAGCTGAGCTCTGTAGGCATGCCCTGGGCCTGTCCTGAACCTGGCTGGGAAGTGGACACTTGGCAGATTCTGGGACATTTTAGAGACTGTCACCTTTCTTTTGACTTTACACTTGTTGAAGCTCTGTCTTGAGTAAGTTTGGTGATTCAGACAAGATCTCTCAGCTAGTTTAGGATTGAGCAGAGAGGATGCGAGTTTTGACTTCTGTCCTGTTAATGGTCCTTCCAAACCATGGTCCAGTTGTTGAAGAGTGACTGAGGGTGGAAACCAGGTATCGCTGTCCATTCCAGCTCTAATTCCAGCACCAGGCAGTCACGTGTCATCTTCTACTCCTCACAGTGCTGCTGGGAACATGTTCCAGTTGCTAGAAAGAGGGATGGGGTGTGGGGGGTGGAGCAGCTGGCTTTAAGTCCATTCACACTCTACTATGGGTTCTGCAGGGATTTTGTGTCATAAATGTGAGTCTGACCTGTCTTTTTTTCATAGCCCAGTGTGGGCAGTTGGTTACAATTATACGAGCTATGACATCATATCTTCTACAGATTTCTTAGTGGGGATTGATCAGTGACTTAGAGATGGAGTGCTATGGTCTGAATGTCTGTGGCCTCCCCGAATTTTTATGTTGAGGCCCTAATGTTCAGTGCGATGCTATTTGGAGGTGGGGCCTTTGGGAGGCAACTAGGTCATGATAGTATGTTCCTCATGAGTGGGATCAGTGCCCTGATAAGATGAGATAGAGAGATGATCTCTCTTGCTGCCCCGTGAGGATATAGCAAGAAGGTCTGTCTGCAAACCAGGAAGAAACTAAATCGGCTGGCACCTTGATCTTAGACTTCTCAGTCTTCAGAACTGGGAGGAATAAACTTCTGTTGTCTAACCCACCAAGTCTATGGTATTATTTTTATTGTAGCCACCCCAACTGACTAAGGCACTGGGTGTGTGTATACTCTATGGCATTAGAATATAAAGTTGGGAGACAAGGAAAGAATGTAGTAATTGATAGAGTTAGTTCAGAATGTTAAATTGTCTTTTCTCCTACCTGTGTGTTAAGTTCTGTAGGGACCATTTTAGACTGTCAACACGCCTGTATGTGGGGTTCCCTCATCTGGTGAGTGGGGTTACTTGTGTCACAGAAGATGGAGTTTGGTGTCTGGAGACCTATGTTTTAGCACTAGCCTTGATACCAACTGGCTGTAAGATACTGAGCGGGTCACTTAATCTTTGTCAGCTTCGATGTTTTAAGTGATAGAATGAAGTTAAGCTGTTCTTTGCAGGATTATTGTGCAGATTAAATAACATGAATAAACTGTAAAGCACCCTTCAAAGACTACTTATCATGTGGTATTTACTGGATAGTCTTCAAATCCAATGTAGATGGTTTCTCTGAGCTTGCTTTCACTCTCCTCCAGTCTCCTGTCTTTTAATTCATCCTATTTAATCCCTGTTGGTGAGTATAAGTTAATATTCTTAATTTTGTTACTGTTAGGTTATTTTTATTCTTTTCAATCTTCTACCACTAGCATTTAAGGAGACTTGGAGTAAATGCTTTATAAATTTCAATATTCAACAAATATTAATCAAGCATCTCGAAAGTATAGGCTCTGCAGTGGAGATATGATGGTAAATGGAACATTAATGGTTCTCTCCTCTGCAGTGTCTTCTACAGGAGGGCATCTGCTTCTGTTCAGAGAGCTCCAATGATGGGGAAATCTTCACTTTCCATGTCACATATTTATTTAGAGGTAGCTCTAATTGTTAGATGACTTTGCCCTCATATCAAACCAGTATCTTCCAGTGTAACTTTACCATTTGAACCACTATCAGGCCTCTTGACATGAATTTGATTTTTAAAACATTATAAAATATATCAGGCATACAAAAATATACATAATATAAAGATCATGTAGGTATCCACCACCCAGATTAAAGAAAAAATTTGTATAATTGAAGTCCCCTGGATACACCTCCTTGATTTAATTCTCCTCCTTTTCTTTTCCCCTAGAAACAACAACTATCTTGAATTTATTTTCCCCATATATTTATGCTTTTAAAAAACATATGCATATATCCAGTAACATTATATATAGTGTTGTTTGCCATGTTTTAACATTTTATTTAATGATATAATATGGTGTTCATTCTTCTAATTTTGCTTTTTTCCTACTTAACAATATGCTTTTGAAGTTTACCCTTATTAGTTCATTCATTTTCATTACTGAGTCTTATTCCATTGTATAGATATACCACAACTTATTTATTCTTCTATTGATTGCATTTAGGTTGTTTCTAGTTTTTCACAATTGTAGACTGCTGCAGCAAACATTCTTGTATAAATCTCCAAGTCTCCTTGAGCACAGTTATTAGTTTGTTAGGTTATATATCTAATTGTGGAATTGTAGGATCATAAGCTGAGCACATCTTCCACTTTGTTTCTTCCACTTGTAAGATTGATAGGGATATAAATTGATAAAATATGCATTCATATTGCTGTGCTCTACACCCCTGGTAACCCTTGCTTTTGTTATCCTTAACAGTTTTTGCCAGTATACTGGGTATTAAAAAAAATGTACATTTCCCTCATTATTAGTGAGTTAAAGCATCAGTTTTTATGTATATTGGTCATTATGTTTTTCCCTCTCATGTGATTGCCTGTTCATGTCTCTTGCCCATTTTTAAGCTGAGTTTTTTTGTCTTTTCCTTGTTGACTTATAGGAGTTCTATCTAAATGCTGGTCTCAGTTATGTGTATTAATAATTGTCTTTTCCACTATGTGGTTGCTCTTTTCACTATATGGTATCTTCTGATGGATGGAACTTTAAGATTTAAATATAAAATGTATATCTTTCCTTTTTATTTGTGTTTTCTTTGTCTTTTTCAACATTTTCTGTAATCTGTGATCATAATAGTATTCTTCTATATCTTCTAAAGGTTTTAAAGTTTGCCTTTCACATTTGCATCTGGAATTTATTTTTATGCATGGTTTGAAATAAGATTTTAATTTTGTTTTTTCTCTGTGTAGATAACCAGTGGTTCTGAAGCATTTCATTCTGTCTGTTCACCACTTTTACCATGTTGTTGCTGTCATGTGTCAAGTGTATATGTGTGGAGGTCCGTTTCAAGGTTTATTCTGTTTTGTTGGTCTGTTTCTCTCTCCTTCATTTAGAACCTCTATCTTAATTATTATAGCTCTATTTTAGTCTTGCAATCTAGCGGGATGATTCCTAACCTTATGGTCTTGGCTATTCTTGGGCCTCCCTTTGCTTTCTCATATAAATGTTAGAATCAGTTTAGTAAGTCCTTTAAATAGGTATATTTATATTTATTAGTTTTTTTCTTTACTTATTTGTCTTTTTGGGTTGAGAGTTTTAATCAGAATTATGTTGAATTTGTGGAATAATTTTTGAGATTAATGAAATCTTTATGATATTTAGTCTTTTAGTCCATGAATATGGCTTTATCTCTTCTTTTATTTAGGGCTTCATTAACGAATTTTAATAAGCTTTTATTTATAATGGTTTCCTCTCTCTTTTGCTTTTTTTTTTTTTTTGAGACCGGATCTTGCTGTGTCACCCAGGCTGGAGTGTAGTAGCGGGGTCTCAGCTCACTGCAACCTCTACACTCTGGGCTCAAGCAGTCTTCCTGCCTCAGCCTTCTGAGTAGCTGAGACCACAGGCATGCACTACTATGCCTGGCTATTGTTTTGTATCTTTAGTAAGAGAGGAGGTCTCACCATGTTGCTCATGCTAGTTTCGAACTCCCGGGCTCAAATGATCTACCAGTCTCAGCCTCCCGAAGTGCTAGGATTACAGGTGTGAGCCACTGTGTCTGGCTGATAGTTTCTTAATTAAATTTGTATCTACCTTTTGTTGGATTGATTTGTAGGTGCCTTACAGTTCTGTTTGGTACAATTAATGGTGTTTTTTTTTTTTCCTCCAACTTTTATTTTAAATTCAGGGGGACACGTGCCAGATTTCCAGTGTTTGTTACATAGGTAAACGTTTACCATGGTGGTTTGCTGTACAGATCATCCCATCACCTAGGTATTAAGCTTAGCATCCATTAGCTATTCTTCCTGAAGCTCTTTCTCCCCCCAACTCTTGATAGACCCCTAGTGTGTGTTATTCCCCACCTTGTGTCTATGTGTTCTCATCTTTCAGCTCTCACTTATAAGTGAGAACATGTGGTGTTTGGTTTTCTGATCCTGTGTTAGTTTGCTGAGGATAATGGCTTCAAACTCCATTCATGTCCTTGCAAAGGGACATGATCTCATTCCTTTTTATGGCTGCATAGTATCACATGGTGTATATGTACCACATTTTCTTTATCTAGTGCATCATTGATGGGCATTTAGGTTGATTCCATGTCTTTGCTATTGTGAATAGTGCCACAATGAACATATGTGTGTATATATCCTTATAATAGAATGATTTATATTTCTTTGGGTATATACCCAGTAATGGGATTGCTGGGTTGAATGGTATTTCTGCCTCTAGGTCTTTGAGGAACTGCCACATTGCCTTCCACAATGGCTGAACTAATTTATATTCTCACCAACAGTGTAAATGTGTTCCTTTTTCTCCATAACCTTGCCAGCGTCTGTTACTTTTTGACTTTTTTTTTTTTTTTTTTTTTTTTGAGATGGCATCTCGCTCTGTCACCCAGGCTGCAGTGCAGTGGCACGATCTCAGCTCACTGCAAGCTCCGCCTCCCAGGTTCACGCCATTCTCCTGTCTCAGTCTCCTGAATAGCTGGGACTACAAGCACCTGCTACCATGCCTGGTTAATTTTTTCTTGTATTTTTAGTAGAGATGGGTTTCACAGTGTTAGCCAGGATGGTCTCAATCTCCTGACCTCGTGATCCGCTCTCCTTGGCCTCCCAAAGTGCTGGGATTACAGGCGTGAGCCACCACACCCAGCCTACTTTTTGACTTTTTAATAATGGCCATTCTGACTGGTGTGAGATTTATCTCATTGTGGTTTTGATTTGTATTTTTCTAATGATCAGTGATGTTGAGCTTTTTTATTTTCATATGATTATTGGCTGCATGTATGTTTTCTTTTGAGAAGTGTATGTTCATGTCCTTTGGTCACTTTTTAATGGGGTCTTTTTTTAATTGTAAATTTGTTTGAGTTCCTCGTAGACTCTAGATATCAGATCTTTGTCAGATGAATAGATTGCAAAAATTTTCTCCCATTCTCTAGGTTCTCTCTTTACTCTGATGATAGTTTCTTTTGCTGTGCAGAAGCTCTTTAGTTTAATTAGATCTCACTTGTCAAATTTTGCTTTTGTTGCAATTGCTTTTGGCCTTTTCATCATGAAACCTTTGCCTATGCCTATGTTCTGAATGGTATTGCCTAGATTTTCTTCTAGGGTTTTTGTAGTTTTGAGTTTCAGATTTAAGTCTTTAATCCATCTTGAGTTAATTTTTTTATATGGTGTAAGGAAGGGGTCCAGTTTCAATTTTCTACATATGGCTAGCCAGTTCAACCAGCACCATTTATTAAATAGGGAATCTTTTCCCCATTGTTGGTTTTTGTCAGATTTGTCGAAGATCAGATGGTTGTAAGTGTGTGGTCTTATTTCTGAGTTCTCTATTCTGTTCCATTGGTCTATATGTCTGTTCTTGTGCCAGTACCACTGCTGTTTAGATTACTGGAGCCTTGTAGTATAGTTTGAAGTTAGCATGATGCCTCCAGTTTTGTTCTTGTTGCTTAGGATTGTCTTGGCTATTTGGATTCTTTTTCAGTTACATATGAATTTTAAAATAGCTTTTTCTAATTCAGTGAAGAATGTCAATGGTAGTTTAATGGGAATAGCATTGATTCTATAAGTTACTTTGGGCAGTATGTACTTTGGGCATTTTTATGATATTGATTCTACCTGTCCATGAGGATGGAATGTTTTTACATTTGTTTCTGACCTCTCTGATTTCTTTGGGCAGTGCTTTGTAGTTCCGCTTGTAGAGGTCCTTCCCTTCCCTTGTTAGCTATATTCCTAGGTATTTTATTCTTTTTGTAGCAATTGTGAATGGGAGCTCATTCATGATTTGGCTCTCTGCTTGCCTGTTGTTGGTGTATAGGAATGCCAGCAATTTTTGCGCATGGATTTTGTATCCTGAGACTTTGCTGAAGTTGCTTATCAACTTAAGAAGCTTTTGGGCTGAGATGATGTGGTTTTCTAGATATAGGATCATGTCATCTGCAAACAAAGATAATTTGACTTCCTCTCTTCCTATTTGAATACGCTTTATTTCTTTCTCTTGCCTAACTGCCCTGACCAGAACTTCCAATACTATATTGAATAGGAGTGGTGAGAGAAGAGAGCATTCTTGTCTTGTGCTAGTTTTCAAGGGGGAATGCTTCTAGCTTTTGCCATTCAATATGATATTGGTGGGTTTGTCATGCATGGCTCTTGTTATTTTGAGGTATGTTCCAGCAATACCCTGTTTATTGAGAGTTTTTAACATGAAAGTACGTTGAATTTTATCTAAGGTCATTTCTTCTGCATCTATTGAGATAATCATGTAGATTTGGTCTTTAGTTCTGGTTATGTGATGAATCACATTTATTGATTTGTGCATGTTGAACCAACCTTGCATCCCAGGGATGAAGCTAGCTTGATCATGGTGGATAAACTTTTTGATGCGCTGCTAGATTTGGTTTGCCAGTATTTTATTTAGGATTTTTCATTGATGTTCATCAAGGATATTGGCCTGAAGTTTTCTTTTTTTGTTGTATCTCTGCCAGGTTTTGGTATCAGGAATATGCTGGCCTCATAGAATGAGTTAGGGAGGAGTCCCTCCTTTTCAATTGTTTGGGATAGTTTCCGTAGAAATGATACCAGGTCTCTTTGTACCTCTGGTGGAATTCAGGTGTGAATCCATGTGGTCCTAAGCTTTTTTTGGTTGGTAGGCTATTTCTGAATTTCAGAACTCATTGTTAATCTATTCAGTGATTCAATTTCTTCCTGGTTCAGTCTTGGGAGGATATATGTGTCCAGGAATTTATAAGTTTCCTCTAGTTTTTCTAGTTTATTTGCATAGAAGTGTTTATAGTATTCTCTGATGGTTATTTGTATTTCTGTAGGGTCAGGGGTGATTTTCTCATTAGTATTTCTGATTGCATTTATTTAATTCTTCTCTCTTTTCTTCTTTATTAGTCTAGCTAGTGGTCTATTTTATTAATTTTTTCAAAAAGCCAGCTACTGGATATGTTGATTTTTTTGAAGGGGTGTGTGTGTGTGTGTGTGTGTGTGTGTCTTTATCTTCTTCAGTTCTGCTCTGACCGTTGTTATTTCTTGTCTTCTGGTAGCTTTTGGGGGTTTGTTTGCTCTTGGTTCTCTAGTTCTTTTAGTAGAGATGTTAGGTTGTTAACTTGAGATCTTTTTAGCTTTTTGATGTGGGCATTCAGTGCTATAAATTTCCCTCTTGACACTGTTTTAGCTGCATCCCAGAGATTCTGGTACGTTGTCTGTTTGTTCTCATTGGTTTCAAAGAACTTCTTGATTTCTGCCTAATTTCATTATTTACTCAAGAGTCATTCAGGAACAGGTTGTTCAATTTCCATGTAGTTGTGTAATTTTGAATGAATTTCTTAATCTTGCATTCTAATTTGATTGCACTATGGTATGAGAGACTGTTACTTCCATTTTTTATTTTTATTTTTGCATTTGCTGAGGAGTGTTTTACTTCTGATTATGTGATCAATTTTAGAGTAAGTGCTGTGTGGGAATGAGAAGAATGCATATTCTGTTGTTTTTAGGTGCAGAGTTCTGTAAATATCTATCACATTCACTTGATTCAGAGCTGAGTTCAGGTTCTCAATATCTTTGTTAATCTTCTGTCTCAATGGTCTGTCTAATATTGACAGTGGGGTATTGAAGTCTCCCACTATTACTCTGTAGGAGTGTAAGTCTCTTTGTAGGTCTCTGAGAACTTGCTTTATAAATCTGGGTGGTCCTGTATTGGGTGCATATATATTTAGGATAGTTATCCCTTGTTGAATTGAACTCTTTACCATTATGTAATTCCCTTCTTTGTCTTTTTTGATCTTTGTTGCTTTGAAGTCTGTTTTGTCAGAAACTGGGATCGTGACCTGTGTTTTTCTGTTTTCCATTTGCTTGGTAAATTTTCCTCCATCCCTTTATTTTGAGCCTGTTTATGTCTTTGCACACAGCATAACAATAGTTGGCTTTTTATGCAGCTTGCCATTCTGTGTCTTTTAATTGGGGCATTTAGTCCATTTACATTTAAGGTTAACATTGTGATATGTGAATTTGATTCTGTCATCATGACGCTAACTGGTTATTTTGCAGACTTGTTTATGTGGTTGTTGCATAGTATCACTGGTCTGTTTACTTCAGTGAGTTTTTGTAGTGGCTAGTAATGATTTCTTTTTTCCATATTTAGTGCTTCCTTCAGGAGTTCTTGCAAGGCAGGTCTGTTGGTGGCAAATTCCCTCAGCATTTGCTTATTTGGAAAGGATCTTGTTACTCCTTTGCTTGTGAAGCTTAGTTTGGCTGGATATGAAATTCTGAGTTTAAAATTCTTTGCTTTAAGAATGTTGAATATTGGCCCCCAATCTCTTCTGGCTGAGAGTTCTGCTGTTAGTCTGATGGACTTCCCTTTGTAGGTAACCTGGCCTTTCTCTCTGGCTGCCCTTAACATTTTTTCCTTCATTTCAGCCTTGAAAGATCCGATTAGTATATGTCTTGGGGTTGATCTTCTCATGGAATATCTTACTAGGGTTCTCTGCATTTTCTGAATTTGAATGTTGGCCTGTCTTGCTAGGTTGGGGTAGTTCTCCTGGTTGATATCCTGAAGTATGTTTTCCAGCTTGGTTCCTTTTTCCCCATCTCTTTCAGGTACCCTAATCAGTGATAGGTTTGGTGTCTTTACATAATCCCATAGTTCTTGGAGGTTTTGTTAATTCCTTTCATTCTTCTTTTCTCTGTTCTTGTCTGCCTATCTTATTTCAGAAAGGTAGTTTCTGAGATTCTTTCACTTGGTCTATTCTGCTACTGATACTTGTCATTTCATTGTGAAGTTCCTGTGTTGTGTTTTTCAGCTCCATCAGATTGGTTATGTTGCTCTCTAACCTGCCTATTCTGGCTATCAGCTCCTGTATTGTTTTATCACAATTCTTAGCTTCTATGCATTGAGTTACAATATCCTCCTTTAGCTAGGCCAAGTTTGTTATTACCCACTTTCTGAAGCCTTCTTCTGTCAGCTCAGGCATCTCAGCCTCAGTCCAGTTCTGTGCCTTTGCTGGAGAGGTGTTGTGGTCATGTGGAGGAGAAGGGGCATTCTGGCTTTTTGAGTTTCTGTGTTTTTGCATTGATTGTTTCTCATCTTTATGGGCCTATCTACCTTAGATTTTTGAGGTTGGTGACCTTTGAATAGGGTTTTTGAAGGATCTTTTTTTGGTTAGTGTTGTTGTTTTCTGTTTGTTTTTCTTTTAACAGTCAGGCCACTCTCCTGTAGCACTGTCTTAGTTTGCTGGGGGTCCACTCCAGACCCTAGCTCTGTGTATTGGACCCAAATCCCTGATGGTGTGGGCTCATGAGGGGATCTCCTGATATGTGGGTTGCAAAATCCTAGTTGCCTTGGTTTTTCTGTACCCAGAGGTATCACCAGTGAAGGCTGTGAAATAGCAAAGATGGCAGGCTGCTCCTTCCTCTGGAAGCTCTGTCCTAGGAGGGCATTGACCTGCTGCTGTTCCACACACACCTGTAGGAGGTGGCTGGAGACCCCTGTTGGGAGATCTCACACAGACAGCAGGAATAGGATCAGGGACCTGCCCAAAGAAGCAGTCTGGCTGCCCTTTGGTAGAGCAGGTGTGCTGCATTAGGGGGGTACCATTCCTCATTCAGATCATTTGTATACTCCAAAGCCAGCAGGCTGGAACAGCTGAGTCTACCAAACTGCACCGGGACACCTCTCCTGCTGGGAGCTTTGTACTAGGGAGAGATCAGAGCGCTCTCTGTAGAACCCTTGCTGGAGTGGCTGTAAAGCCCCCACAAGAAGGTCTTGCCCAATGAGGAGGAATGGATCAGGGTCCTGCTTGAAGAAGTTTGACCACGATCTGGCAAGGCAGCTGTGCTATGGGGGAACCCTCCTTCTCCGGACCATCTGTATTCTTCAAAGCCACCAGGCTGAAATGACTAAGTCTGCTAAACTGCAGGCATGGTGACTGGTCCTCCCCACCGGGAACACCATCCTGACTCAGGGTGACTCCAGCCTGCTGCCACCAGCCAGCTGGAATTCCAAGCCAGTGGGTCTCAACCTACATGGTGCTGTGGAAGTGGGGCCTGAAAAATGATGTTGCTTGGCCCCCAGCTCAGCCCCTTTCCTAGGGACATGCATGGATAGATCTCCCACCTTGCCATGGATCCCAGGGCCAGAATATGCAAAACTGCTGGATCTCTGTGTGTGGCTGAGCCACCCGCTGAGTGGCTGCTCTGCTGAGATTCCACATAGCTCTGTGTATCGGACCCAAATCCCTGATGGTGTGGGCTCATGAGGGTTTCTCCTGATACGTGGTTTGCAAAGATCCATGGGAGAAGCGTGGTTTCCCAGGCAGGGCTGCACAATCACTCACTGCTTTCCTTGGCTGGGGGTAGGGGTTCCCTTGGCTCCGTGCAGCTCCTGGATGGGCCATTGCCCCATCCTGCTTCTTTTTGTTGTCTGTGGGTTGAGCTGTTTGCCTGGTCAGTCCCAGTGTGAGAACCCAGATATCTCAGTTGAAGGTGCTGAATTCACTTGCTCCTTTCATTCCTTTCTCTGAGCACCATGGACTGGAGCTGCTTCCAATAGACCCAATGGTGTCTTTTAAAAACTTACATTTTCTTACTACTGAGGGCTGGTATTTGCTTGTATTTTATGGCTCTTTTCACTACTAGATCACCTTAAATATTTCTCATCTTCTCTATTCCAGATGTATATGTTCTTTCTTAGACTGTTCAACAGTAGACCCTTGAACTTACAACCAGAAATATAAAGAATTATTACCACAAATGGCTTATAATACTATGAAAAGATGCTCAACTTGACTTGTAATGTAGATTACATCCAGATAGCATCTCTCATGATCAGATTGGCAAAATTCCAGAAGTTTGACCACAACTCTGTTGACAAACTGCAGGGGGAAATAGATACATACATTGTTATTTGCTGGGGGAATGCAAAATAGCATAAAGCTGATCTATTAATATGTGGGGGAATGGGCAATACCCAGTACAATTAAATCTACAGTAAATCTAAAGATTGCTAGACAAAATTCCTAGAATCCTCTAGGAATCTATCCCAAAGATTTACGGGCAAAATATTTTTATGAAGTATGCATTTTACTATTCATTGGAGCACTATTTGTAGAAGCAAAATGCTGAAACGACTGAAATATTCTTCACTAGGAGACTAGTTGGGTCAGCTGTGGTGCTTCCATAGGATGGAAAACCATGAAGCTGAAAAAAGAAATGGGAAATATATCGGTAATAGAGTGATCGTTATGATTTATTAAGTGAAAGAACAAGCTACCACTTGTCTAAGAAATAAGAGAATATGTATTTGCTTAGATATTTACTTTCTTTTAAAAGAATATACCATAAGACAATAATAATAGAAAAAGGAGAAGAGGGGTAATGGGATGGAGGGAAAGGAATAAAACCTAATCATTTCTGAATATACTTTGTTTTCTTGGTTTGGTCATGGAAACATGTAAATTTTTAACATAATTTAAAAAATAGAGACAAGGTCTTGCTCTGGCATCCAGGCTGGAATGCAGTGGCATGATCATAGCTCACTGTAATTGAACTCCTGGGCTCGAGTGATCCTCTCGCCTTAGCCTTCTTAGTAGCTAGGACTACAGGTGTGCACCACCACACTCAGCTAATTTATTTTTTGTTTTTAATTTTTGGTAGAGCTGGGGTCTTGTTATGGTGCCCAGGCTGGTCTCGAGCTCCTGGCCGTATGCATTCCTCCTGCCTTGGCCTCCCAAAGTGGCGGGATTACAGGCATGAGCCACCGTGCCTGGCCTTAACATAATTTTGAAATAAAAAACATATAATCTCTGAGAAAACCAAATAAATCTAAGTGTGTATTGAGCTGGTTAGCATAACCCAGAGAGAGGAACAGTGAGGAACTCAGCCAACTGACTTTAAAACACAGGGATTTGATTGTACATCCCTATTGGCATGTATTGTAAAGGTACCAAAAGTGCAGAAAACAGTATAGGCTATTTTTAAATTATCATTACTGGTGTTGGTATTCTGAGATTCTTACATGTATTGTGAGATGGAATAAACAACTCATTATATTTATAGAAGGAAGGAAACATTGACATTTGAACAATAAAGTTAGGAAAAATTCCTGCTTTCTTGAATTTGAGTTGGACATACAATATGAACTCAAAGCATTTTAGTATTTTTTAAAAACATGGTCTAGCTGTGTCCACGGAGAAGGGCCAGAAACTATGGCCAGCCCAGTAACAATGAGAATTCCTTGTGCCAGACTGTGATTGCCAAATACCATTTCCTACAAAAAATAACCAGGGCTCTTTGGAACAATGGCTGCTTTCAGATTTGGAGCAGGAGATATACAAGATGTGTCTGGATCATCTTTTTACACCAGCAAGCAGGGAAGCTCTGGAGGACCAGGGTCGTGTTGTAGAAGAACTCAGGAACCAATGTGAGGAGGTCCCTACTGGTCAAGTTTGAACATCATTTTGGATAATACAGCATTGGATTGAAACATATCACACAGGTTTAAATACATGAGTTTATAATGATACTCAAGAAAAAACATCAGTCACTTTTGTAGGATGCTAGGAAATTAATGAATTACTTTGAAAACTGGTAAATAAAGGGAAAGAAACAAGCATTTTACAAATCATGCCTTAGGATGACCAAACTGGTGATGAAGGAAAGTTTCTCTTTATAAAAGTAGCTACAGGAGAGATGAAGAGGGAATGATATCACATCATTATTATTTTGTAATCACTAGTTCATGGATCTAGGCAATGATCTACAATGGCTGCTGACAACATGAAAAAATATTGCCAAAAAGATTGCCTAATCTAAACAAGCCTCTAAATTTAACAAACATTTAAAAAAAAAAAGGATTTTTACAGGGGGCAGAGGAATGTGTTAAATAAAACTAGGGGAATGCAATCAGCAACATTTAGAAGTAGGAAACTACAGAAAAATAACCTGGAGTTTCAATAGTTGCCAATAGGTATGAAAAAAAAGATGGAGGGTAGACTTACAGTTTAAACATAGATGTATTAATGTATTAGTCTGTTCTCACACTGCTAATAAAGACATACCGGAGATTGGGTAATTTATAAAGGAAAGAGGTTTAATGGATTCACAGTTCCACATGGCTTGAGAGGCTTCAGAATCATGGCCTAAGGCAAAGGAGAAGCAAAGGCACATCTTATGTGGTGGCAGGCAAGAGAGCTTGTGCAGGGGAACTCCCATTTATAAAACCATCAGCTCTTGAGAGACTTATTCACTACCACGAGAACGGAATAGAGGAGACCACCCCTATGATTCAGTTATCTCTAACTGGCCCCACCTTGACATGGGGATTATTACAGTTCAAGGTGGGATTTGGGTGGGAGCACACCCAAACCATATTAATTAACCAGTTGCAGTGTGTGAACCTTATTTGGATCTTAAGGATAACAAGGTGTTTAACAATTTCGAGACAACCAGGGAGAATTTGAGCACTGACTGGCTATCTGATAAAACAAATTGTTAGTTGTTTTCAGGTGAGATAGCGTTGTGGCAATTCTATTTAAAGAAAGGTCTTTATCTTTTAAAGGTGCATATTGAATTATTTACTTCTGAAATAGGATGACATTTTATTTGGGACTTGTTTTTAAAATAAAGGGCTAATGAGGAAGCAGGTGGGTATGGATGAAACCAGAGTCACCCTGCGTTGGTGGTGACTGAAACTGAGTAATGGGTTTATTCATTGTACTATTCTTTCTATTTTTATGTATGTTTAAGGTTTTCAGTGGTAAAACACTAAATGAAAATAGCATTCTTAGCATAAATAGGGCTCAGAAGAAGGGGCTTTCTGAAAAGTTCTATATAAAATGGGACTCTGTATTAAGTCTCATTTTTATAATGTCTTTGTACATCCGAGATAAGTTCCTAGAGGGAAACAGAACACACACTGGGTGTCTGCAACTCATTCCTGTTTTAGTTTGGCTCACCAAGCCCTTAAATTCGTGATCACAGAGGAAGGCAATCCAAGTTTGCATCCCAGGGAGACCACTTGTAAAATGACTTCTTAATCTAGATTATGATTCTCTTTTAATCTGGCTCTGTCCTCTCCCATCATCCCTTCCAGCCAACTGCAGACTGCAGTGTCTCTGAAGTTGGAAAAGGATCTGTTTTCCAACTTCCAAATGCTCAAAGACCCTTTGAAAAGCCATCAACCTAGAGAGGGACTGTGACCTCCCCATGTCACTTGGCCAGTGAGTGGGATAGCTGGGATTCGGACCTGGGTCTCTGAACTTCCACTGCGCTGCATTCTACTGCTTTGCTCTCACTGAATAAATTAAATTATACGTGTTGATTCCCTCCCTGGTGAGGGGTGCCTGTATTCTTTGTTGAACTTACAGTGTGCTGTTTAGGAAGAGTTTTTGCCCTGTTATTTATAGACCACTGTGCCTGTCTGGAAACATGTTCACCAGCCAAATAACTTTTAACATGCCCAAGGAAATGAACACAGGCTCCAGGGTCTGAGGAATATTAAACTGTGGGCAAGGAAAATTTTAATATGGATTATACTAATAAATTTGGTGCTTTAGAATTTCAAATATGATTCAAATACATACAATATGTTATTTGTTCCTTCTTACCTTACCTGCTATTATCAGTGATGGAATGGCCTGTCAAGTCTGAGACTCCAATCAGAATCTTTTGACTTCAAAATCCTCGCTCTCTCTATTTTATCACACTACCTCTTTCTTTTAGCAGAATTTGAAAATAGTAATGTGATATCTTTAGGTCATGCCAATGGCCTATCAGAGTATGGCTTAGGCTATTGTTGTCATCATCATCAAATGGGTAACAACTAGTTCTAATTCAGTTTAGTACTCACCGTGTGACGGGCATGTTTGGAAACTTGAGTTCTGTCTAATATTTAAAAATTATAAAATTTAATTTTCGTGAAACCCCTATGATGTACATATTAAAATTGTATTTGCTATGTGACATTGGATAAGATTAAATAGTTCCCAGAGTCACAGCACTAATAAATAGTAGAGCCAGGATTGGGATCCAGGACTCTCTGGTGCCAGGGCCTGAGCTGTAGCCATTAAGTCACTCACTGATGTCCATTCATTCTATTAGCAGATATTTAGTGAGCATCTACTCTATGCCAGGTACTGTCTCAGGCACTGGGGATACAGTTGTGAATGAGATGGATATCCTCCCTTGTCCTTATACAACTTACAACTAGTGAGTGAGACAGACAGTAAACAAGACGTTTTTAGGCAGTGATGAGCAGTTAGCAGGAAGCAAAACTGGGCCATGTGACACAGAGTGTCTGGGGTATAAGACTAGGATGCTGCTTTAGGCCTTTGGGGGCTTGTCTGAGGTCAGATAGGACTTGAGTATTCCAGAGAGAAGGAACAAGTAGAAAATTAAAGATCCTATAGTTGAAACTGGCTTGGTATGTTTGGAGAACAGAAAGAGAATACAAGAGAGAACACGGAAGCCATTGGAGAGGCAGTGCTCATCCAATAGTGTGAATAGAGCTCCCCACATCCTCATCCCAGCCCCCTGGTGATGTAGGCATGGTTGGGGCGAGGAGTACTGCCTTTGACTGTGGAGGAGAGCTTGTTGGCTTGTAATGGGACTCATTTCTGAGAAACAAGCTCCATCCCAGAGGAATGACATATTTCTTCCAGACCATGGACTCTATAGTCTCAAAATAGTAGGACAGGGATAAGTAGTTGAGACCTGGCTTGATGGCATGTGTGAAAATGATTTTGGTGTCCTAAATGGCATCAAGTAGAAGCAACATCAACAGTGTGGCCTTATTGCCAAAAAAGTTGCTGCAGTCAGAGCCTTTCCTGAAGGATGATATACAGAGAGGTCAATGTCTGCCAAATACAGGGAGAACGTTTCTGGCCAAAAATGGAATAGATGTCTGGAATGCTGATGTAGTCCCTCACAGGCATCAAGAAGCTGCTCTGCCCCTGGTCAGGAATATTGCAGAAATGAGTCAAGCCAGGTTAGAGTTGGAAGAAGAGTTGGACTAGCTCATCTCTATGGGCTTTCCAACCTGCAGCCCTCAGGGCCTCGCTGCCAGGGAGGCAGTCCATGGCAGTGGTAGTTGATAAAAATTTGTGGGAGATGAAATATTCAAACCCAAATTATGTTCCTAACTGGTTTACCACTCTGGCCAGTGCTCCTTTCGTGCTCCGACTCTTCTCACTGTTCTGCAGCCTGTGGTCACTGAGTTGCTCTGAGATCCCTATTTATTTTTACTGGCACCTTATTTAATGCAACTCTACATTTTCTAGCTAACTGGTACCATCTGTCTGTAATCACACTTTTCAGATCTGCCTCCTTGTCATCAGCCTAGCTCCCTCTCTGATGGTTGGGAACTAGCTGTATTCTCTGAAGACTTGCTATACTTTAAAATTTTAACTTGGCATGGCCAACAAAGGTACCATATATTGTCTGTGGAAGCCAACAAAAGGAGGCTTGGAAAAGAAGGCTTGAATTGTCATCTTACATTAAGAACATCCTGGCCTCTAGTGGAGGGTATACGAGAGTTGACTCTAGGTTCTGTTTCCTTTGTTACTGGGCTTTGACTGTGTAGCCTTGGCCGCCTCTTCAAACCTCTCTGGGTTCCAATTGGTTTATCTCTAAACAAGTTGAAGGGATTAGACCAGTGGCTCCCTGGAGTGCCCATCATGCTGTCAGATCATTCAAAGATGTTCATTGCCAGTTCTTGGCACCATGAGTAGCTTATTTGGACTTTTAGACAGGCTCTGACTTCTCAGAGCTTGCAGTCCAAGACATTATGACTTGGATGCACATTTAAAAGACAGACACTTTATAGATAGATTATTGATCAATTTTGCCACTAGTGTGAAGCTGTCATTTCTAAAAAAGGGATATGTTTTTCCTTCTCACTTTTACTGCTTTGGTTAAATCATTTGTGCTAAGAACTCCCTCAAATATAGACATGCATATGCCATAGACTGAGTATATTAGCATTATAAGCATGTCAATGACATAATAGCACCTTTTTGCATAAATTTATATTCTTCGTAACAACTTTGTGGGGTGAATTGCTTTAGTCTGCAATAAAAAGATATGAGAATTCAGAGAGGTGAAATATCCCTCTAAATCTTCTGTAGTTCCTTCATTGTGCCCGACTTCAGTGCCTGTGCTTTGTTTGCAGTTCTGGGCTGCATCTCTGAATAGGTATATTAGGTCAGTAGGTGTATCAGGAAGAGGGTGGTGGGGATAGGGGTTACTGAGGGAGTTAAGTTGACAGGATCAGAGATGAGGATGCCTAGTTTCTAGAGAGGAGGCTGAGGGGAAGCCTATGCCTTTCTTCCCGATGACACTGGCGGGAGGTAGAGCATGAGTCTAACAGCAAGCAGGTTATGGGGGATGTTGGTTCCTGTAGTAAGCACAATTGTTGGAGCATTACTGGAGGCAGTCCAGGCATGACTTGGTGGTTAGGATGTCCATACATCAAGCCTGCAGAAGTGTGTCTGGAGGCCCAGTGGGGTCCTGGCAGCCCCACAGTGGAATGTGTTGTGGGGCAAAGGCTGTTGATGAGGGCACCTCCTCTGATGAGTCCATTCTTGCATTATTGTAAAGAAACACCAGAGACTGGGTAATTTATAAAGAAAAGAGGTTTAATTGGCTCATGATTCTGCAGGCCATACAGGAAATATCACAGCATCAGCTAGCCTTCTGGGAAGGCTTCAGGAAACTTATGATCATGGCAGAAGGCAAAGGGGAAGCCAGCACTTTACATGGCTGGAGCAGGAGGAAGTGGTGGGGGTGGGGAGGGGTACCACATGCTTTTAAACAACCAGATCTTGTGAAGACTCTGTATCATCAGAACAGCACCAAATGGGGGAATCCTCCCCCGTGATCCAGTACCTCCTGCCAGGCCCCACCTCCCATATTGGGGATTTCAACTTAACATAATATTTGGGAGAGGACACAAATCCAAACCATCTCCTCTCACCTGTCCATCCTTCACCTCTTAGGAAGGAGGACAGCCACAGTAGAGCACTTGCCTCTAGTTGCTCTTGAGCACCCTTCCTGGGTAAGATAATTAAAAAAAACCAATTTTATGACTCTAAAGGTAGTGTTATAACAGGAAGTCTGATAACCCAGAATTTATACAGAAAAACACAGTAACAACAATGGGAGAATGTTTCCAGTGGCGGTGTGGTAAATATGACTTCCTTGCTCATCTGGAGTTTCAGTTTAAGGTGGCACAGTGTTTGGGTTATAAACAAACACTTAATTTGAATGGAAAGAACTGTGGTGCCTTTCACTCTAAAACTCCAGTGTAGAAAGAGGCCGTATTATTTTCCAGTAGGACAAGATCACCCTGTTTAGCTGGTGTATCAGTCAGTGTTCAACCAAAGATGAATAGGGGATATATATGAAGACACTTATTGCAAATAATTGCCTTATGTCACTGTGGGAGCTGTTAGATAAGTGCAACATCTATAGGGCAAGCTGTCACGCAGAACTCTCAGGCACGAACTGAAGCTGCTGTCCAGAGGCAGAGTTTCTTTTTCAGGGGAACTTCAGCTCTGTCCTTAAGGCCTTTTGACTAATTAAATCAGGTTCACATATATTATCTTGGATGGTTTCCCTAAAAGCCAGCTAATTATGGACCTTCATCACATCTGCAAAATACTTTCACAGCAATACCTTGATTAGTGTTTGGATAGCTGGGACTGTAACATAACCAAGTTGACATATACAAAATATCATCACATCTGATAATCTGTCCTCTTTGAAAATTAATCTGGGGAATTGGATGCATCATCTGCCTTGGTTGCCCAGCCCCTCTTTCAACAACCTTCCTTGCTAGGACATAATAAGGGCTAAAGTCAGTCCCAGTGGTCTCATCAGGACCTGCCCACCTGCAGCATCGTGTTCTGTCTAGACTTTGTCATATTCACTTGTACTTCTGCTTCCTAGGTATGCTGAAGTCATCGTTTGCCTCTGTGTGACCTCTCCCTGTGACTAAATTGGAAGATGTTGCGGGGGTGGGATGGTATCTCCTGTTGCATTTGTCTGTCCCTTGATGGTCTGAGTGCTGCAAGTGCTCTAAGTGGCTTTTCAGTGAACAGTGACTGATATCCATGAGTTAACTTCAGGTTTCATAATGGCCAAGATTCTTATGTCTCCTTGTTATATCTCCTCATGGAAGAAGGAGCAGTTTGTTTCATTGCATTTGTTTTTGTTCATTCACTTACAGATTGCCAAGTGGGCATTGTTCTAGGTACTGAGCCTATTGCAGTGAACAAGACAGACAGGATTCCTGCTCTTTTGGAAACTAGTATGGTTGTTGGAGATGTGGTAGAGGGAGAGAAAGGAAACTAACAATAAACAAGTATATAAATTAAACAAGCTAATTTCAGATAGTGTAAGTGTATAGGGGAAAATAAAACAGTATACCATGACTCTAAATTAGGTGGTCACTTTCTGACTTCAAATAATGACTCCCTAACTATGTGATGGTGGGCAAATTACTTCACTTCTTTGAGTCTCAGGTGCTCTGTGTGTGTGTGTGTGTGTGTTTTTTTTTTTAAAGAAGATAAGAATCTGTGATGTTTGGGTTCCAGACCACCTGTACTGGGAGCTGTTGTAGGTTTTTGTGAGGGGATTCTTGGAAGAGGAATTGTCTAGAAATGTAATTTGGGATGGTGAGAGCTTTGCCTCTCAAATGTGGCTTGCAGACCAGCAGCAGTTATCATTGCAGAGCTTTTTAGAAATGCAGACTCTCAAGCCCCTTCCTAGACCCACTGAGCCAAATGTGCTTTTTGCCAACAGCCCCATGTGATTTTTCTGTGTAGTTTGAGAAACACTAGCGTGGGAGGCTGAGGGCAAGTTGGAGTAACTGAGGTGTAAAGCATTGGTTTCATCTTGAAAAACTAGGGGCGGGGAGGAGGGAGAAAATGAATTCAAAGGTCAGTTTTATCCTGTGTGAGGTCAGTCTCTGAACAATTGACTTAAAAGAAACCAACTTATTACTAAGATTGTCAGTTGATCAGATATTTATGGGAGGTATACAGTTTTTAAATTCTGAGAATTCATGTCTGTATCTAGGACACATCTCTCTGGGTCCTGAGTCCTCTCATGATGTCAAATACTCAAAGTAGAAGGTTGTTAAGTGAGTAGAGGATCAAGCAATTGGAGCTGGCCTTTATTAAAAGGATATTCAAGCTACCATTGCTGGGTGTGTCGTCCTCCTTTACTTACGAATGTTTCCTTTTAAGATCTAGGTTTAGCCTTCGTAAGGCTGAGCCCCTGGCCTCTGAAGTATGAGGACTGCTCTGTCACCTTCTCCAGAAGTGGAGTGGTGACTCACTTTTGTGTGCAGTCTGTGTCACCATTGTCCTCTGTAATGGACTCCTGAGACTGCTTTGCATCCGTCATGTTTCAGGTTGATGCCCTGTGGGAGATTCGCAGCCCTTTCTGTCCAGTGCTTCCAGAATGGGCTGCTCCCCAGTAAATTTACGTGGGCAGCTAATGCCATCCAGGGGATGTGGAGTCTTGCATGCTCCATCGCTCAGATGGTGACCCTTTGCTCCTCAGGTTTCTTCTTTTGTCTTTCTAGGGATCCATCATACCCAGGGTGTTTATTCCATTCAATGCTTCCTTTGTGCTCGGCATGATTCGGGTCCCATATTGACTCCTAGCTATGGCTCAGACAGATTTTACAGGAGCTGGTAGTTGAATATGATAGATTCATAGTATGTTACCTTGGAATCAGCCATAATTAGGGACAACCGTGGATGCAGTGAGATTTTTCTTTCAAAACTATCTTGGTGTTTCAGAGATGACACATAGGCAAAGGACAACTGGGCATGTAGAGGATGGGTACAGTTTCTGAATTCACAAATTGACATTCTGATTTGTTGACTTTGATGCAGATTCAGATTGGGTGGGTGTCTTAGAAGTTACTGTGCACGTTATGAAGAGAACTTCACTTGCTTGCCCCTACTCCCAACAGCCGCATCCTTTTAACAAGTACGGTTTCCTTAGAGACCTTTCTCTCCAATATTCTTTGATGTTCCTACATAGATCTGTAGTTTTTTGGGGGGGCTGGAGGGTACTCATATATTTCATCTGTTTTGGAACAGGAGACAGCCTTTGTTCCATTGTCCGAATCAAAGTCAAATCCATTTCGTTTCTTAAATTTCTTGAGCTCTCATGAAGCTTCCTCCAGATGTATATACCCTAGCACTAGGGAGTAAGAATGGAGTTAAAAGTGCCCCTGTGGACAGCATTAATCCATTTACTAGGATGTAATCTAATAATCAGAAAATGCTAGCTTCAATTTCCTGGGGACAGGAGCTCATTTTATGCATTTTGTTCTGTTTGCATTGGCTGTCTCTCCAGATGTTGCAAGTTTCCATACATTGGTCCTGTCTTTATCAGATTAATGTCAGGTGGTAGTGGCAAGATTCATCTGTGGATTTACTTGCTGCTGCTTAATGGATTGCGGCCTG